>NC_140209.1:30757721-31100917 GCF_951802725.1 Rutilus rutilus | reverse complement strand
GTTTTGTGTTTTGGACATCCGCGACATAACAGTGGATTATTTACCAAGAATAGCTCACAGAAAAGTACACATGGGCTCATTCCAAAGAAAACATCCTAAGGTAAAAGATGATATAGAGTTTGTGGCTGATTTTAGCTGAGAGCACCTGTAATCGATGTAGAAATGAGAAGTTTGTCTTTGTTTTTTCACAGAATCATATTTTACTGCCCGATTATTTTGGAGATAATGTGAATTATGATGTTAAAACAATAAAACAAACTACACAGTCACATTTCTGAGAATGAGAGCTTTCTTTTGATATATGTTTTTTCTGTTTTGTGAGATACATAAAAAATATATATTCATATTTACATTTCTGCATCGCCATTTTGGGGGAGGAGCGATTTTGTGACGATCGTTTTTTAAAGCTTTATATTAATTATTTTTGTTCCATATACACACATATCATTATATTCTGTGTAAAGATGAGATTTTAAGGTTTAAAATGATACTATATATGGGGTGATAGTATCTCCAGAAACATTAAAAAAAAAAAAAAAAATGTATTGCATGAACAACATTTACAGAACATGAACAAAAAAATAAAATAAAATTACAAAAAAGTACATAAATAAAAATAAAGATGCCAGGGTTAAAGATACACAAACACACAATACAAAAATTTTATGAAAACAAAACTAAATAGACCAAACAAACAATAAAAGGCTTTGACATTTCACAAAATCTGAAAAGTATTCAACAAATACATGGTTTTAACAGCTTTTTTGTTTGTACTGTCCTTAATGGAAACCATATAATTTTCTAATTCTTTCAATAGCACAGAAAAAAAAGGTTTCTGATTAGTAAATTTACATCGATGAATATGAAACTTAACTAAAATAATCAAAAATTAATAATATACTCTTCCTTTTCCAGACTCTTTTCATATGGGAAAAAAGCAAATATAACATGTTCGTATAGCAAAAGAAAATTAAATCCAAATTTGTTATTTATAAATTTAGAAACTTCCCACCACAACCTTTTGGTGTATTGACAGTGCCAAAAAATATGAGGTACAGTTTCTGGTTGCAAATAACAAAATGAACAATTTACATCTATGTCTTTTTTAAATTTGGATAGAAAATGTTTAGCAGGATAAAATGTATGCAGTATCTTAAATGAAATTTCCTTGACCTTATTTGTAATCATATATTTATTAGGTAACAACCAGACCTTACTCCAATTAATATTTCCAATAAACCCTGACCAATAGGAAATGACATATGGTTTACTGACTAGCTCTTTTTGAAAAAGGGAGCATATAGCCTTATTATTTTTGCTTGTCGAAAAACAAACTTTACCACAAATCGTATCAACTAGATGCAATAAAGACATACGTTTAGAGTATGAAATACCTCTACATAAAGAGACAATACCCGAAGAGATAGCGTATCTCCAGAAACATAAAAAAAAAAAGTTTAAATATAATGACATAGCTCTATTGCCCGCCCACGGGCAATCAGAGTGGAAGAGGTTAAGGCAGGGGCAAACAATCTTAAACACATATAAATATCCATATAAATAATACTTGCGTTTGGTGCTGAGCAAGAGTGTGTGTGTGTGTGTGTGTGTGTGTGTGTGTGTGTATGTGTGTGTGTGTGTCTCTCTCTCTCTCTCTCTCTCTCTCTCTGCTCGGTGCGTGATTCGTGAGCTTGAAGTGTTCTTCGAGTTCTTCCAGAGGGCGCGTCGTTCGCTGGAAGTTTAAAAGGTTTACTTGAAAGTAAAGTTGCCGAAAATCAAGAAGATGTTGTCTCATCCAAAGGACAGGAAAAAGAGCGGACAGCGAAGAAGGAATGAGTGAAAATGAGCGATTGTCATCGTCCTTTAAGGATAAATCAGTCCACACCTATTTTGGCTGAAATGATCAATAGTAGTTAGGAACGTTTAGCGGGAGAGAGTTTCTCCGTCTCCTTCTGACAGCCTAATCTGCATGTGTAATGATGTCAGAATTGGTCATTTTTACTCCAAAGGATGGTAAAAATAGTATTATACATTGTATTGTAACACTAAACATCGTAATTAAGGCGTAACAAGAGGAATATTTCGATACCAAGAAAGATATGGCTGGAAGAAGCAGAGAAACATTCTTACACTTATAAACACTTCGAGTTTAACTAACACAACTAGAAAGTTGTAACTAGGCTAATATAAGCTGGGGACATTCATACACACAGGAATATATCATAGACATTTTGGGATGACTTAATTATGAGTTAAATGGAAAGAATGTCTGTGTATTTTGGGTGCGTTTCTCCAGTTTCCAAGACACATTTTCTTTCGTTCCTGGCGTGAGAGGGAAGTTGAGTTGATTCAGATCTTTATGAAGCTCACGAAGGTGTTTCTGTTCAGCCTCTGCCAGGACACTAAAGTGACAATGGGGGCAATTTGATCCAGACTCATTGGCGCTAGGCCTGTGATTTACATGAAGTCCAAAAAGGTTAAAAGCTTTCTGAAGCTTAGAACTGAATCGGTCATCGTGATTCAGTCCTGACGCTACACTATATCCTGTATATGGACCTTGGGAAAAAGTGGAATAAATGTCATTAGAGTATGTCTTCATGTATAAATGTTACTTTTATGTTTCTTATTATCAGAATAATTGTTTTTGTGCACTCTATAGTTGATTTCTAAATGCTGTATGTTGTCATAAATTAACCAGATTTTTATTTCTCTGTATTTGATCAGGTTTAGGTTCTATGATGATGATGATGATGCTGATGATGATGATGAAGAAATGAAGAAGTCTGCAGTGAAATTCCTGCTGAATCTCAGTGTTGCTGCTGTAGAAAATGTCACAGTTACAGGAACAAGATTCTCTACTCTGCTGTCGTCTGTGTGCAGTTACAAAACCTTCCCTTTTGATCAAGAGTGGGATGATTATTATAATCCTGATGAACAGAGTGATTTCCTGCTGGATCTTTACTCACATGTGAAGAACTATGAGACTCAAACAGGCAGGAGTTTCCTTCCAGCATTACAGTCAGTTTTCCAGTCACCTGATGTCTGGATCATAGATCTCTCACAGAGAAAGACCTCCGTCCTCCTGGAAGTGCTGAAACTCCAGACAGAGAAGAAACCAGTAGAGCTGAGAGGATGTTCAGAGGAAGAGAGTGAAGTGAAGAGTTTCCTTCAGTGTCTGTCCTACATCTCACAGCTGAGGTACCTGAACTTACATGCTTTTGATTGTTGATTTAAGGCGAGACACGGCAGGCAAAAACATTGTATTTTTTTTCACTGGTAAATTTTGAGAGTTTTGGATATTTGTTTTCAATAACATGTCTTCTTTCAGACTCGTGGTGAAAAAAAGTGCGAAATACACATTTAGGTCTTTATTTTGCTAAACTTTGTCTGTTTGCGTCTGTAGATTTCTCATAAATTCAACAAAAGTTGGCGTTGTAAATCATTCCGCTGCTCCGCGATCGCTGTCTGCACACTGTCATCACATACACCTTTAGAAAGCTCTCTGTCTCCTGTACAATGTTGTCGGATCCAAATATGGTAATTTCCTTTTTATCAGCAACCAATTGTGAAAGTAAAAGGGGGGATTTAACTCTAAATGTGCAATCTCATTGGCTGATATAATTCTTTAAAGCCCGTTTTCTCAAAATGACTTTTCTCTCATTCTCCAAGTCCAAAATCTCCACTTCAGTAGCACCTATATACACCAAACTTTCCAGTCTTGTACCTAGTTATATTATGAAGACATTTACAGAGGGATTTGTAAATATATTATTCCTAGCTTGATTTATATAACATTTTATTTAAGAAAACATGGTGAAAATAATTTTTCAGGCTATTGACAACAGTATATTCTGATTTACAGGATAACAAAAGTAGATATCCATAAATTCCTCTGTATTTTTTTTCCATCTAATATGTGAACACAATGAAAAATTAATTTTGAACCTGGCTTTATCCAATCCTCAGATTTTGTTTTTTAAAATATATGCAAATTAGCGCATATTTAATTAGATAATGCATAATTTGCATATTTAAAAATTTAATTACAGAAAACTTGTAATACATTTTTTTCTCATCTTAAAGTAGGTAATCAACTGGGAAAGTTTCATGGTGATATCTGCTAGTTAAAAATTTTACCCTATTCACCTATAGTGTTTCGCCTTAACTCTCAGAGACCCAGACATTGATATTCATGATGTAATTTTATTTTTTTCATCATTAAACATGTTGTAGGAAGGCATTTATAAGAAAAGTTATTTTGTTTATGGTTGTTTTGGATTTGGGTGTAATTTGGAAAAACACTGCTAATTTACTATGTTGATTTTTAATACAGCAAGTGAAAGTTTGGGATTCACAACACAATTCAATGCACACATCTATATATGAAATACTATATTACAGTCAGTAAGGACAAATTCAGTCCTTAAAAAGTTGAGAAATTTGACTATTTAAAACTAAGAACTATGTAAAAAAAAACTGCAATAAAAAAAATCAAGTTGAACAAAATAAAAGGTAAAGAATCTGTCCACGACTGTTGAACCAAATAGCGTCTTTCTCCTTTTGTCACTTACATTCAGAAAGTACATTTTTCTCCATTATTGTTTGGTTTTAGCAGTTTTTTCCATTGTCTGGTATAATCAAAATAATAGAAATGCTCTCCTCTGAATATAACTGTAGGCTGTGTAATGTAGTAAATTAATACAAATCATTGAGATATTAACAACTTTACAAAGCATAGAAAATAGATGAAATGATTTGGAGTAGTTTATATATGATAAATTGAATAGAGTCCATTGTTTTGCTGAGCTTAGAAAAATAGTCTCAAATGTAAGTTGATCATTTCAGGACACATAATGTTGTAAATATATTTGGGGAAAAATGTATTCATTATAAAGTGTAAATTACAGTATTGAATGACTTATGTGCTTTTTCAAGTGTTTACAACAATGTGAGCTGAAAACAACACATTATTTTAATTTGTATTATTTAGTCAAGTCATAGCTATAATAAGTTCTGTGATATTTCTGTTTATTCACATTTCTCATTTCTATTTTGTTACAGATTCTCTAATCTGAATGAAAGTGTTCAAAGCAGATTTCTTCTGAGACTCTTGATTAAAGCAGCAGAGACTGAGACACAGACAGGAGAGCAGAAGCTGAACCTGTTATCATCAGTCTGCACCTACACATCTTTTCCTTATCAATGGACTAACAGAATTAAGCAGAGTGATTTCCTGCTGGATCTTTGCTCACATGTGAAGAACTATGAGACTCAAACAGGCAGGAGTTTCCTTCCAGCATTACAGTCAGTTTTCCAGTTACCTGATGTCTGGATCATAGATCTCTCACAGAGAAAGACCTCCGTCCTCCTGGAAGTGCTGAAACTCCAGACAAAGAAGAAACCAGTAGAGCTGAGAGGATGTTCAGAGGAAGAGAGTGAAATGAAGAGTTTCCTTCAGTGTCTGTCCTACATCTCACAGCTGAGGTACCTGAACTTTTGGCTATTCACTTACTGTACCTACTTCTCCATCAGTTTCACTTCACTGTATTTTGAATCTGTTTGAATCTGCGCACATTTTATGCCTTTAAGCTCAATTTTAAAAGTCAACAAAACTATAACAGATTTACATTATATACAGTACAAGATTGTAAAAGTAACCAAACATTTTTCTTTCAATGAAATGAATATACTATACTTTAGTTTAATAATAGCGATGGCACAACAGGGCAAAATAAAAGATTAGATAGGTTTACATTTATTATACATTTTTCCAATATGTTCAGACTTTATTCATGTTTAGACTTTATTCAAGCTGTAAAACTATGAATGTAAAACTAAATGTATATCTTGCAGCACAGGGTGAAGTCAGTATGTACATTAACAACAATTTGGGACAAATGTAATCGAATTAAAAACTATGTTCAGTGGTGCGGCAGGATTATGAACAGTGTTGTATCTGTGAGCGCGGACAGACGTTGAGTGACTCTGCCGGTGTTCGTACACTCATAGAAAACAATGTGTTTCAATTTTAAAGACCCATTGCTGCACTTCTCATTCAGTGTGTGTGTGTGTGTGTGAGAGACCCCTTTCAGAGTTCTGTGAAATGTCTATTCATATGTGCCGACTGGACCAATCAGACACATAATTATTCATTATATTTTATTAGTAAATATTATGCTAAACATACAACATTTTAAATTTTCTTTTGGAAACAGGTTTGTCTATATGAATATCAGTGATGAAGTGCAGTTTCTTCTGAGACTCTTGATTAAAGCAGCAGAGACTGAGACACAGACAGGAGAGCAGAAGCTGAACCTGTTATCATCAGTCTGCACCTACACATCTTTTCCTTATCAAGAGACCTACACATCTTTTCCTTATCAAAAGACTGACAGAATTAAACAGAGTGATTTCCTGCTGGATCTTTACTCACATGTGAAGAACTATGAGACTCAAACAGGCAGGAGTTTCCTTCCAGCATTACAGTCAGTTTTCCAGTCACCTGATGTCTGGATCATAGATCTCTCACAGAGAAAGACCTCCGTCCTCCTGGAAGTGCTGAAACTCCAGACAAAGAAGAAACCAGTAGAGCTGAGAGGATGTTCAGAGGAAGAGAGTGAAATGAAGAGTTTCCTTCAGTGTCTGTCCTACATCTCACAGCTGAGGTACCTAAACTTACATGCTTTTGATTGTTGATTTAACTCTGGGAGACCCAGACATTGATATTCATGATGTTATTTAATTTTTTTCATCATTAAACATGTAAGGGATAATCCATGTAGAGGATTGGATTATCCGCTTCGCGTCGGGTGGTTCTTCGCCTCTACGTCGTGCATTAAAATCCTGTAATGCATGGCTAGCCGTGGATTATCCCGCTTATACCTTGGTTATTTGCCAAGTTAACAGTGTAATGTTTAAACAGACGGGTAAAAATGACGGTTATTTTCTTAAGTTACGGCTCGTTAGTTCTAGCACTCCGTCCGCTTTAAATAAAGTAGAGCCATCGGATTGCTTTTATTTGAATGAATTATCACATTTATTTAAATTCATTATTAAAAGAGAGAGACAGAGAACTGAAAGAGAAGGGAGAGAGAGAGAGAGAGAGAGAGAGAGAGAGAGAGAGAGATGTGTGCGCGAGTTACCTGTGTGCGTCTTTTCTTTAAGTCAGTCCCCTCGTTGCTTAAAGGTCCCATGACATGAAATTTTCACTTTCTGAGGTTTTTTAACATTACTATGAGTTCCCCTAGCCTGTATATGGTCCCCAAGTTTCTAGAAATTTCAATCGTTGTAAATCGAGCTTTTGCTATCTTTCTCTGCCTTTGAGAAAATGGAGGCTCATACGCGCTGATCTTGAATCTCCTCTTTATGACATCATAAGGAGAAAATGTTACCTCCCCTGTCTCTGCTTTGCCCGCCCAGAGAATATTTTCCGCCCATGAGAAAATGCGATAGGAAGTAGGAACGCGCACGCGCGATTTTAGTTTGTCCACGAGAGATATTATGGCTTTTGAGCGAGCGAAGCATAACAATTGCTCAATAATTGGATGTACAAATGAACACTGAAGGGTCAATACAGAGCTGGGCTTGCTGAACGTCTGAAACTAAAGTCTGGATCACTCTCTTTGGCTCAGCTACACACCTCGGACAAGTAAGTCAACAAATTATATATAAGTGTGTTGCTTTACTGTTTATGGTTACCTAGCTTGTTACACGTAGAATGTGGCTGTCACATTAGCTATGCAGTTACTTGTGCTAATGTAAAGGTAGACAGCATCAAGTTACACACACTGTAACGCGAGTGTTGTACATTTCTTTGTTATTTGGATAACCGTTTTCCTGTTGGTTATATGGTGCGCGCGATATCCGCATTTCAAGATCGCAGAGCTTGATGTAATTGTAATAAGATAAATACAGACGTTAGAGATCTTTCATTAAAAGGCAACAGTAGGTTAGCGTTAGCTACATGATAATTTTTTTTTTTTTTTTGTACTCAATTTTTATTGTCTTGTTGGATAACAATATCAAGGAGGTATTGTGACAATACAGAGATACATAGCAATACATTCACCACCCTCCCTCCCACCCACCCACCCACCCCTACCGCATGGGATACAACATAACTATCAGTGTAGCACAGTCAGTGTTATAGAACAGTCCACTTAGTGGCTTCCTAGTAAAATGTCCTGAACTCTGGCAATTCCATTGCTCCATGTTTGTATAGTCCGAGGTGTAGCGCCGTTGATCTTGGCAGAAGAAAGTTCAAGAAAAAGAATCTCTAAAAAAGTATTCAGCCAATGCTTATGGGCTAAGTTGTGGGGTGGAACCCAAACTTGAACAATGATTTTCTTGGCTGCTGTGAGACCAGCTAGCCAAATTTTTCTAGATCTTTCATTCATGTCTTCAAGTTTAGAGTCATCATTGAGAAGGTGTAAAACAGGGTCCATAGGGAGCTGAATATCAATCAGATCAGACAATGATTGTAACACCTTGTTCCAAAAGTCACAAATCTTAGGGCAGTCCCACATTATATGCATAAAAGTTCCCAAAGCATTTTGTGAGCACAAAGTACAGAATGGATGAGGAGCATGACCAATTAAGTGTCTGATTCTAGGAGTAAGATATGCCCTATGAGATATCTTCATATGAATAAACTGATGATTTGGATTATGAGAGGAGGTACATATATTATCCCAGCTTGTGTTCCAGTCTATTTCTCTACTTCTGAGTGCCATTGAGCGATCCCAAGCTAACGTACTAGGTTTAGGAGATAAATATGATAGGAACCTGGCATACAGAAAAGAGACGACACTTTTTGGGGCGACCTGTATCCAGCCGACTACTGGATGTTCCTTCATCTCTGAGCCCCATACAACTTTGTGTGCTTTGAGAGCTGACCTAAGTCTGAAGTAAAAGAATAAGGAATGTCTAGGGATACCATAAAGTGAAACCAAGTCATTAAAGCTTAGTAAGGAGTCTTCACCATTCAAGTCTCCAATGGCCCATATACCCTTCTCTGCCCATACATCATGAATGAATGGCTTGTTTCCAGATAATAACTTGTTATTACGCCATACAGGGGATGATTTATGCCATTTTGATGTAAGACCCACTAATCTCTCAGCTTGTCTAATGATCTGAAGCATGTATGTCAATACTGGGCCATACCTCAATGTACAATGGTTAATGGAGAGACCAGAAAAAAGAAAATCCCTAAGCCTAATGGGAGCAACTATGTCTTGTTCTATTGTCTTCCATGGTGATATACAGTTTGGATCCAACCACTGCTTTATTGGACGCAAGATAAATGACCAATGATAGTATTTAAAGTTGGGGAGTGCCCAGCCTCCTTCTAGTCTGTTATGCTGTAGTGTGGTCCGTTTAATACGTGGTCGCCTTCCACTCCATATGTATTTTGTGAGTAGAGAGTCAACCTTGGACCAGTAATCCTTCGGCGGAGATAGTGGTAGCATAGAGGAGATAAAATTAATGCGTGGTAATATATTCATTTTCACCACTGCTATGCGAGACGGGACAGATGCAGGGAGAGCAGACCATCTTTTAGTATCCTCCTCGACCTTCCTCAAAACATTTGTGTAGTTTAATTTAGTTAAGGCTGTAATAGATGTTTGAATTAACACTCCTAGATATTTGACCTCTTTGGTAATTGCAATATTAGTAGGTAAAACTAACTGACTTCTATCCCTGTTAACTAACATCAAAGCAGATTTAGAGAGATTAATTTTAAAACCGGATAGTGTACCAAACATATTTAATGTTTTAATAGTGTTGGGAAGAGAATTCTGTACATCTGACATATAGATTAATGTATCATCTGCATACATTGACACTTTGTGAGTAGAAGTGCCAATGTGAATAGGAGAAATAGTTATACTGTTACGAATATACTGCGCTAGAGGTTCTATGGAAAGATTAAAGATCAAAGGGGACACAGGACAGCCCTGTCTTGTACCACGGTTTATAGTAAACAAATTTGAAATGACACCTCCTATACAGACTCTAGCAGAAGGGTTCGCGTATAGCACCTGAATCATTTTAATAAACTTAGGACCAAACTTGAATTCTTTAAGGACACGCCATAAGTACTGCCACTCAAGCCTATCAAAGGCCTTCTCTGCGTCAAGAAAGAGAAGGCCACAAGAAGAGGGGATTTTCTGCGCTTCACCTAAAATGTGAATTAGTCGCCTAATATTGTCTGCAGCCAAACGGCCCTTCATAAATCCTGTTTGGTCAGGATGTATTAAATCTGGCAATACTGACTCTAGTCTGCGAGCTAATACACGGGAATACATTTTTAGGTCAGCATTAATAAGTGATATTGGCCGGTAACTTGCACAGTCAGAGGGGTCTTTGTCCGCTTTGGGGATAACTGATATAAGAGCAGTGTTAAGGTCTTTGTGGAAATGCCCTTGTTCGATAGCGAAGTTTATAGAATCCAGCCAGAAAGGACCTAAAAACTCCCACAAAACTGAATAAAGCTCAACCGGCAAACCATCGAGGCCTGGGGAGCGCCCTCTCTTCATACTTTTTAGCGCTAATTGTAATTCCTCTAATGAGATAGGTAAGTCAAGATGTTCTGCATCCTCTATGGAAAGAGTAGGAAGCTTCAAGTTGGAAAAGAAATGTGTATAATCGTTCTCAGAGGGCTGACAATCGCTAGAGTACAGTTTTGCAAAAAAGGATGCGAATGCCTCATTTATATCTAGAGTAGTTGTCACCGTTTCTCCTTGATCTTTTTTGATGTACTCTATTGATCGGCTCTTCTCCTGACGTTTCAGAGTAAGGGCAAGAAGATGACTTGGACGGCTACCTTGCGAATAATATTTGTGCTTAGTAACGTGCATTAAATACTCTACTCTATGCCGTAACAGATTGTTCAGTTCAGCTTGATGTGTCTTCAATTGAGATTCCATGTCTTTACTATAATTCCTTTTAAGTTGACTTTCTAATCGTTCACATTTTTTTTCTAAATCTGAAATCTGACGTAGTCTATTATGCTTATTGTGACATGAAAATCTGATTGCATTGTTCCTGAGGAATCCCTTTATGGAGGCCCATAAGAACATTGGGTTCTCTACACTGCCCTTATTAATGTCTATGAATTCGCTAAGTTCAAGTTTTAGTTGATTAAGGAAGCTTTCATTCTGTAGTAATGAGGAATTAAACCTCCACCTAGAAGACTTATTGTTTCTGATATCTCCAAAACTAAATGTTGCTTCAATAGGGTTATGATCTGAGATGTGTCTAGAAAGAAGATTTATTGAAGAAGATGTAGAAATCAATTCACTAGAAATAAGTAGGTAATCTATCCTAGAAAAGGACTTATGGCTTGAAGAGTAGAATGTGTAATCTCTTGATGAAGGATTATGTAGTCTCCAAAGATCCACCAAATTAAGGTCCTTTGCTAAATTTCCTAAAGCCTTAGAAGAGGTTATCTGAGTGCGAGTAGCGACAGCAGCAGACCTGTCTAGGATGTTGTCAAAAACTGTATTCATGTCTGCCCCAATAACCAGGTGGTACTCATCTAAAGTTAACAACTCTTTTGTAATGTTCTGAAAAAATGTACAGTCAAAGACGGCTGGGGCATAAATACTAATAAAGGCTACTTTCCTTCCTTCAATAGAGGCACAACAGAATGCTAGCCTTCCTGAAGCATCTGAGCTTACTTTAATTATGTTTATAGTCAAATTACGTCTCATTAACACAGCTACCCCCTTGGTGCTACTACCATCTGATGAGGCAGCTACCATTTTATACCTCCTGTTTTGTAGTCTTAAAGTATCATTAGGTTTAAGGTGGGTTTCTTGCAATAGCGCTATATCAACGTTTTTACGATGAAGAAAATCTAAGACCTTGGACCTTTTGAATGGGGAGTTGAGCCCTCTCACATTAAATGACATAACATTGTATCTATCCATTGTTCCTATTGAGGTATGCCAAAAACAAACTGTGAGTGATAAGGTTAAAGTAAACTGCCGATGTGTATATTGAAATAAGAGAATTTACTGTCATGAAACACTCGCCTGTGCTAAAACATATCAATCCCATGCGGAAAAAACCCCTGAACAGCCCTCCCCTCTCCCCCTCCCTCCCCCCCCGCCCCCGTTTTCATCTGTGAGAACCACGAAGCGATGTCTAACAATGAACCTATGCCTATTAGCCCCTAACTGGGACTGCTTCCACTGTTTCCATAACTGAAACACATTTGTAGAAGTAACCTTGGTTCACGAGATAAAGGAAAATACAAAACGGAAGATAACCGCGCTGATGGGTAAACTGCTTTACATTACACCCAGTCCACAGGCTACTATTTAGCGCCCCCGATGCGGAATGATAAAACACTGCATACTTAAAAAAAATAAATAATAAATATAGCTGCGAGCAGCGATTGCGGGCCCAAGCCGGTGGCACCGCCACCCCGGTGCCTTTAGTTACCTAAAGGCACCGGGGATGGCGGTGCCACCGGCTTTGGCCCTCCATCGCTGCTCGCAGCTATATTTATATATATATATATATATATATACACACACACACACACACATATATATATATATATATATACTTATATATATATATATATATATATATATATATATATATATATATATATATAAATATAAGACAGAAAATTTTACTTGTCTTACCTTATTCTGATTTTATGATACACCCAAAATATTCCACAACAAATCCTTTAAATTTAATGTAAAAATAAAAACGAAAGTAAGCAGTGTTGGTCTCACGTAACCCTCTCATTAGAATCAAAATGTTTCAATATTTGCGATGTATTTGGATGCTAAACTATTCTTTATTATAGGCTTTGTACTTCACTCGTGTTCCAATATCGATGGAAAAAATCATCCTCTTCACACGCGCAAAAATGTTCTTGGAAACATCACAGTGGAGCTCTGCTTACTGTGAATGGTACAGATTGTACTACTGACTATTTAAACAGAGCAGTGTAATTCGTTTATGTTAGGTTGACTATTTTTATTATTATATTGTATTAGGGCTATAATGAACAGGCTGTGATGTCAAGATTGCAATTCTGGAATGTGTGTGTGTGTGTGACGCGGTTGCGGTTGAACAGTGGACACAAAAACATAAATAAAATGTTTTAGTTAATTCCTACATCCATAGGAATAAATTGAAAATGCTCGCTCTACTCCGCACCATTATCAATGTCTGTGCGGACGTCTGTATTTTACTAGTATATAGTATACTATAGTTAGCGATTTAAAAGCGCTCAGTGGTGTCACACGTCGATTAACCGGTGGGAAAATGTTATCACAGTCACATCCCTAATATATTTATATATAAATACAATAGGCCTGCCTGAAAGAGAATTTTACTTGCCCGACCAGAGTATAGCCTGATTAGAACGTCAATAACAAAAAAATAACTTGGGAATCACTAAAACGAGAGATTATTCTAATTTCATTACATTCATTTTAAGTTGCAATCATCAGTTAATAATAAATGTATTACTGATCAATGGTAACAGGGTTGCACTGCTGAGGCTCATGCTGCTTTTCCAGGAGAATTGTAAACAAATGAGCGCAGCACACAAAAAAGCAACCCAGTTAACAACATACTGACTATAAAAATGACAAATATGGAGTTTTTATATATTTTATAACATATGATAGAGTTAAGCAACCTCACTTGACGAGTAGGCAACTATTTCCTGAATACAATCACGATTGAAACTGTGACATTGATTTCATACAACAGGTTAATAAACAGTTACAATTAAGTCACTTACATTTTAGATGCAATATTGACTGTTTTTGTTCTGTTTCAGCAGCAAAAATAGTTAAACAAAGATCACAGCAACTTGTTTTCTCATTACTGAATGATTCAGCATTTTGAAACGAATCACTTGACTCAAAGATTCAATGGTCAATCCATAAACATCTGTCTCAATCATGAATGACTCAGTCATTGGAACGAATCATTTGAACGAATGAATCAATGACTCGCTCATTAAGATGGTCGCCTGGCGACACCTAATGGCGGTTTAGTGTTATGTTTAAAAGTATCATTCTTTCCAACGTGCACCATTATCAATGTCCGTGCGGACGTCCGTTTTTTTACTTTCACTTTTATATTAGCGATTTAAAAGCACCCACTCGTGTCACACGTCGATTAACCGGTGGGAAAATATCCTCAGACACATACCTAATAAATGTATATTTAAATACAATATTGGCCTACCTGGTAAAAAGTTTTATATACTATTTTGATGTCCTTTTGGACACAAGAGGGCAGTATAGCCCTATGTTTGCTTTTTTGTTGAACCAAATAGCACTAAATAGCCTGTTTTTAACTTTTTCATTCTTCTTGAATTGCAAAAACAGAATAAAATGGGTTTAGTTGTGATATTTGTATACTTTTATATAGAAATAAATGGTATATAATTACATTTTTAGAAGATTTTTAGTGTTTCCTTTTTGGACATTAATCCCTCGCCATAGCAAAACCGTTTGAGATATTTATTATCCATTCACAACTTAGCATATTTAATGTAGTTTCATCATGTTGAAAAAGTTTGGTACGAATAAAATAAATAGTTTAAGAGGAGTGGCTAAAAATTCAGAGGCTGATTTTGCAAAAAAAATCACATTCAGACCAAAATATCTGACTTCCTGATGGCCAGAGCTATTGAATGTAAACTAGAAAGTTGTCCGGCTTGATGAGAACAATATAAAAACTATTTTTTCTTTACTGTAGTTAAAACTAACCCCCCCACTTTTGTCTAAAGCATGTTGAAAGTGACACACTTCCTGCTGCCAGTTGGTGGCGCTATAACTTTGACTCACAATAGCTACATCCATCTGATCGGCCTCTTACCACGAACACACTGCTGAAGTTTCATCAAGATCAGTTAATGTATGCAGAAGTTATTCCACTTCCGTGTTTCTCTTTTCTCGCCATAAATTCGATTCCTCGCCACAGCCAAACCGTTCGAGATATCAAAAATCCGTCCGCAATTTAGCATCCTCAAAGTCTTGACTACATGCACACCGAGTTTGAAGGGGACACGGTGAATTTTCTAGGAGGAGTATTTCACATTCCACAGCAAGCGTTTTCCAAACAACCCATAATAGCCGACTTCCTGTTGGGCTGGCGTAAAACTTGACCGGGGTAAAGTTGTTCGGCCCGATGAGATCTATATGTGTACCGAGTTTCATATTAATTCATGCGAGCGTGTTTGATATATGGATCAAGTTTTAGAACCCCGTTCAAGGGGGCGCTGTTGAGCCCCCCAGCCACGCCCGGGTACCAGCTTCAGCCCGGCCCTGATGGCCGTGGGTTTTGACCTGTGTGCAAAGTTTCAAGAGTTTTTGAGCACGTTAAGGACCCCAAAAGCCCCTGAAACCTTGATTAACAATATAAAAGCAAGAGTCAAATCCCCCCCTCCCCTCACACACACAGAGACACAGAGAGAGGGAGAGAAAATTCTTCAGAAAATCCACATTCAAACCAAAATATCTCTCTTCCTGTTGGTCGGAGATGGTTAATGTCAATTAGAAAGTTGTCCGTCTTGATGAGAACAATACACATACCAAGTTTTGTTGCTGTTGATAAAACTAACCGCCCCATTTATGACTAAAGGTGGCGCTACTGAGCCCCTCACCACGCCCGTTTCTGAAACTTTGCACATGTCTACCGGCTAATAAATGTGATGTGTCTGTCGAGTTTCATCCAATTTCAAGTATGTTAAGAGTTTCAAAAGCATCTGAAAAGAATATTAAAGTTTGATGCGTTGCCACGGCAACAGTATTTAAGATATCAATAAACCTTTCACAGGTCTACATCTGCCGTGTGTCTACATTATACACATAAAGTTTGAAGCAAATCGGGTAAAAATAAGAGGGTGATTTCAAAGCATTTTGAAAGTGACACACTTCCTGCTGCCAGTTGGTGGCGCTATAACTTTGACTCACAATAGTCACATCAATGTGATCGGCCTCTGACCACGAACACACTGCTGAAGTTTTATCAAGATCAGTTAATGTATGCAGAAGTTATAACACACTTCCTGTTTATCTTTTCTCGCTATAAATTCGTTTCATCGCCACGGCCAAACCGTTCGAGATATCAAAAATCCGTCCGCAATTTAGCATCCTCAATGTCTTGACTTCATGCTGACCGAGTTTGGTGTGGATCGGATCAATTCCCTAGGAGGAGTACATTAAATTCCACAGCATGCGTTTTTCAAACAACCCATAATAGCTGACTTCCTGTTGGGCAGAGCTAATAACTTAGAGTGCGAAAGTTGTTCGGCCCGATGAGATCTATATGTGTACCGAGTTTCATACTAATACGTTCTTGTATGTGTCCAAGATTTAAGATTGTGTTCTAGGGGGCGCTGTTGAGCCCCCCTGCCACGCCCGGGTACCAGCTTCAGCCCGGCCCTAATGGCCGCGGGTTCTGACCTGCGTGCAAAGTTTCATGAGTTTTTGAGCACGTTAAAGGCCCCAAAAGCCCCCGAACCCTTGAAGAACAATAATAATAATAATAATAATCCTAACGAAAACAATAGGGCCTTCGCCCCTTCAGGGCTTGGGCCCTAATAATAATAATAATAAAAAAAAAATAATAATAAAAAAAAAAAAAATAATAATAATAATAAAAATAAATAATAATCCAACTAAACGTGCATAAAAGCGTCATCATAATTCAAATAGAAAAGGTTTAAGCTCAAGCATCATGTGTCTATACATGTTGACCTGTTTGTAGTCATTCCATGTCTGTGAAGTGCAAGGATTCTCTAGCAGTAGACCTGGCGTTATTCCCCTTCGGTTGAGTTGAAGGGGTGTCTTGTCCCGTGAAGAACATTTCAGCTTCCTCTGCTGAATCAAACGATAATTTATCCCCATTGTACGAGAGCTTCAGGATGGCTGGGTAGATCAAAAAAGAGTCAATGCCTTTCTGTCGCAATTGGGCTCGGATCGTTTTGTACTTGTTTCTTCTCTGTACTGTTTCGGCACTGTAGTCAGCGTAGAATTCAAGTTGAGTGTTGTCTGTTAGTTTAGGTTTAGCGTTGCGAGCTCCCTGCAGTATGGCTTGACGATCGCGGTAACGGAGCACTCTGAAGATCATTGTTCGCAGTCTGGAGGGGTTAGCAGAGAAGATTCGGTGGGCTCTGTCAATTTCTATGGATTTTCCGGCCAGTGTCGGGATCCACTGAGGTAACATTTTACAAAGAAATCCGACTGGATCATCTCCTTCTGCACCTGTTGGTAAGTTTACTAATCTTACATTGTTCCTTCTTGACCTATCTTCCATCTCGGTGACCTTCTTTCTGAGGCTGTCCAGCTCAGTGAGACAGTGGTTGGTATCTTTTTTATTCTGACGAAGCACTCCTTGCATTGTATCGACTTTAGCGGACACCTTTTCCATATTTTTGGCGTGCGTGTTGATGTCGTGTTTTCTAAACATTGTCACAAAGTTAAGTTGTGGCAAGTGCATTATTTCCTTTTAAAATAATTTGATAACTTAATGACATGTATCACTATATTCTATAAAACCTTAGTTTGAAATCTTTTTTTTTTGTACATTTAATAATACATATTTTGTTTTTCTTCTTCTTAAGTCGTGATTACAATGTACTTTTTTTTAAACTAGGAAACTAGGCCTATTTATGATTATTCCTGAAGGCAGCATTAAAATCCTAAAATGTCAGGTGATGGTGCAACTGTCCGAACAAATAAACAGATTAAGAAAACAATTTAAAATGGTGTCTTAATAATAACAAAATAAAAACTTTAAAAAGAAAACATGGTCAGCATTTTAATATTTGAATACTATACATTCTTACAATGCAAACGTCCTAAACATTTCTGAGTATTATCAATGTTGAAAACAGTTGTGCTGATTAATATTTTTGTGTCAACCAATGTAAAAGTTTAATCCATTTTCTTTTTTCTCTCTCCAGGATTCATTGTTAAATAGACCCAACATTTACTCTACTGTTCAAAAGTTTGGGTTCAATAGAGTAAAAATAAACAAATCATATTTTATTCAGCAAGGATGCATTAAATTGACCAGAAGAGAGTAAAGATTTCTGTTTCAAATAAATGATGCTTTTTTTCTTTCATTCATCAAATAACCCTGAAAAACTCAAAAATATGAAGCAGCACTGCTGTTTTCAACACTGATAATAATCATAAATGTTTCATCTATGTTTTTAGTTTTACTTATTCACTTATTCATATTGCTCATACAGTGTCACTTAAGTTTGGATGTCAAAACTTTCTTAAAATAAATTAAACAAATAAATATAAATGTAAATATGAGAATTTAAAAAATAAGAAAATAACAGATGCATGGTGATATACAGTAACGTTAGGTGACAGAATATTGTGAGAAAATGGATATGAAGTTATTTAATGAGCTTCCTCACTTCACCTGTTTCCAACTTCTCTGGCAGCAGCTTTCTTCAGTATATTTAAGTCGTGGAGCTTCCCTCTGTTGTAGAAGGATTATTTTGTTGCTGCTGAAATCACAGAATAGTTTTAGCAATTTGTGTTTACCATTGAGCTAGTTTCAGCCAATTTTCACACTCCATGTAACGTTAAGTGACGTCATCGAGTACGTTTATGTTAAATACATTTACGTTAAATAAATTAGCTCACTCCAAACTAACTTATTTTTTACAAAACTATCAAAACCTCTCATCTACCCATAAGATGTGATTAAAATCCTAAACTTTCATATCAAAAGCTCAAGCTATTAAGTTAGCATAACGTTATCTCTTCTGAAAACGCTTGAGATGCTAACGGACTTTTTCCTAAGACACTAAACCATTTCTATAAAGCAAATATTCAACAGTAGCGTGTCAATTACAAGTACGAGAAGTGTCAAGAACAGTTGAGTGTATTATTTGTGTGATTTTAGAGATTAAACTCACCTGAAAGTGTAGCCGGCGCGGTCTGCACTTCGCCGACTACTGCGTTGTGTTCTGGTGCACTGATGACAGGACACTGACTTTCCTCAAGGCACTTTATTCAGCTCAACTGTTAAGTTTCAAAGAGAGCAAAAGTTCAGGATTCTATCGTCAATCAGAATCAGCCTCTCTCAATCACGTAGAATGCAGACTGAGAAAAGAACGTGAAAATTCAGTATATGACCTCACATCCAATAGAGGGCGCACATACAAAACAAATAACTCTCCCAATACCTATAAGTTACCATGACATAACTGAACAATACAGTATTTTGGTGAAATAAACTCACAAACAATAGAAAATAAAAGGTAAAAAGTTGCAAAAATTAGCACGTAGCACGTAGAGGGTAGAAAAGAAACAAAACATACAAAACAAAACTCTTATTCACTTGGTCCAAGATAACCCTGGGACTCCATTCCCCATCCACAGCATATAAAGCTACTTACAAAGTAAGTTGAAAGAAAACAGCAGTTGATCAGGCTACTGCCCCTTCTAGTGAATATGATGCCTTTTACACCATATTAGATCTTGGAACACTTTCCCTCCAATATGAACATCTCATGACTCAAGTCATACTAAAGGTGACAAAGAAAAATATCTGAATCTCTATTTTTTTTTTTTCTAAAATAAAGAGAGTAAAGACAGTGACCTTCTATTGACCCCTTTAACAAAATTCTTGGTGAGTGGTTTTTGCACCATGTTCTCTATCAAGCGATTGACTGCCTTAACAACCCTGCCAGTACGTGTCCTGACAACCTGTCTCTCAGGCCCTTGTGCCTGGGTGGGTGTGTGACTATCAGTCATTGTAACAGGTAAGGCACCATCATAGGACTCAGTCTCATCTAAGTCAGGGACATTAATTGGGGTGACAGAGTCAATGTCAGTCATGTGCAAGTCAGGGGACACACTGGAACCCAACAAGTCTCTCTCAGGTGAGTATTCGTTTCCTCCTTGGCTTCTGACCTCACTAGACTGGGCTCTCGTGGGTGTCAGTTGAACAGACTCTCTGGACAGAGAGTGGGGTATCTCATTCTCCATCTCAGACTCATCAGCTTCTCCCATAGACTCAGACTCAACATCAGATGGCGCGTTTAACCATGAGCAGGTACGGTCCTCGGAAGCGTCTACTGCCAGGCCACTCAAGGCATCAACAGAAGGAGGCTGGAACTCACTGGCCACATCTGAGGCAGCTTCATCCATCTCCTCCCTGCTTTGTTCGGGCACAGGTAAGAAGCTCACATCCAACATCAGATTCCGATGGACGACTTTGGTTTTCCCACTCTCATCCCTGACTTTGTAAACGTGTGTCTGAGGGTTCCGGTCAATGATGGTATACATAGTGGGCTCCCACTTGTCCATTAACTTCCTCTTCCCTCTCTCTGCTTTATTAGCAAGCAAAACTCGGTCGCCAATGTTCAAATGAGTTCCACGCACTCTCTTATTGTAGCCATCAGCTTGATGTTGCTGCCCTTTCCTCGCATGCTGCTGAGCTATGCCGGCAGCCACGTGGAGGTTCGCCATCAGCTTCTCTGCCTAGGTCTTATAATTCACCACGACTGGATCCTTCAAGACTTGTTTGAAGACCATATCTACCGGGAGTCTGGGGACTCGACCATACATCAAATAGAATGGAGGATATCCAGTTGTTTCATGAGTGGTGGCATTATACGCAAAAGTCAAAGTCAGTATTTGTTGGACCCAGTGTTGTTTAGCTGACAGGGGTAGGGAACGCAACATACTGCCAAGCGTCCTATTGAACCTTTCGGTTTGCCCATTTCCCATGGGATGGTATGCTGTTGTGTGTGTTTTCATAATCCCTGTGAGGCTGAGGAGTTCGGCTATGAGTTTGCTTTCAAAATTGGCTCCCTGATCGGAATGTATCCGCTCTGGAAAACCGTAGATGCAGAATACATTATCCCATAACCTCTTTGCTATTTGCTTTGCAGTTTGGTTGACGCAGGGGAATGCATGGGCCAATTTTGTGAAGTGGTCTGTTATGACTAACACATCCACAGATCTTTGCTTACAGTCCTCAGCACTCCAAAAATCAATGCACACTAGTTCCATGGGTGCCGAAGTATGAATGCTCTCCAAGGGAGCACGGGCAGCCGGTTCAGGGGTCTTTGCAAGGATACAGCGTCGGCAGCATTTCACATATTCCTTGATGTCTCTTCCCATTTGCGGCCAAAAGAAACGCTGTCGGGCAAGATGTGCTGTTCTAGCCTGCCCTTGATGCCCAGCGAGGTCATGCACACCAGCGAGAGCCTTGGCCTTCAAGCTAACAGGCAGCACAAACTGATACCTCTTCTCTCTACTTGATGGGTCTTTGGTTACCCTATATAGGACTCCATCCTGGACTTTTAGATGATGCCACTGCTTGCACAATGTCTGGGCCGTAAGAGCCAACCCACTTCTCCTTCACCTAGGTGGTGGCTCACCCCTCTGAACGAGTGACAGGACCTCCCTGATAACAGGATCTGTCTCCTGGCTGTGCCTTAGTTCACCGATGGAGAGGGCTGGAAGTGTGTCTTGTCCTGAGAGTGTGGCCTGGGGAAGAGCATTGAGAAACTGTGTTGCTCTTATCTCTGCTCCTGTTTCCCACTCTACGTGAGCTTCACAAGCAGAACTCACATGCAAAGGTTCTTGACTGCCGGCCAGCCTAACTCGAGTGGTGCCCATGGTTACGCAGCAGCCTGCATCGTGTGCCTGGAGACACTGAGTCTTACACCGGAAAAGATCCTGGACTTTCTCCTCCTTGGTTCCCTCCGCTTCAGCCAAAAGACTTTCATATGGCTCACTGATCAACCTTTGGCTCACTGATTTAGCAAAAGGATCTCTACTTAGGGCATCCGCCACAACATTCTTTACCCCAGGGATGTGTTTGATGCTGAAGGTGTATGGGGAAAGCTTTGCCACCCACCTTTGTTCGCAAGCGTCAAGTTTTGGGTTTGGTCATTATATAGGTCAAAGGATTATTGTCGGTCCACACTGGAAAAGTGTGGCCCTTCAACCAGTGGCTAAATTTTTCACAAACACTCCATTTGAGCGCTAAGAACTCCAGGCGGTGGGCAGGATACCTCTTTTGTGAGCCAGTGAGGGTCTTGCTGGCAAAAGCGATCGGGCGTGCCTTCATTTCCCCTTCTGGTATCTGGGACAGAACTGCCCCAAGGCCGTCAAGAGACGCGTCAATGGACAGGACCAAGGTCTTAGAGAAGTCTGGATGGGTAAGGACCACACAATTCAGGAGCTTCTCCTTAAGACTGGTGAAAGCAGAGTCGCAGTCAAGGGTCCAATCCGCAGGTTTGAGCTTTCTGTACACCCCTGGATTCTGACTGTACTTCCCGGACTTTCCTCTCCGTTTCTGGCCAGCTGTGAGGGCGAACAGGGGTTTTGCGATGGACGAGCAATTTAGGATAAAGTGTTGGTAGTAAAATACCATCCCCAGGAACGACTTCACTCTGTGGACTGAAGGAGTGCGGCCATCGTCTTCCATCAAGCCCCTCTTCGACATTTTGGCGATGACCTCGACCTTCTCCGGGTCAACAGCAACACCGTCACCGTCAACTATGTGTCCGAGGAACTTCACAGACCTCCGCAACAGATGGCACTTTTTCGGACTCAACTTCAGGTTGTGCTCCCGCAGCCTCTGAAAAACAACCTCCAATCTGCTGAGGGGCTGCTGTTCATTGGGGGCAAAGATCAAGAGATCATCTAAGTAGCACAATAGACTGCTGAAGTTAAGATCACCAAAGATACTCAGCTTCATCCTCATGAACGACGCCGGACTGTTGCAAAGCCCCTGCGGCATTCTGTTATACTCGTGCAGGCCTAGTGGTGTTGTGAAGGCGGTATACTTTTTGTCCTCCTCATGCATGGGCAGGTTATAAAAACCAGACGTAAGGTCCATGGTGCTGAAGACAGCATTACCGCCAAGGGCAGCCAAGCAGTCCGACTGATGGGGCAAAGGATGAGCATCCTTGATGGTTCTCGCATTCAGCCATCGAAAGTCTGTGCATATACGGAGATCGGCATTTTTCTTCCAGACCATCACAAGTGGGGAAGCATATTCACTCATTGACTTCCGTATGATTCCCTGCTCTTCCATCTCGGTGAGAACTTGACGCAGCTTTTGATAGTAGGCTGGCGGCACTGCGATACGGAAGACGGAAGGGACGGTCATCAGTGAGGCAGATTCTATGCGCAAAGCCCTTGGCTTCTCCACAATCAAGATGATGCTTTGAAAATACATCCTGATATTTCTCAAGCAATGTCACAAGTTGGAGCTTGGTGGAGGGGCTCACTTCACAATGGTCAATGTCGACATTTCCTAGACCAGACTTTTGCAGCCTGTCTTTCAGGGCAGTGTTGTCATCCTGTTCAACATGAGTCACTTTAACAGAGCCAGTGTCACTCTGACAGGAACCCTGGAACAGTGTGAGGTCTTCAGTTGCAACACAAGTAGAGACGTCTGCGAGCTTGCTGTTCTTTCTCAGAGTGAGTGGTTTGTCGGAGATGTTGGTGATTTTCATGGGGGTCCAGCCATCTCCCCAAAGTGGTGTTACCACTCTCCCCACCATGATGCCCCGAGGCACACACCTGGAGGTTGTAGGCTCCACCATAACTGTGCTCCCAGGTGACTTGGGCACATTACTTGGCAGTCTCCCCCACAGCAAGTACTCTTGTTTGGGGAGGAGAGTCACCGCCTGAGTTAGCTTCACTGTCCCTACTTTTTCCGGCACATCTTCACCCCTCCATCTCGTGAGACTTGTCATCATTTCCAAGAACTGTTCGCCGTCTGAAGACCCTCTTGTGTTGCTCGAGATAAGTGTCCAATAACTGTTCTCGTTTTTCAGCTGATGCAACACACATGTCAGCATGTTGGTGCCTACTATGATGTCATCTTTCTGACCAGTGACCACCAGAACTGGGACCATGCACTTCACCCCATACAGACTTAGTTCCATATCATACATACACTTGGGGCTCACCTGTACTCCTCCACAGCCAACAAGGATGACACGCTGCGGGAGTTCTTGCTGTTGGGTCAAGACGCTGTTTGATAGTAGTCTCCGCTCTGCCTCTTCACTTATCGTGCAGGCCATTGAGCCTGTATCGATGAGCCCTTGCAACTGAGCACAGCCATTAACTGTCACTGGTGCGTGAAATAACTCACTGAATGTCTCGACTGTGTGAATATTCTGAACAATTACTGTGCAATTATCAGACATTGCTTTACAAACATTGACATACATCTCCTTCAATTCTTCACTCTCATCAAGGGTTGACGCTTTAGTGCTCACACATCCCCTTTCCGTATGTGAGCTATCTAGTTTAAACTGGCTCCACCTTGCTCTGGGTTAGGCGGTGCTTGCACTGACTGTGGCCGGGTGTTAATTCTTGGCCGGCGCTGTTGGCACTCCCTCTTCCAGTGGCCGGGCTTGTAACAGCCCATACAGAGGTTTGCCTGTCTACAGTGCGCAGTAGTTGAGTGTTCAGCAGACTGACAGACTCTACATCTACTCTGAACAATGGCCGCGGGCCCCCTGCTCAGTGGCACGACTGCTGCTGTCTGTGCCGTCTGCTCCAGCACACGGTTCAGCAAGCCAATGAGAGACTGGATGCAGACACTCTCGGTCTGAGGAGAAGATGGGAGCCCCATTGCCTTCGGGTGGCTTGTAAGGTCTGTGGAGTTATTAACAGTGACTGTCTCTGTTACTAATGTCTGAGCATGTACACCAATGTTCTTTGGCCGACAAGATTTGGCTTGAGACATTGTTCTGGCCTCTCTTTGATGCTCTCATTTGCCGTCCACTTTTCAGCTGTTTTACACTTTAGGACACTTGCAAGAGCGGGGTCGGGACAGTGTTTCACCAGCATCATTGTGACTTCGTGAGAGGGGTCCTCAATGTTTTGCCCCTGCCTTCTCAGACACTCATCCGCGACATCCACGGCTTTATTCAAGCGTATCCAATAGTCCATGGGACTTTCTCCGGCCAAAGGAAGTGTGTTATAAAAATCTGCTAAAGGCATCGAGGAGTAGGTTACCTCACTGAAATGTTGTTTCAGAATATCAAAGACGAGCTTGGGGTTTTCAGCTGGCTGCAGCGATGGCGTGCTGTGCAGGGTAACTTTTACAATGTCTCTAGCCTTTCCCATTAGTCTTGACATTATCTCCTGGGAGTACTCTTGCGGGTGTATGCCCCTCTTATTCAGGTAAACGCTCATAATTTCTTCCCACTCATGCACTGTGTGCTTGTCTGTTCCATCACCCCTGAAGTACGGCGGCTCTTTGACATCTGTCTTCATAACTAACTTAACTCCAGTCATGTTCAAGTCAGACTGTCCATATCCTAAGTTCAGGCTAGGTGTAGGAGTGGTTTGGCTCTCTGCACTACCAACAGATCTCTGTAGTTGGCTAGCAATGTTCTCTCCTATTTCGTGAGCTAACTGTGAGATGAGATTCCCCAGGTCTGCGGAACTCACATCTGGACTAGACACTGGCTGACGTGGAGAATATTCATCTGTATGCGTGTGAGTATATGAGAATGCAGGACGGCCCACTGAATCAACGCCACTCCCAATGTCTGGAGCATCTCCTAACCTACGCATATGTGGTGCAGGAGAATGTTCATCAGTGCGTAAGTGTGTGGACGAGAGTACAGGTCGGCCTAGTACACCAGCACCTTTAACCGGCGTGCTCTCCACCCTACTCGTAAACCTACCCCTCCCTAGGCTTACTCCCGCAGCATCCCCAACACTAAGTGGTGTCTGCACATGCTTGCCATCAGTCATTTTAAAAAAAAATTGTAATGTGATAGACTATGATAATAATATGTGAATTACTAGTACATGGGAATATGGGATGAAAAAAAACAATGTAAAATGATACTAGCTGAGATAGAGGCAATTAAAATTTACAATTTAAACATTAATATCAGCCCTTATACTTGTCAATGTCCCAAATAGATTCCTACTCATCACAGCAATCACCGGTGATCACCCTGGCGATGATCTGAAGAGGAGATATCCGGGTCACGGCACCAATGTAGCCGGCGCGGTCTGCACTTCGCCGACTACTGCGTTGTGTTCTGGTGCACTGATGACAGGACACTGACTTTCCTCAAGGCACTTTATTCAGCTCAACTGCTAAGTTTTAAAGAGAGCAAAAGTTCAGGATTCTATCGTCAATCAGAATCAGCCTCTCTCAATCACGTAGAATGCAGACTGAGAAAAGAACGCGAAAATTCAGTATATGACCTCACATCCAATAGAGGGCGCACATACACAACAAATAACTCTCCCAATACCTATTAGCCCAATAGACGTTGTGGTTTGGTATTATGATGGTAATGAAATTCCGAGCATACAACGTTGTAGTTACGTTGTCAATTGGTAAGTCATGAAATTACCAAAAAGTACAAATAAATTACGTAACTGCGACGTCGTGTGTTAGCTGGGAAAACTCCCGCAATGTAGAGTAGGTCTCGAAATCACAATTGTTCTGTCTTTGGCGCAAAAAGTCACTGAAAGTGTTAACTGCCCATTTAGTTGTCTTTTTCGTATTGACCTCATCTTTGTCGTCTTTGATCTTATCTAGCTCTGCCGGTGTTAATTCTTTGTGCCGCTTTTTGTCATTCAACGTATTCTCCAAGTCTTTTATTTTGTCTTGTGCCTGAAAATTGCCATATTCACCATACAAATTGCAAAAATCATCCATTTAGCCTACCTAAATAAACGTTTTCATATGTGTCTCTCACTCTGTTTGCAAGTGTAACTGTGTTACTATGGTTACCAATGTTTATAAAACGGTTAGTTCCAATCCTTGATTCTCATTGGTCAATAGCTGTGCTTTATTCACGATAAAACACGGCTATGACCGCTTCCCCCAATGTTCTATGTATCACTACAACACCCCTAGCAACCACTCTTAGCAACTTAAACACATGTGCGATCTCATTGATATTGCCCATTGAAGCTATAGTGGAGTATTGTGAGAGATCGAAAAAGCGAGTGTAAAGTTACCTGCATTCACAGTAGACATTGCATTTTCCTTCAGGTCAGTCCTATATTCATAATAAAATATTCCGTTTGAATGTCCGCTGCGATATCTTGTCCTTTTAACAGTTAACTGTTAAGGGGTTTTCTTTCATCATCTCGTTTCGAGATCCACCTATGGTAAAGGCATCCGTACCTGACCTCTGCAGAAGCATCCAATTGCACCAAGTCTGGCAAGACAGACAGAAGCGCGCAGCCAATGCCCGGTAAGGCCACACCCCCTTACCGAGGCATATAACTTCTCCGCGCGCTGCTATTCCTCAGTTGACATTCGCTTCTCGCGATCTCTGCACTGACACAGTTCGGTTGGATTAACGTTACGCTGCTCACTTTCAAGTCTTCAGGAGGACATATCGCCAGATCAGCCTCCGCCAGACGTGAGTGACAGTCGTTTCTTCAGCCTATCCGCTGTGTTTTTTGCATCCGGAGCCGCCCGCGCTCTCGCTGTCCTTCACCTGCTCCTCCTTACATGGCTGCCCGCCACGTTTTTTTTCAGAGTTCTTCACCGCTGGCCCACTGACCGTCTAAACCGCCGCTTCTCCGGGGAACTATCACGACGAGCCTGCCCGGCCGCGTGTGGTGCTCTCATCGCCGCTAAGGACCCTCTCGTTCTGTGCGGTCTGCTTGGGCTTTACACGCTCAAGAAGCTTAAGAGAACCCGGAGAATTGCGGTCATTGTAATTGCTGTAACGTTAGCTTTTACTAAGCCGGCTTTTAGTTGCACGATCCCGAACGCCGTGCTAGGCCTTTCTGACTCGGATGGAGGACACGGTGATGATGACGCGCTACCGGGGGACTCCCGGAGCGCCACCTCTCTAAAATATTTGAGCTGACATCAGCCCAATCCGCATTCCCTGAAGAGGACATCTTCGCGGGAAAACCTCACTCTCGTTGACGAACCGGCCGGTTCCGATGACGAAGCTCGTAGCATCCCGCTAGACTGTTAACACGGTCTCACGGGCCTTGATGTGTTACGATCACGTGTTGAGGTTTTCAATTTACGCCTTCCTAGGAAGGCGGCCCCGAACGCAAGCAGCCTGCCTGTTGTTCGACCGTTGGGAGTATCGAGCCCTCCTTCACGGGCCACGAGCCCTCCGGATTCTCTCCCGGTCCCGGAACCCCTGTCCAAAAGACATAGGGTCTCCCACGGACGGTCGGTTAATCCCGTCTCGTGGCTGCCCAGCCCGTGTGTTTAGTGATGCTGTCGTGAGGAAAGTACATAAGCAGTGTAACCACACTGCACACACTTGGTTCCCCTCACCCAGTTATAAAGGCTTCGGCCCCAGTGTTTTCCCAACACAAAACACACACATCACTAAACAACACATTTAACAAACGAATCAGATGAATTCGTGCAGATTTATATATCTGCCAACATAGAGAGCAAATCTCTCTATCCCATGCATGTCGCCCTGAGTCTGTCCACAAGAGGGCGCCATTGCCTCACAAATCAACCAGCTGGGCTCACACAGCTCAGTTGCGGCTGTCCAGCCCGTGTTTTTAGTGGACGTTGTGTGTGGAAGGCTTCGGCCCCTGTGTTCCCCAACACAAAACACACACATCACTAAACAACACATTTAACAAACGAATCAGATGAATTCGTGCAGAATTATATATCTGCCAACATAGAGAGCAAATCTCTCTGATCCCATGCATGTCGCCCTGAGTCTGTCCACAAGAGGGCGCCATTGCCTCACAAATCAACCAGCTGGGCTCACACAGCTCAGTTGCGGCTGCCCAGCCCGTGTTTTTAGTGGACGTTGTGTGTGGAAGGCTTCGGCCCCTGTGTTCCCCAACACAAAACACACACATCACTAAACAACACATTTAACAAACGAATCAGATGAATTCGTGCAGATTTATATATCTGCCAACATAAAGAGCAAATCTCTCTGATCCCATGCATGTCGCCCTGAGTCTGTCCACAAGAGGGCGCCATTGCCTCACAAATCAACCAGCTGGGCTCACACAGCTCAGTTGCGGCTGCCCAGCCCGTGTTTTTAGTGACGTTGTGTGTGGAAGGCTTCGGCCCCTGTGTTCCCCAGCACAAAACACACACATAACTAAATAACACTTTAAAACAAACAAATTAAATAAATTCGTTACAGAGAGAGTATCTCTCTCCGTGGATATTATTTTTCTGCCTGCACTTGAGACTGCCCAGTTCATGTGTTCAGGAGATGTGTGTTTTCCCCCCCACTTAAAAATCAGGGGGTACTTTGTGAGGGAAAGTTTAGCACAGTGGACACCACACTATGTTCCCCTCACTCTGTCAATAAAGGCTTTCGGCCCCAGTGTTTGCCCAACACAATACGCACAAAGTTACGAATCAAATGAGAAAACTTCTTACTGCAGAGAGAGGAAATCCCTCCGAACCCCTGCATGTCGCCTCTAGTGTGCCCACTAGATGGCGCATTTGCAAATGAACCAGCTGGGCCCATACAGCCCCGCTCCGGCACGAGCGGCTTGGCAAGCCGTTTCAGCGCCCGAGTGGGTTTTGCGTACCGTAACCCAGGGTTACAGGCTGCAGTTTGCAATAAAACCTCCAGGTGTTCTCTCTTCTCACACAGAAGAAAACGCCGCACACATTCTGAAAGAGGAAATTTCCTCCCTCCTAAACAAGGGAGCGATTCAGATGGTGCCACCCAATCTGATAAACCATGGTTTTTATTCCTGGTACTTTCATTATCCAAAAGGCGTGGTACTTTCATTATCCAAAAGTCACTACAATTCAGCCCGATTCGTGATCTCTGCCGCTCAGTAACGGTGACGTGCGCCATTGGGAGAGCGAGAACTTTTACGCACGGGGAAGCCCCCTCGGGACGGTTACGATGCGGAAAGTTGTGACGACAGATGCGTCCTTAACAGGCTGGGGAACCACCCAGGATGGCAGAATGCTGAACGGTCTGTGGCTGAGCAGACCACGTTCAGCGCACATTAACTATTTAGAGATTTTACCATTTGGAAAGCTCTGAATCATTTTCTGCCTCGCCTGCAGGGACATCCCGTTCTAGTACGGTACGATAATACCACGGCAGTGGCTTATAACAACCGTCAGGGCGGCATGTGCTCGTCGAAACTCCACGCTCTAGCTTACAGGCTTTTGATGTGGAGCAGACGGGTTTTTCTGTCATAACGCGTGACTCATGTTCTGGGCATTCTGAACAGAGGCGCCGGATCTGCTATCGAGGGGAAACCCAATCTACGGAGATTGGCATCTTCACCCGCAGATAGTTGAGATGTTATGGATGAGATTTGGACAGGCAGTTGTAGATCTTTTCGCCTCGCGCGAAAACCACCATTGTCCTATGTTCTTCTCGCTAAAGGACATGGACGCACCCCTCGGGGCAGACGCACTGGCCCACCCATGGCCCAGAGTGCTCCTGTATGCTTTTCCTCCCCTGTGCCTGATGATTTCACACTGGCCAGGGTGAGAGAGCACGGCCTGTCTCTCATCCTGAAAGCACCCAGGTGGCCCAAAGCCCCGTGGCTGGCAGAGATAATCCCTCTGTTATACGCCGAGCCATGGCGCCTCCCCCCTCGCACGGACATACTGTCCCAAGCCAACGGGGAGATTTACCACCCCCATCCGGACAGGGTGGCTCTCTGGGCCTGGCCCGTGAGAGGACGAACCTAAATGCACTCGGGCTCCCGCGTGTAATCGCCACTACTCAGAATGCCAGGGCCGTTTCCACACAATCCCTATATGGCTGTAAGTGGCAAGTGTTCGAAGGGTGGTGTGATGGGCGTGGTCTCACATCTTATCAGTGCTCTGTGCCTGATATTTTGTGTTTCATGAAAGACCTCATGGAAAGAGGCAGGTCCTTTTCCACCATTAAGGTCTACCTGGCCGCTCTTTGCCGGTCATCAGGGGATCTGTTCCAGAGTGGGACCTCTCCATGGTGCTGGAAGCGCGGCCTCTGTATCTTTTGAGCCTCTGGGGAGTATTTCCCTTAAGCTGCTGTCCCTCAAGACAGCTTTGCTCTCGGCCTTGGCATCTGCTAAACAGGTCAGTGAGCTACATGCACTCTCGGTTAACCCCTCGTGCGCCAAATTCTCCCTAAGTGGAGATAGGGTTTCCCTTAAGCCTAACCCGGCCTTCATGTCGAAACGCTTCCCTGCGTTCACTTCGGAGGTTTTGGAGCTATCCGCTTTTCACTCTCCACATTTTTGCCTCCCCGGATTGGGCTTTGTTCAGGGGAGTGCCACTGCAGGACATCTGCTCCGCTGCCAGCTGGGCCTCTCCTCATACCTTTGAGCGTTACTACCGGTTGGATGTCACCAGAACCTCGTGGCACTCTCGGTCCTAGGGGTAGGGTCCTCTTAGCCCTTTCCCACAGCCCCATTGGGTTAACCAACGAGGAGTGAATAGGCCGGCTGGCCATGTTCATTCCTGTCACCAAGCATTTGCATTCCTTCTTGGGTTTAGCTATGTGCATTAGTGGTGCGGGGGCCATTATCATGTATGTGTCTCATGCATGTTTCATGCCCTGCTTGTCCACAGCAGTTTAGCGTGGCGTCATCCTTGCAGGGTCATGTTTGTGGGACGTGTCAGGCACCGCCTCTCTGAGGTGACCGTCCTTCTCTGGCCTTCAGAACCTCACTGTGAGTGTATTGGGCAATCGGGGAGCTGTCCATGTCTCTCCCATAGGTGGATCTCGAAACGAGAGACATGAAAGAGAACAATAGGTTACTGTCGTAACCCCGGTTCTCTGAAACATCGAGTGGAGAGATCCACCAGCGTTGCCCCGCTTGCCGCACGAGAAGCGAATATACTTACTGAGGAATAGCAGCGCGCGGAGAAGTTATATGCCTCGGTAAGGGGGTGTGGCCTTACCGGGCATTGGCTGTGCGCTTCTGTCTGTCTAGCCAGACTTGGTGCAATTGGATGCTTCTGCAGAGGTCAGGTACGGATGCCCTTCCCACAGGTGGATCTCACCACTCGATGTTTCAGAGAACCGGGGTTACGACAGTAACCTATTGTTTTCCCGTGTCATCTGTCAGTTGTGTCTTCCTTCTCCGTGAAAACAAGTTTGAGTCTTTTCAATATAAAAGTCTTCTCTACTGACTGATTCATTCATAAGACAGTCTTTGCCAAGGCCGCATTAATGCACGGGCTTACCTGGGCTGAAGCCCAGGGGCCTCCCAAATTAAGGGGCCTCCCATGTTCAAGTTTATGATGAGCTGAAAAGGTCATGTTGTTTTAACATATCGGATTTTGTCGCAGTATGTCGCTAGTCGCTTGTGGACGTTGGTAATGCTGTCGCTCTAATGTTATTGTTATGGGGCGTTCGCACCAAACGCGAATAGTGCGTCTGGCGCGAGTGATTTCAATGTTAAGTCAATGCAAAGACGCGTTTACGCGCGTCTAGAGGTCCCGCGGCGTGAATGAGGCGATACGGTGCGTGTCCACTACAGTGGCAAAAGTCCTCTCAGTGCCTAATGTCTCCGCTTTGTGGTGTGTCTGTTGCAAGTGTGTTTAATCTAAGTTTTTTTCAACACACGGACAGTATAATCATCAGCGATGCACGCGATTACATTTAGAAATAGACAAGCTTTGTTTCCAAATGCACCAAGCAATGATCCTTTAAATTTTATTAACTTTTATAAACCCAGCCAATATAATCACAATGAACACATCCAAAATAAAATCTTTAACATGTAGGCTATATAACAACTGCAAAGCATCTAATTTGTAAACAAAATGATTTGCGCACTAAATCCAGCATAAACTCACCAGCATAAACTCACTGAGACTGTCGACAGTTTCTTTTCCATGCATCATTTTATTATATCCATGTTTGTGGTTAGTTACAGTCAAATCATATAAAACCTTGAAATCGCCCTCGAACTCTTCTGTCTTGCCTGCACTGCACTCGAGACGGTGACGGGAGCTGAGATCCACTGAAAGGCTTCTTTCCTATTGGTTGTCGCTCGCGAAAATCGCTTCTCATTTGCATAAAGTTGAAATTTAGTTGCTGCGTGTGGTTGTTAAATAATGTGTCTTGTGTTTATGTCCTCAGTGATATGTTAATAACAATATTAAAATTGAAAACATTAAAAAAAAAACTCACTGTTCTAGGTCTCGAAAGAAACTAATGCATTCTGTGATGTAGATTACCTAGATATTACACTTTTTTAAAAATCGAGGGGATGGGGGGCCTAACATTAGGTTAAGGCGGCTCTGGTCTTTGCCGCCATCTATTGGCGAAATAATGTATGTAACCTCTGTTCATAGACTCTGCTTCTGTTGCTGTTTACGGTCAGGGACTATTTTTTCCAGCGGAAGGAATGCTTTTAGTGATTTTACTTCATGAAAGCTGCATAGATAAATATTTTTCGGCTTTAATATTTGTATTGTGTGGCAACCGTTAATCCGCTACTTTAGCAATAAGGTACTCGAGGCAAGTGCTGTATCGTGAATAAGTAACGGCTGAAGGGGTTGCAGGCACTCCGCTTCGCGTCGTGCCTAACAACGCCCTTCAGCCGTTACTTATTCACGATACAGCACAGCCTCTCGTACCTTATTGCTTACTTACAGTAGCGGATTAATTTCGAACTGTAATCAAACTGACTGGAACTACCTGTGCATTAAACGGTTTTACTGCACACCTTCCAGCCAATCAGAATCGAGTATTTAAACAGCCCGTGGTATAAGTTTTAGGAAGGCATTTATAAGAAATTTTATTTTGTTTATGGATGTTTTGGATTTGGATGTAATCTGGAAAAACATTGCTAATTTACTATGTTGATTTTTTTAATACAGCAAGTGAAAGTTTGGGATTCACAAAACAATTCAATGCACACATCTATGTATGAAATACTATATTACAGTCAGTAAGGACAAATTCAGTCCTTAAAAAGTTTAGAAATTTGACTATTAAAACCAATAACTATTTTAAAAAAATCACGTTGAACAAAGTAAAAGGTAAAGAATCTGTCCACGACTGTTGAACCAAATAGCGTCTTTCTCCTTTTGTCACTTACATTCGGAAAGTACATTTTTCTCCATTGATTGTTTGGTTTTAGCAGTTTTTCCCATTGTCTGGTATAATACAAATAATAGAAATGTTCTCCTCTGAATATAACTGTAGGCTATGTAATATAGTAAATTAATACAAATCATTGAGACATTAAAGGCAGGGTAGGTAGGATTTTTCACAAAAAAAAAAAACATTCCAAATGTGTTTAAACTGTCTTTATATACCAATACATAATTAAAATGTAAGTACTCTGAAAAAGAGAGTATAAAAATCGAGTGTCTGTAGACCTCTCACGACTGTTGTAAACACAGCTAATTATTTCCATTCACTCCACCCCCTCCCTTCTGGGCTCCTTCCAAAGCCACGCCCCCAAAACGCTCAGGCTCTGGAAGACGCATTTATTCACCTGAGACGAGCGGAGAGGAAGGAGCACAGTGCATGCAGTGACATCATGTCAGAATCACATGTAATAAAATACCTAACTTTATCACTATAAATATAAACAAATAATATGGCTTTTAGTACTCACTATCAAGCTAGCATATCGATACTGGTAAAGTTTAAAATATATTTTGTTTGATTCGGTAACGAGCTATATTTAGGCTATAGGTAACGAGCTATATTTATAAGGCAAAGGTAAAAACAGGTTGCATTGATACACGTTTTTCCATTACCTTCAGTTACACTGTGATGAAGGTGAATTTCGTGTAAGATTCATAACATATACGGTGTTTTGCATGTAAGAGTTTCCATGATGAAAACATTGTTGACTCTGATGAGGACTAACGTTACACTCCGGTGACATGTACCGCATTGTCGGTTCGAGGACAGGTCCGGGGTCGAGGGCGAAGCAGAGGAGGTCGTTCAAGAGTGCGGGCAACCAGGGTCCAAGGAAGTAGTTTTTGGCTTGTTTGCCTTCGCTGACTGCATATGTAGGTGCTTTGAATTTTGAATTTTGCTCTTTCTCTGCCATAATTTTACTCTTCGTAGGTTCCGCGCCTCTCTTGCACTCCTCAAATCAAACAGGTGCGCGCGCACATGGGCAGATCTTGTAGCAACAGTGGTGGTAGCCATAGAGACAGAGCGTATTTAGGCCACGCCCACACCCGGGGGGAAAACAATCAAAACGTCTCCATTGACTTTGCATTGCGAGAGGCTGCCTTCTTGTCATTTCTTGCTTCTAACAAAAGACAGAAAAATGGCTAAAAGCTGCTGTGTGACAAAGTGTACAGCAGACAAGCAAAAAAAAAAAAACAGAAATACATTATTATAAGCTCTCGACCCCCAAAAACGAGTGTTTAGGACATAAAAGTGGATACAGGCAGTTGAGACAGAGCGTCACGTGTCTCATTACTCCGAGAACTAACGTACGCCCGCTGGAGGAGACTGTAATCGGCGACACAGGATAGTTTATCTTACAGAAATATAATATATAAAACTGACATTTGGATATTTGACTCACCAGTGACCAAATGTTTAACTTACTGCACACGTGGTGTATTTTTAGTGCATACTGAGTGTCAGGATTCCACAATTTACCCATTCGTTCCAGCCTGTATCCACTTTTATGTCCTCAAACGCTCGTTTTTTGGGGTCGACAGCTTATGAAAACTTATTTCTGGGTTTCTAAGCTTGTTTGCTGTCACATAGCAGCTTTTTGGCATTATTCTGTCTTTTGTTAGAAGCAAGAAATGACAAGGAGGCAGCCTCTCGCAATGCAAAGTCAATGAAGAACGTTGGACTGTTTTCCCCCCCGGTGGGCGTGGTCTTCAGATTATGACGCGTTGCGCTCTGTCTCTATGGTTGACAGTCGCCCAAACCAATCAATTGTTTCGTCCCGAATGGAAATAATGAGCTGTGTTTATTGCAGATTAAAAGGTCTACAGTCACTCGATTTTTATTCTCTCTTTTTCAGAGAACTTACATTTTAATTATGTATTGGTATATAAAGACAGTTTAAACAAATTTGAAAAGAAGTATTTTATAAAAATCCTACCTACCCTACCTTTAACAACTTTACACAGCATAGAAAATAGATGAAATGATTTGGAGTAGTTTATATATGATAAACTGAATAGAGTCCATTGTTTTGCTAAGCTTAGAAAAATAGTCTCAAATGTAAGTTGATCATTTCAGGACACATAATGTTGTAAATATATTTGGGGAAAAATGTATTCATTATAAAGTGTAAATTACAGTATTTAATGACTAATGTGCTTTTTTCAAGTGTTTACAACAATGTGAACTGAAAACAACACATTTTAATTTGTATTATTTAGTCAAGTCATAGCTATAATAGGTTCTGTGATATTTCTGTTTATTCACATTTCTCATTTCCATTTTGTTACAGATTCTCTTATCTGAATGAAAGTGTTCAAAGCAGATTTCTTCTGAGACTCTTCATTAAAGCAGCAGAGACTGAGACACAGACAGGAGAGCAGAAGCTGAAACTGTTATCATCAGTCTGCACCTACACATCTTTTCCTTATCAATGGACTGACAGAATTAAACAGAGTGATTTCCTGCTGGATCTTTACTCACATGTGAAGAACTATGAGACTCAAACAGGCAGGAGTTTCCTTCCAGCATTACAGTCAGTTTTCCAGTCACCTGATGTCTGGATCATAGATCTCTCACAGAGAAAGACCTCCGTCCTCCTGGAAGTGCTGAAACTCCAGACAAAGAAGAAACCAGTAGAGCTGAGAGGATGTTCAGAGGAAGAGAGTGAAATGAAGAGTTTCCTTCAGTGTCTGTCCTACATCTCACAGCTGAGGTACCTGAACTTTTGGCTATTCTCTTACTGTACCTACTTTTAGATCAGTTTCACTTCACTGTATTTTGAATCCGTTTGAATCTGCGCACATTTTATGCCTTTAAGCTCAATTTTAAAAGTCAACAAAACTATAACAGATTTACATTATATACAGTACAAGATTGTAAAAGTAACCAAACATTTTTCTTTCAATGAAATGAATATACTATACTTTAGTTTAGTAATAGCGATGGCCTTACAGGGCAAAATAAAAGATAAGATGTTACATTTATTATACATTTTGTCCAATATGTTCAGACTTTATTCATGTTTAGACTTTATTCAAGCTGTAAAACTATGAATGTAAAACTAAATGTATCTTGCAGCACAGGGTGAAGTCAGTATGTACATTAATAACAATTTGGGACAAATGTAATCAAATTAAAAACTATGTTCAATGGTGCGGCAGGATTATGAACAGTGTTGTATCTGTGAGCGCGGACAGACGTTGAGTGACGCTGCCGGTGTTCGTACACTCATAGAAAACAATGTGTTTCAATTTTAAAGACCCATTGCTGCACTTCTCATTCGGTGTGTGTGTGTGTGTGTGTGTGAGAGACCCCTTTCAGAGTTCTGTGAAATGTCTATTCCAGTGGTTCCCAATTCCAGTCCTCGTGACCCACTGCTCTGCACATTTTGTATGTCTCCCTTATTTAACACACCTGAACCAGATCATCAGCTCATTAAGAGAGACTCCATGAACTGAACTGAGTGTGTCAGATAAGAGAGACCTACAAAATGTGCAGAGCAGTGGGTCACGAGGACTGGAATTGGGAACCACTGGTCTATTCATATGTGCCGACTGGACCAATCAGACACATAATTATTAATTATGTTTTATTAGTAAATATTAAGCTAAACATATAGGCTAACATTTTAATTTTCTTTTGGAAACAGGTTTGACTATAGGAATATCAGTGATGCAGTGCAGTTTCTTCTGAGACTCTTGATTAAAGCAGCAGAGACTGAGACACAGACAGGAGAGCAGAAGCTGAAACTGTTATCATCAGTCTGCACCTACACATCTTTTCCTTATCAATGGACTGACAGAATTAAACAGAGTGATTTCCTGCTGGATCTTTACTCACATGTGAAGAACTATGAGACTCAAACAGGCAGGAGTTTCCTTCCAGCATTACAGTCAGTTTTCCAGTCACCTGATGTCTGTATCATAGATCTCTCACAGAGAAAGACCTCCGTCCTCCTGGAAGTGCTGAAACTCCAGACAGAGAAGAAACCAGTAGAGCTGAGAGGATGTTCAGAGGAAGAGAGTGAAATGAAGAGTTTCCTTCAGTGTCTGCCCTACATCTCACAGCTGAGGTACCTGAACTTACATGCTTTTGTTGATTTAACTCTCAGAGACCCAGACATTGATATTCATGTTATTTCTTTTTTCATCATTAACATGTTTTAGGAAGGCATTGTTTGAGAACATTTATTTTGTTTATGTATGTTTTGGATTGGGGTGTAATTTGGAAAAACATTGCTAATTTACTATGTTGATTTTTAATACAGCAAGTGAAAGTTTGGATTCACAACGCAATTCAATGCACACATCTATATATGAAATACTATATTACAGTCAGTAAGGACAAATTCAGTCCTTAAAAAGTTTAGAAATTTGACTATTAAAACCAAGAACTATTTAAAAAAAACTGCAATAAAAAAAAATCATGTTGAACAAAATAAAAGCTAAAGAATCTGTCCACGACTGTTGAACCAAATAGCGTCTTTCTCCTTTTGTCACTTACATTCAGAAAGTACATTTTTCTCCATTAATTGTTTGGTTTTAGCAGTTTCTTTCCATTGTCTGGTATAATCAAAATAATATAAATGCTCTCCTCTGAATATAACTGTAGGCTATGTAATGTAGTAAATTAACACAAATCATTGAGATATTAACAACTTTACACAGCATAGAAAATAGATGAAATGATTTGGAGTAGTTTATATATGATAAATTTAATAGAGTCCATTGTTTTGCTGAGCTTAGAAAAATAGTCTCAAATATAGGCAAGGCAAGTTTATTTATATAGCACATTTCATACGCACATTTCAAGATGGCAGCATGTCTCCACACGTCTACATTTCTGTCCTTGTGGTTTAATGTTTCTGTTAGTGTTACTGTCTTTTAATGGTGCTGTCTCGGAGATACTGGACCTGCTTTGATTACTCATAACTAAATGAGTCTATGAAGGATTTAGTTCGTCACACGTCCATCTGGGATTTAACTGAAGTGAAACTTACTTTCTCACCGCATTGGATGATCTGGGACGTACTGTCAGTGCGGAGCCTGCTCAACGGATCCAAATCGCCAAAAAGCTGTTTGAGTCTTATGAGTCTGAACTTCTTATGAGAAAGGGAAGTGCTTTTTCTTGCCTTCGTGACGTGTGCTTGAAATTTTATCCATACTCTGTATGATCCGGCTGGTCCTGATTTTAATCCACTTCTTTCACAGCATTGCTTCATTGGGACTGATTTCCTGTTTACATGTGACGTGACGCAACGTCATCTGTCACAGGAGGAGGTCGAAAAGCTGGACTGGATTACTAGAAATCGGCTAGGAATGGAATGTCTAATGGCGCTGCACTTTTTTGTGCTGTGCTTACTTTCCTTGAGCGGAACGTGTGGAAGCCTGCACAGGATTAACTACTCCAGTGCAGGTCTTTTAAATACTGTCACATTACGCTGGGATACGAGCGCATCTGTTTGTGCGTCGGACTCGGACATTAAATGCCACTGTATAGTCTTATCTTCTGAGACTGTTAACTTGGCCCGTTTAATCAGTATTATGACCTTACAAGATAATTTCACTGTTTCTGAAAGCTGCCTTCGTAGCTTTGTACTAAATATAAGATCTAAGAATGAATCCACAAATCAATCACGCAAACTGAGGTGTTTAATTGTTCTGTTGCTATTGATATCAGGAAATGTGCAACCCAACCCAGGCCCTGACTCTGTTATAAGTTTTAATACCCCTGCTGATTTTAAATCTAGAGCTGGTCTTGGTTTTATTCATTTGAATGTTCGTAGTCTGATTGCAAAGATGGATATGATTCGCATTTGGGCATGTTCAACTGATGCTGATGTAATTGTTTTATCAGAAACCTGGCTAAGCAAGTCTGTCCTGAATGAAGATATCTGTATTGATGGATATAATGTATATAGGACCGACCGTCCCAGAAGGGGTGGGGGTGTTGCAGTATATATCAAATGTAAGTTTCGTGTAAATGTGCTTCTCTCTAAATCAGTGAGTAAGCAATTTGAATTTTTAGCTCTTGATCTTGAGGTCTCTAGGACTCTCCATATTACGGTAGTTAGTTGCTATAGGACTCCCTCAGCTGTAAAGGATGCTCTGCCTTCTTTAATGCAGCTTTTATCAGGACTGAATCCGAAAGAAATAGTAGTTATTGGAGATCTAAACTGGAATTGGTTACATCCAGTATCTGATGATTTTAAAGCTTACTGTAACTCACTAAATCTCTTTCAGCTCGTTGATAGTACAACTAGACCTAATCTGAAATGTCCGGATAAATCATCTTTAATTGATCTTATCCTAACCAATGTTCCTTACAAATATTCAGTAGCTTCTGTTTTCGCAAATGACGTTAGTGACCACTGCGTTGTTGCCACAGTCAGAAATACAAAAATTCCCAAAACCAAGCCAAGCATCATTGTTAAGCGTGACATGAAACATTTTACAGAGCAAGGGTTCTTTCATGACTTGTTTTATTTTGATTGGGATAAAATGTATCTTATTTCTGATGTCGAAAATGCCTGGAAATTTTTTTACGATGGTTTCAAGGAAATTGTTGATAAGCATGCTCCCCTCAGAAAGTATAGAGTAAAAGGCCGTAACAATGCATGGTTTACTGTAGATTTAGCCAACTCACTTCACGAACGTAATAAGGCCTGGGCAAAAGCCAGGAAAACAAACCTGGATTCTGATTGGCTACTCTTTAGGAGACTACGCAATTTGTGCACAGTGGCTATAAGAAAGGCCAAAGCAGACTATTTTTTAATGTAAACTTCAAATAATTTAAATAACCCGTTAAAATTTTGGAAAACAATTAAATTCTTGGCTGGAAACAAAATTTCCATTGAGTTGCCACCATGTGTTCTTAAGGACGCCCGTAAATTATCTGATAAGGCTGAAATGCTTGGTTGTTTTAATGAGCACTTTATTGCCTTGGGTTCCTTATTTGATTCAGTCAACTCTACATATCAGAATCGTCCTACAAGCCATACATATGGTCAAAGTAGACTCATTAATTCTTTTCATTTTAATCCTTTTTTAGTTTCAGAAGTGCATAAAGCCCTCACACTTTTAGACATTAGAAAATCAGCTGGTCCTGATAAACTGGAGCCTTTTTTTCTACGGTTAGCATCCGATTTTATTGCTACACCTTTGACCTATGTTTTTAATCTATCTTTAGACACAAATGAAATTCCACTTATATGGAAATCTGCATTTGTTCTTCCTTTGCTAAAAGGGGGTGACCCGTCAGATTTAAATAATTATAGACCCATCTCGAAACTGTCCGTCCTGGCCAAGGTTATGGAAACTATGGTAAATGAACAACTGAAAGAGTTTTTATCTACTAACAATATTTTGTCAAAATATCAATCAGGTTTTCGTAAAAAACTCAGCACAACTACAGCAGCTTTAAAAGTAGTAAATGATTTTATTGATGCTTTAGACACAAAACAACACTGTGCAGCTCTTTTTATTGATCTATCAAAGGCTTTTGACACTGTGGATCACAAAATTTTAAAACACAGACTTCTCAGTGTAGGGCTGTCAGATCACTCAGTTGGCTGGTTTGAAAACTATCTATCAGGTAGAACTCAGTGCGTACAGGCAGATGGTCTCACTTCCAGCCCTCTTAGTGTATCTAAGGGTGTGCCCCAGGGGTCAGTGCTGGGACCACTCTTATTTATACTATACATCAATATTCTCGATCAAAATGTTTCCAATGCAAATCTCCATTTTTATGCCGATGATACTGTGATTTACTGCTCTGCATCAACTCCAAACCAAGCTCTTTGCCAATTACAACTCACTTTTGATATTGTTCAACGTACCCTATCCGATTTAAAACTTGTTTTGAATGATAAGAAAACAAAACTAATGTTGTTTTCCAATGCAAAATCAAAGTCAAAGAACCTTGTACCTATTACTACTTCACGGGGTTCCAAGATTGAGTTTGTATCGCAGTACAAATATCTCGGTATATTAATTGATGACTCACTTTCTTTTAAACCTCACATTCAGCAGTTGGTGAAAAAACTGAAGCTGAGACTGGGATTTTATTTCAGAAATAGGTCATGTTTTTCCTTTGAGGCAAGAAAGAGGCTTGTTGCTGCTACTTTCATGTCAGTGCTTGACTATGGTGATGTTATATACATGCATGCATCTCTTAAAAGCTTAAAATTGCTGGACACGGTTTATCATGGAGTGCTTAGGTTTGTCACAAATTTTAGAACACTAACACATCACTGTTCTTTGTATGACCGGGTTGGTTGGTCTTCTCTGTCCACTCGTAGACTTAACCATTGGTACGTTTTTATCTATAAAGCAATTCTTGGTTTGCTTCCACCATACCTTCAATCTTACATTATAAAGAAAAACATAGGAAGATATTCTCTTCGTTCCGAGGACTTAATGCTTTTATCTGTCCCTCGTGTACGGACCGAACTAGGAAAAGGGGCGTTTCAGTATGCAGCCCCCTGTGCTTGGAATGAGCTACAAAATGTAGTAAAACTTCAGGAGCTGGTCTCACTTTTTAAGTTTAAAGCAATTTTAAATGAGTTGGAGGCTACCCAAACTACCTGTAAATGTTATGATTGATCATCCGGACGATCCCAGCGAGCATTGCTGTTGTTTTATTGCTTCAGTTAAATATTTGCAACTTTTCTACCTTCATGACCTTGTAATTCACTATTTTTTTACCAGGATTATTTGTAATACGTTATTTGTTAAATGTTGATGTACTTGTTTTATGTCTGCAACTTTGTTAATTGTGCTGCTGCCTGTCTTGGCCAGGACACTCTTGGAAAAGAGATTTTTAATCTCAATGAGTTTTCTTTCTGGTTAAATAAAGGTAATATATACACAGTGGCAATTCAAAGTGCTTTACATAGAAGAAATTAAAATAATAAAAAGAAATAAGAATAATTAAAATGGTTTAAGAAAAAAAAAAATACAGTACTTATTTATTTATGAACATTTTATTAGAGGATCAACCCCATGAGATGAAACATCTCGTTTTCATGGGGGTCCTCAGGATCATGTACGAACAGTACAGTACGAACAGCGGCACAGTGCTCATTCAGTAAATGCATAGCTAAACAGATGTGTTTTGAGTCTGGATTTGAATGTGACTACTGTAGGAGCACGTCTGATCTCCTCTGGAAGCTGGTTCCAGCTGCGGCTGGCATAATAGCTAAAAGCGGACTCGCCATGCTTAGAGTGAACCCTTGGTATTTCTAGCTGATGTGATCCTAATGATCTGAGTAATCTGCTGGGTTTATGTGAGCATATCTGCAATGTATTGAGGTCCTAGGCCATTGAATGATTTATATACCAGTAATAATACTTTAAAATCAATCCTAAATTTAACTGGGAGCCAGTGTAAAGACCTGGGCTGGGTTTCCCGAAACCTTCTTAACGCTACGTCGTTCTTAAAGGGGTCATATAATGTCATTTTTGTACAAGCTAATATGATTCTTTAGGGTCTAAATTAAAAGTTTGTAATATATTTTAATTAAAAATTCTCATTAGTATTGTAAGAAAACACTCATTTTACCTGGTCAAAAAACAGCTCTGTTTTCAGCACGCCGTTTCAGTGCATACGTCTTTAAATGATAATGAGCTTTGCTCACCCCGCCCCTCTGTTCTGTGCGTACACCGTTTGTAACACAATAACGCTTCGTTCATTATAAACGTGGGATTATGAATTATATTGAAAACGTCTTACATAGAAAACATGCCATAATGTACCCTGAGTGTAAAAATAGCCACAATCATCGTGAAGCATGCAAGCTATTTGCAAAGATTAAAGATTAATATAAAGGTCAATAAAACGTTACACTCACTTGTTCTTCTGGAGGTGAAGCAGGAACACGAATAGTTGGTACTGATCCTTTTTTCAGGAGCAGCTTCTTAGCAAATCCAGCTTTATACTGACCCTCCTTTGTAAAGCAGTCTGGTGAAATGATTTGCGCAAACATGACAGCATTGACGTTGATCGTGGGGAATATTCCCTTCGAAAACAAACTCAGCCACTGCGTCTTCAGCTGTACGGATTGTGGAAGAAATTTAATAATGTTCTATATGTTTGCATTTTCTTATATTCATAGAATCTTAGAAATATGATGATAATCAGATGAATATAGTGTTGATACATATTCGTATTAATATATGTATGTCTGTGTCCTTGTATATGACCGGACAAAAGTTAATGTGACTGAATGTATGACCGAGACAGAGTCTCTCCATTTAAAGCTGTAATATGATTAAATAAGATAGACAAATCTAAACAATATGTTAGTTATGGCTAAGATGTATCTTGATGTAAAATTGTTTGCCACTACAATTTGGCGTTGTCGGCAGGATTCCTTGGATGTGTCTCTTGGACCCGTGAGCGGACGGTGTTTGGCCACCTGGACTGAGTAGTTCCAGCCCTACCTCGCAAACTTGAGAGAGAGGGGCCGACCGCAAGGGCCCAAGAGACACATCCAAGGAATCCTGCCGACAACGCCAAATTGTAGTGGCAAACAATTTTACATCACTGAATAAGAGACCAACAGGTATCAATTGTCTTTAACAATTATTTATTCCCTTGCAAGGAAAGGTCAGCAGTCATACAGTCATTACAAAGTGCCTGCAGAGTGTGACCACGAGTGAGGGGTATCCTTCATTCTTTATAATTGTTCCTCCCCAAGGTTGTTTTCCCGAGGCTACATCAAGATACATCTTAGCCATAACTAACATATTGTTTAGATTTGTCTATCTTATTTAATCATATTACAGCTTTAAATGGAGAGACTCTGTCTCGGTCATACATTCAGTCACATTAACTTTTGCCCGGTCATATACAAGGACATAGACATACATATATTAATAAGAATATGTATCAACACTATATTCATCTGATTATCATCATATTTCTGCTCTGCCATTTCCTACAGAAACAAAATCTTTTTTGTTAGTATGCGCTGCGCATTTGCAAATGGAAATCCTCTCAGGTAACAAAATAGCATCCAGCAAATTGGACACTAAGCCAGCATGAAGAATAGGATGACCACCTGACTTCAAAAATTTTCAATGTTTCCACAATGCCCCAAAATCATGAGCTACCCCAAATGCATAACGCGGATCTGTGTAAATTATTACACTTTTTCCTTTCATTAATTTCCAGGCTTCCGTTAAAGCCACAAACTCAGCTCCTTAAACAGATTAATAATGCCAACGGCCCTAAGACTAACACTTCAAATTCAGTGGTCACTGCCTATCTTGCCCAATTCAGGCCTTTTGTTTTGTCTTTGTCAACCAACTACAACCAACACATTCCCACAGTTTTCAAGTCTTATATCTATTCTGATCACACATAGTTGACTCTTTAGACCCTCAGTTGAATTTAGACAACTGTTCTTAAACCCATAATGGACTTAATCTTCAACTTCACAACATCATAAATGACAAAAGTAGTCATAATTACCAGTAGCAGACAGAGCTGGATAACTAATCCATTTAAAGCTCGTCCCATGTTCTGCATCATCTTTTCATCAGATTGACTCAGAATCATCAACTTCTTTAAAGTTTTGTCGTTTCACTTAACCCATCTGTAATGGTAAAACTCATAAGAGACTGATAAGAGACAGACAGACAGAGTCTCTCTCACTATACACATAATCTTTTCAACAGCCTCCTAAGACTGTAGCTAAATGAATCATAGTCTAGAACCCTTAATAGTTCACAAATGTTAAAATACAAATGTTTAACTCAAATTAGAACCATTACAACAATCTAAAATAATTTATGATATGAGCATTTCTAAGGTTATCTTTAGTTTGAGTACTCAATTCACCTAACCTTTGTTATCCAGAAATTTCTCTTAACTCATCACAAGCTGTCTTCATCTTTAGCCACAAACATGTCTAATGACCTCCCGGAGTTAAAAATGTCTTAGACATGTTAGTTCAAAATCAACACTTCTATAATTTTTTCTTGCCCATAAGGCAACCAGCATCATGTTCCTGACATAAATTAAGTTTTGTTACTGTCTCCATAACAAATAATGACAATCACCTCACGGTCTCAGCTGGCTCTTGAAAGCCCATTCCCATCAGCTCTTTATCTATAATCTTAATCAGGGTGTTGTCCCCCCCTGGCATAGTTGCAAACGCTTGTCATAATGAAAAACAAGCCATACAATGAATGCGGTTTCTTGCAAGTGGTATAGAAGAACTCACATTTTCTGGGTCAGACTGCCGTAACTCCTCACAGCTCATCTCCCCTCTCAATGTTCTGCTGATGCTGCTGGCCTCACAGTCACCACTCAACTCTAATACCTTTCTCATAAAACACCTCCCTTCTCTATTGGGCAGGTGCCCAGTGGCGGCGAAGCCCTGGCTTAGGTTGTCCCCCTCTGGCCATCGGAGAATCTTACCCGTCTCTGGGTCGACACCTCATGCACACTGGTAACCGCTTTTTCCCATCACAAAATCAGTTTTCTTCAACAGACTCAGTTGTTTTCTGGAGCTTAGGAAAGGCACATTCAAGAGTCACCAGAGCACTCTGGACTGCCTAATGGTGTTAACACAGGGAGACAGGTTAATAACAGTGTTTAATCACTTAAATCTTTTAAAGATCTTCAAATCAGCAAAATCGCAATACTGAGGTTATACTCAGTAAATTTAGTTATCACAACTTTTATTCAGAGCTATCGGCCCTGTTTCATGGTTGAGGCTAAGATCAGACAAAGAAGTTACTGGGCCTAAAATAAACTAGTCAAAATGTCACTTCTATCATTTAAGGTCATTATTATTTTAAAGACTTCTTTAAAGTCATTCAGTTTTACTTTTAAAAACATTTGCCCTCTAAATGTATAAAATCTGAACTGCCTATAGCATGATTTCTTTTAACATCTCCATGTCTATGGTTTTCAACTAAAATAGAGATGCACCGATTACAATTTTCTAGGCCGATTCCGATTTCCGATTTTTCACTGAGTTTGACCTGCCGATACCGATTTTAGCCGATTTAATTTTTTTCTAACCACTTTACAGCACACACAAATATTTATTTTCGATCTTTTCTTTAACCCTTTCACACGTAAGTTTAATATATTCTAACTGACACCCCCACCCCCAGAGTGAGTTTTTTCAAGGCGAACGTTCCCTTTAACCCATTTAATCCCACCGGTCACAATAGTGACCGTAAAAAAATGTTTCATTTCTAAGGCTATAAAAATGTTACTGAATGATCTATCAATGCATTTCCAGCAGATATTGAAATAATAAAGGGTCTCAATGAAATATGTGCAGTGTCGCATGTTTACTGTAAATTGTCACATGACCAGAGCTGTTTACTTCCTGTTTGCGCCAAGAGAAGAGGATGGCAGCAAGAAAGCTCCCAAAGAAAAGGTTATTAAAGTATGTTAACATAAAGATAGGACATAGATTTTTGGTACACATCATGTTTAAGGTGTCTAGTATTGATATATGCATTTGCAATTACTCAACTTTATTTAATGTGGTCATAGAACTCACAAACATGTCAACGGCAACAATAGTGACCGGTGGGATAACCCATTGTATCAACATGCTAATACACATAGGCTAACTGTTCTACCTTACTTTCTGCTGCTACCTAACTTTCTACCTAATTTTACACACAGACACTATCCCGTGACCTCGAGACACTATCCCGCTATCCCGTGGCCTCGAGACACTATCCCGTGGCCTCGAGACACTATCCCGTGGCCTCCAGACACTATCCCGTGGCCTCCAGACACTATCCCGTGGCCTCAAGACACTATCCCGTGGCCTCCAGACACTATCCCGTGGCCTCCAGACACTATCCCGTGGCCTCCAGACACTATCCCGAGGCCTCCAGACACTATCCCGTGGCCTCCAGACACTATCCCGTGGCCTCCAGACACTATCCCGTGGCCTCCAGACACTATCCCGTGGCCTCCAGACACTATCCCGTGGCCTCCAGACACTATCTCGTGGCCTCGAGACACTATCCCGTGGCCTCCAGACACTATCCCGTGGCCTCGAGACACTATCCCGTGGCCTCGAGACACTATCCCGTGGCCTCGAGATAGTATCCCGTGGCCTCGAGATACCATCTCGTGACCTCAGGATACCATCCCGTGGCCTCCTGACACTATCCCGTGGCCTCAAGATACTATCCCGTGGCCTCGATACACTATCCCGTGGCCTCCAGACACTATCCCGTGGCCTCCAGACACTATCCCGTGGCCTCCAGACACTATCCCGAGGCCTCCAGACACTATCCCGTGGCCTCGATACACTATCCCGTGGCCTCCAGACACTATCCCGTGGCCTCCAGACACTATCCCGTGGCCTCGAGACACTATCCCGTGGCCTCCAGACACTATCCCGTGGCCTCGATACACTATCCCGTGGCCTCCAGACACTATCCCGTGGCCTCCAGACACTATCCCGTGGCCTCCAGACACTATCCCGAGGCCTCCAGACACTATCCCGTGGCCTCCAGACACTATCCCGTGGCCTCCAGACACTATCCCGAGGCCTCCAGACACTATCCCGAGGCCTCCAGACACTATCCCGTGGGCTCCAGACACTATACCGTGGCCTCCAGACACTATCCCGAGGCCTCCAGACACTATCCCGTGGCCTCGAGACACTATCCCGTGGCCTCCAGACACTATCCCGAGGCCTCCAGACACTATCCCGTGGCCTGCAGATAATATCCCGTGGCCTCCAGACACTATCCCGAGGCCTCCAGACACTATCCCGTGGCCTCCAGACACTATCCCGTGGCCTCCAGACACTATCCCGTGGCCTCAAGATAGTTTCTCGTTGCCTCAAGATAGTATCTCGTGGCCTCAAGGATTTTATAAGGATTTTATACACTCTTATGCACACGCACACACACACTCACACACACAAAAACTCAAAAACACACACAAAAACACACACACACACACACACACACACACACACACACACACACACACACACACACACACACACACACACACACACACAAACAAACACACAAACACACGCACAGGTCAAATAGACCTATATTCAGTCTGTCCAATGGTTGATACAACACAGTATCCCACCGGTCACAATTGTGACCGATCATAAAACACACTTTTTCACATACTTTTCCATGAAAATGTAAAAAAATTATGATTGATTGTTTCAAAGGGATACTAATGACACATGATTTGGATATTTTTGTGTCTGAGAAAAATTTGGGATTAAATGGGTTAATGTTTCCATGGCGACGCGTCACGCGATACACCGCAGCCACAATAATACTGTATGACAGATGTGTCGCTTTTATTTCGCTTTTCCTTTTTTATTCAAAATATTCACAAACTTGCTAACCATGTCATCAACTAGCCTATCTGATATTCCGATTCTCAAATACGTGTAAGTGAGTGTGTTTGGTCGTTTAAAAACCTTTATAAATAATACTGATAACATGAGATGGGCGCCGCAATGTTGTCCTGTCAGTCGGATTTACAGCATGTGAATTCATCAGTTTCTCCCGAAATAAATGCAAGAAAGTGGCCGGTGAACTGAGAAGAACAGAGTAAACTTTATAGTTACGTTACTTCCACTATGTTTTTCTGATATGAATAACACATTTCGGCAAATTATATTTGAATAGATTGTTATTGCTGCTTCCACAGACATCAGTGTGTATTTTACAAACTCCAAATGTATTGTTTTACTCGTGCTTATGTGTATTTAAATATCTGAAACCTAAAATAAACATTATGAGGTTGAAAACACTGCTTAGTTGTGATATACTGAACGCGTTCGACTCTGGCTCAGCGCCAGCCAACGCGCGAAAGCACAGTTTGAATCTGGCAGTTATGCGACGTCACTGAACATCCTAAATGTGGCACCGTAACGTTACTCTCAGGGCACAGAAATAAAAAACCCATAATGAGACCGTACCGCTCAAAAGGATAATCATGCGGCGCCCGAGTGCATTTGACCGGCCGGTTGCCGGTCATGGCCGATCACGTGAAAATCGGCCAATTCCGGTCACCAGCCGATCAATCGGTGCATCTCAAAACTAAAACACTGTGCTTCACTATAAATAGCTTATCAACATGTATGACACAAGGCTCAGATAACAGCTTTAAGCTGACTTTGAATGAGAGAGACTCTGAGGCATTCAGGACTGGTACTCTCATAAACTTCTAAAATCAAACTTTATCTACAGTCTTTTAACTCTAGCCCAGCTTAATACATTTGCCAGAATTTACATGTATTTTCAAACAACCACATTTTATATTTGTCTTTAGACCCTCATCAGGGAATTTAGACATTACAAATTTCCACTCGGATCATGTCTCTGTCGCACTGGCCGTTTCAGCCACACACACACCAAATTCAGATAAGCAAACCTGTTTCAGCCAAATCACAAGCTTATCTTTTGAACCCAAAACATATATTTTACATTTAGCAACTGTTAATCCTGTAACACTGCTTCTGCTTATGTTATCTTAAAGAAAGAATAATTATTATTCTAGTTCTTAATAACGTTTCAAATTTCATCTCAATTTTTAGTTGTCAGGTTCTCAATTACCATCATTTAATACCTGACTTCTATGTTTTCTCCAGGAGTTTATTAATCTGCTTCTAGGATTCACACTAACTTTTGAGGCTGCTTGTGATAATTTTTTTTTTTTTTATCAATATAAATCACTCGTTAGATTTATCTCTCTATATCATCTAAAACCTTATCAAAGCGTTTCATTCAAAACACAATCATCCTTTTAGTTACCGGTACTTTTAAAATATTTTGCAACTCATTTGTTTGAGTCATTAAATTTTACATCAACCTGTATTCTACATTTCACTTATATAAAAAAATATATATTATCATAGCTCTTTCCTTCAAAAGGATTCCCTTAAGAATTCAATCTATTGACCTTCTTTTAACCTTCAATCTTCTTAGGACTTCCATCTATCAACTTTCCTTTAACTTTCTTTTGCACTGCGTTCACATTCTTAGTTCCTTCTCAGACGAAAACTTTAATATCGTCATTTAAACACTGATCTACTTTCAAACCCACATTAATACCAGAAATTTCTGTTACTTTCACCTTTTCTCACCTTCCGAGTGGGCATTTACAATTACAGGCTAAATGGCCCTGCTGACCATAATTAAAACAACTCTCTTTGCCTATAGTTTGATCATTGAGCTTGCAAACGGCTCCAACTTACTGCACACCCTTGAAGCAGTGTCCCAATCAGGAATGTAAACAGAGCCACTGATAAGCAGTTCTCTGTATTCTTTTACAGTCCACCAGTGGCGGATTCAATCGCAATAGCCAAATCATAATCTTAATCATTATCATTGGCAGCACATTAATTTTCATAAGCTGCAAGGAAATGCTCAAAATATTCTAAGCGGTGTTCACAAAGTTTCTGTTTAACTTTAGTCTCACTTGTCCAAATTATCCCCAACCCATAATTTCTTTTATAAAACAGACAATATATTTTTTCCTTCAATGACTTAATGTCAACAAAATATCCAGAATCATTGGACCTAGCTGTCTTTACATCTTACTAATTTGGTATTATCATCAACAACACTGATTACAAAACAAGTACATATTCAACATCCGGAAGCCGGGCTAAATAAGCCATCACTGTTGCTGTACTCCCAGCATAGCTGGACCCTCAGTCACTCCTCAGATATTAAATGCAGACATCGTCTACAATCATAAATGCCACCATATATAGAATTGTTCCCCATTCTACTTAATGAATCATTCCTTATCTTTATATCACGTTAATCCCTGTTAATCATACTCAATGCCTTATTATTTTTATCTGAAACTCACTTCTCAAAATGGTTAGCCTTCACATACAAGTATTATCATTATTGTCTCAGTCCCACTTATGCTGTTTTACAGAAACCAAAATATTATCATATCTCAATCCCCAAGTCGCACACACAGCCTTATGGCTGCTTGCTCCTTCAATATTTATCATATAAATTTAAGTTCTCTAGATATCTAATGTCATGCATCCATTTACTGGATAAAAAATTAAAAACTTTATTTCTCCTGGGAGTTCGACTTTTATCTTTGCGCTCTGCCTCCTCTAACCATTACATGATTGTTCGCTTACAATCCACATGCACATCTCAAACAACAGACAAAACAGACATCAGAAAAAAACACCGGTTCATCATATTGATCTTTTTGCGCATTTTACTCTGAGATTTCCCCATGATGGTCCCTTTTTCCCGTGGTTTTTTGTTGGCGCCCCTATATAACTCTAGACGTCTCTAGAGAGATCAATTTTCACCTCAATTGAAAAAGGTGAGCAGTCATTCTTACGCCATGCAGCAAGAACTTCTACTCACAAATTTGATCAAAGGATCTTCGGGGTTTCCCCCAATACACTCCCGTGGATTAACTGAACCCACCAGACTAATAAACTGTACTAGTCTGGACTAGCATTCTGTACTAGTCCACCACAGTGTTCCATTGACCATCATGAGTTCATCCCTTTTCAACAATTTAGGGGCCCTTGCGGTCGGCCCCTCTCTCTCAAGTTTGCGAGGTAGGGCTGGAACTACTCAGTCCAGGTGGCCAAACACCGTCCGCTCACGGGTCCAAGAGACACATCCAAGGAATCCTGCCGACAACGCCAAATTGTAGTGGCAAACAATTTTAAATCAAGATACATCTTAGCCATAACTAACATATTGTTTAGATTTGTCTATCTTATTTAATCATATTACAGCTTTAAATGGAGAGACTCTGTCTCGGTCATACATTCAGTCACATTAACTTTTGTCCGGTCATATACAAGGACATAGACATACATATATTAATACGAATATGTATCAACACTATATTCATCTGATTATCATCATATTTCTAAGATTCTATGAATATAAGAAAATGCAAACATATAGAACATTATTAAATTTCTTCCACAGGATTTAGAAACATCATCAATATGACTGCTGTGTTCGTTATTACACCCAAGAACAGAACACCACAATCGTTAGACTCCATTCTACTCAGCACTCCAGCCATCAACAATGAACGCGCGTCGGCGCGTGCTATGATTGACAGCTCGCTCGCTCACGAGGGCGGGTCTGTGTTTGAAACACTACTGTCAATCAACCATCGTGGGAGGGGCGTCGATATTGTGACGTCACAATATCGAACAGCTTGATTTGAGACAGGAGGACACATATAAGAAGATTAAAAAAAAAACACTGGATGGATTTTTATCATTTTATGATGGTTGTGTACAGGCACTGCCAACACACATTTCAGTACAATCAACTTGTAAAAGTGCATGTACCATTATATGACCCCTTTAAAAGTTACACCTTAAGCTGTACCTTATCATTAATACGTGTTTCCCGAAACGTTCTTAGTTAAAGGGTACATAACATACACAGTTTCACCTACTCTCATGTTAATCTTGAGTACCTATAGAGTAGTAGTGCATCCTTCATATCTCCAAAAAGTCTTTAGTTTTATCATATTTATAAAAGACAAATACAGCTTTCCGATTCTCTCCAGAAAAAGCCGAGCTCCTGGAGGCGTGCCGTGGGCCGGTGTAGCAGTCGATTCTGTTCCCTATCGGAATTCCTGTTCCCCCTGAACGAGCCGTGTCTGCTGACAGCGCATGCGTCAAAGCCTTAATAAACCTTAATAAATCAACGCCTTAATAAACATTACATTGAAATCTGTAATAATGTTTTAAATTTGAAAAGAAATAATCTGGATTGAATTGACAGATGGGGGAAAATTCGCTTCTAATAAAAATAAAAACAATAAAAAAACGCTTAAATTTCGGGAAAAAAATACAATCCTTTTTTAACCTTTTGGCTTCCCATACATCCAGTTGTGCTTCTTGCTCGTATTCAGTTCTGATGGTACGCATGGTAACTCGGCAACTACGCATGATTTGTAGTATGATTTGCGTAAAGGGAACAGGAATTCCGATAGGGAACAGAATCGACTGCTACACCGGAGCTATAGAGTCAACATATATTCACTCATGTGCTGATTTCCAGCAAAAGACAGAAATCTGATCCAGTTGTACTTACATGAATGGGGTCTTTTATCACTGGGAACGCTCCACGTTTTAATAGCAAACGATCTGCAAATCCAGCGTCGACCTGGGCCTTGTTAATAAAACGTTCGTCACTGAAATGACCAGAACACAAAACCGCACTTGCTACACTCCGTTGCTGCCCCGGAAAAACAAACTGCATCCACTGTTCCTGTAACGCTGGGTTCTTTGGGAAGCTGAACACGGTAAGCTTTCCCTCACATCCAAAAACACACTTTGAAGAGACATTCTTGAACAAATCCTATGCAGTGCTGCCGATGATTTCCTGTTGAAGTGTGTTGATGTGAGAAATGAGAAATATGAGAAATGCTCATATAAGGAGTTCCACTCTCGTCTACGTCATTAGATCCACGATCGAAAAAAACTTGTACCAACCCGGAAGTAAGATTTTCAGCACAGAAATTCTCCGTTATTCGTCCAAAATATATTTTTTTAAAACTTTGGCCATGTTTAGCATGAGAATCCATCTCTTTAACACTGTAAACAACTCTGAATACATGAAACACCATTGTACCCCCCCTTTAAGTATACCTTCTGTAAAGTCATACTTTCGGAAGGTTGGTCTGGACCACTAGCTTTACCTTATCACTGTTGCAGGTCTATACGAATATAATTCTGAAGTTTTAATACACCCAGACAGTGTTCAGTTAGCTAATTCAAGTGTTTTCATGCAAAGAATAAAAATCGTCATTACACTGATTGTTGTTAGAATTTTAATTATATTACTATATATAATAAGATGTTATAAATTTATTTTAATTAAAGAGCGCTTTTAAAGGCCAGTGAAAGCATAGGCTTCTGTCAGTGAAGTTCTATTCGGACGCTAATATTGTTTATCATGGGCTCGTATGGTATTTTAAACATTTACAGGGGTAAGTCGGCTATTTTAGTGCCGTCCGAATCCATAATATCAGTGTTTTTTCACACCCAACCCACGTAAAAATCCCTGGCCAAATTAGTACCTGCTGTTTTTTGACAAACAGGTCGTACGTTAATTTAATTGCCGTCTGAATCCACATCTGCGTTTTCAAGAAGAGATTCAAAATTCACTGTTTAAATCCTTTTTGATCACTGCCGAGCACCGTACGTGACGTACACTTTTATTACTGAAATGCTTGAAAGTATTTACAAGAACAACATTTCATAGCAGCTCCACCTCAGCGAACAAAAATGGGAAAGAGAAGAAAGCACATAAAAAATTTAAATGGTTATTATGGCAGCAATATATGATACAATTTTAAAATATGTAGGCAATGCTATTATAGGCTATTATAGTTTGGATTATTTTTTTAAAATATACCATGAGTCATCATAGTACATGCAATTTCAACTATTTCTAAAGTGCTTTTTTTTTTATAAAGAACGCCGCTTTCTCGCATAAACAGCCCCTGCACGAGAGAATAATTGATTCTCGAGCCATCGATATCAACCAATTCAGCACCATCGCCACGGACAGCACCGGGTAACGTTGCACGTAAGAAGGTATATCTTAAGCGGCTTCCTAAGGTATAGTTCGGGAAACACACCTAGAAATGGTATACCTTCTGTTAAGTTATACCTTAAGAGTCTTCGTAGCGCGCTAAGAGACAACGTTATCGGGAAACTCAGCCCAGGTCTGGAAAAGTATGGAAAAAATAAATCAGAGTATGGAAAAATATTTATGTTTCCAGACTATTGTCCCTATTTCGTTTTCTAAATATAAAATTAAGAATTTCTAAATGTATATAAAAAATATATAATATATACAATCGTTTTTTTTATGCCATTTGGATCAGTCCGTCCGCGCTGCCGATCGTTTTTACACTTGATCTGCTGGAGTCTAGGTCTGCAGTGATTGGTTGTTACGTTGTTAGGCAGCAGTTGCCATCAGCGCCCCTACCTCAAACTGACTAAAAACACCTGGAACGTTGTCCTTGATTTTTACATTTGAGTGTGGACTTCACGGCAAACAAAATGGGAAAATGCAAGTTTTCCGAGGGCTGGCTTGCCAATCCTAAATATAAAGCCTGGTTAGCCAAAGACTTAAAATTTACAAAGAAAGCTATTTGCAAACTTTGTGTCAAATCATTTGACATCTCCAACATGGGGGAGGCGTAAGCCATATGCTAGGCCAAAAGCATCGTCGTCTCATCACAGCATCCACCACACAAAGTCTCACAACGTTTATGGCCCAGACCAAGGTGGGACCAAGGCCGACCACATCAAGTCACGAAGCCCATAATGTACCGATTGATCAAAGGTGAGCATTTGAACTATAGTCAGTCTAATGTTATCCTTTAATTAACTTACTAGCTACTTAACGTTAGCAGGAAGTCTAGAAAGCTGACGATCTAAAGATAACGTCAGCTTATCAATTCAGTATATATAACGTTACCACACCAAGATAATTATGTGAATATAGTGTTGGTGAGAAGATAAAGGCCATTTCTAGAGGGAATATGGAGTATTTGGAGCTGCAGCAGTAGTCACATCGGTCAATTTATTATCAGGTGCGTTCACAGAGTGCAATTGGGTGACGCGGCGTGAGTGTTGTTTCTCTTTAACGTTCTTGTTAGGCCTATATTTGATATTTTCTAGTGTTTCAGTGTAACAAATTAAAGTTGTGTATTTTCATTTCGCAAATTCGTCGATTTACTAGAGTAGGCTATCCAATCTGGGCCGTTGAATGAGCACGCTTATCCGCGTCACACAATCAAATAAGCAAAATATCGAGGGAGCACGCAATCATTAAGATTAGATTGTGGTTTGTTGTTAAGTGATCTATTATGACAAGGGAATGAATTCAATATGCGTGTAACGTTATTCCTATTACACAAGTTTGTCTTTTTCCAAAATCAGTTGTATTTTGACCTTCGTTAAATGAACGAGTGCGCGCATCCACGTCACTCAAACCAGCAACAGATAAGGGAGCGCATGACATGATCATTTAAAGGGGTGCTAAAACGCCTTTTTTCGAAGGCTTGATTGTGTTTGTGGGGTGCACTGTAACATGTGTTCATGCTTCGTTTTTAAAAATTCACATATTTAACCATTATTCTACACTGCTCTGTCCCTCCTTGTAAAAACGGTCGGATGATTTCCGCGTTCTATGAAGCCCCAAAGAGTAGCTATAGGAGTACCAAGAGGCGAAACTCAATAGAACGTTCCATTGCAACAAACTCACCCATGCGCAGAGCTGCAGCTCCGCCATCTTGGACTGAACGCAACACAGCTGTCATAGAATTGAACGATACCGGTTCAAATTCAAAAGCGGTTAAATTAACTAAAAAGTAGTTTCTATTTTTTAATATCTCTTGAGCAGACATCCCATGTCTCCCGGAAGATCCGGGAGTCTCCCGCATATTGATAGCGGCTCCCTGATGCCCACAAATTAGCTAAAATCACCCGGAATCTAGAGCGAGCGAGCAAGAGCGCGCAGCTCCAAACCGTGTAACGTTAGAGCACACGGCAGAAAGGGTGAGGAAGCGAGATATCAACATATCAACCTAAAATGTGGAACACAACTTGTTCAGATTTTTTGCTTTCATTTTCTTGCAGTTCTAGAGTAAAATATATTTTGTAATATATATATTTTATATAAAATTATTTATACAAACTTATATACATTTTTTTCTGTTTCACTTTCATAATTTATTTCACTTCAACAATAATCTGACAAATTAAAACAATACCAACCATAGGTCTAAATTCCAACTCATTCTTGAATTACAACCATTTAAGTTTGGCTAGTGATTTTCATGTTTATGCGAAAAAAAAGGTGACAGTTAAAGGGTTAATTTAGTGATAACAATGAATTAATAAAGCGGTCATTTGCCAGGTTAGGTGTTCATATATCTCTTAAAGTATGCGATTTAAAAAGCCCATTTCGAGTCTTGACAATTTCGACCAAATACATAACATTAGCAAACTGTTACTGCGGTTATGGGATAGCTTACATTAACGTTACAGCACCTGTTATCGTTGACGTTAGCTCACTTTAAAGTTAATAAAACATTTTCTACTTTACCTCTCTGGATCTTTGGGGAATCTATGAAATGCTAGTTGATTGGTTGTACACTGGTAGTTGTTGCAGTTGATGGCAGAACACTGTTTTCTTTGTTTCCAATTATTTCCAGACATAATGTTATGCTGTAGGCTATAGACAAGTTTCCTGAGTGAAATAGGCGGGCCGCCATTAGCCTTTCACTCTGCCAACGACTTCCGGTTGTGTCTGCCAATTACTTCCGGTTAGTGAGTTAGCGTCTTTTACTGTCTTTGATTAGCGTGCAGAAAAAGTAAACTATGGATGGTGTTACACGCCGACACGGCTCCGGGACATATTGTGCTGTTCGCGGTTGCAACAACTCGTGGCGATTGAGGTTACCTTACTTGGATGCGGAACGGTCAAAACACCATTTTTAGTAAGATTTTCGGTCGAATGTTGCCATTCCAAAGCCATTTTTACACCACTACTCAGCCTGCGCCGGAAGTTCTTGGCAGAAACAGGAAGTAAACCGGAAGTGCCCGGGAAACTTGTCTATACGGTAGTTGTGCTAAAGGTAAAGCCGTTGGTTCAGTCCAAAATGGCGGCCGCGCTACCGAAGCACCACCTAGTGGCTGTTATCAAAACTGCAACGGAGTTTCGCCTCTTGTTACTTCTATACTCTTTGAAGCCTTGTTACTTCTATACTCTTTATACTCCAAGCAAAGAGTATAGAAGCCCAAGAGGCGAAACTCTGTTGTGTTATGGGTAACAGTCTGTAGATGGCGCTGCGGAGGCGAGTCCGCCATTATGGACTGAAAGCTGCTGAAATCGTTAGCGCCAGTCAATGGCAAAATCCATTTTAGTAGGTGTTTATAGTTCATGTGTGCACTTGCTAGATTGCACATCTTTTTTGTACTTTTCCGCCTGTAATAGGACATTCATAGATTGTTTTTTTTCTTGCCATTGAAACGTTCACTGTGTGCACTTTCACTGAAGATGTTGAAAAAACAAGTTGTTAATATTTTGTGATATTCTATGTAAAAGAAAAGTCTTTAGACATGTTCATTTATAATGTTATTTATTTATTTATTTATTTATTTTTCCAAATCATATATATGGTGATGTTCACTAATTTCAAAATCAACATTTGAATAAATATCTTATTACTGTGTGTCTGCCTATATATCATTTCATGAATTTTTGTCATTCATATAACAAGGAAAATGCATAATAGAACATAAATATTGATAGATTAAAGGTTTGCAGTAATTTTATAATTGTATCTGCAAACCGTAAGTGGTAGGCTAATGAAGCCGATTCGGTGGGGGACATACCCTTACGAAAAAGTACTATATAGGAATCTTATAGAAGCCCAAGAGGCGAAACTCAATAGAACGCTCCATAGCAACAGTTGCCCCCATGACGTGACGGCGCGGCCGCCATTATGGACTGAAAACTGAAGGAAAACGCCGAAAAATAAAAATAATGGGAGTCAATGGCACTGAAAAACTTAACATAACAAAAACTTAACATAACTTATTTTTTCTGGCCGTCATATCTAAATATGAAAACAATTTAAAATACATTAATGAGGATGACCGACGTTAAATGACAGAAAATATACGTCTGTGTTGGTTATGCATGGCCTAATTACCCTTAGGGAAATAGTATTTTGGGACAAAATATTACTATAGAAGTACTATAAGACTACTATAGAAATACTATAGCGGCTCTAGGATATTATAGAGGTATTACAGAACATAACATACTTCTGTGATGTTCTGTAATACCTCTATAATATTTTTAAGCTGCTACAGTATTTATAGTAGTCTTATCGTACTTCTGTAGTATGTCCCAAATTACTATAGTATTCCTATAAGATTACTATAATATTTTGTCCCAAAATACTATAAGATTCCTATATAGTACTTTTTCGTAAGGGTATGTCCCCCACCGAATCGGCTTCATTAGCCTACCACTTACGGTTTGCAGATACAATTATAAAATTACTGCAAACCTTTAATCTATCAATATTTATATTAATTAACTAGAATGTACATTTCCTGAAGAAAATGTGAAGTGGTGCTTGCAGTGGCAAAACTCGCCACTCGGTTGCTAGAGTGTGGTACATGATTGCATACGAGCCAACAAACATGTCTGTACGATGTTCTGGTGCTGAGATATGACTTATTCATGTTGTTCAGGTGGTTGCTAGGGTGTTCTGTGTGGTTGCTAGGGCTTTCCTAGGTGGTTGCTAGGGTGTTTTGGGTGGTTGCTATGGTGTTCTGGGTGGTTGCTATGGCGTTGCTAGGTGGTTGCTAGGGTATTCTGGGTGGTTGCTAGGCAGTTGCTAGGGTATTCTGGGTGGTTGCTAGGGCGTGGCTTGATAGCTTCACAATGATCCTGAGAGACTGATTGGTCGTCTGAGTAAAATGAGCCCTCCCCCTTGTCTCTATGACACTGTGATCCAGAGCTACGTTCAATACAAAGTCCCTATGCAATTTACCATAGTAGGAAAAGCATGTGTGTTTCACGGGACGTTCCTTCCCCATAGTAAGTCAATGGGGCAACTTTGGGCATCTCCTTCCCCCCAGGGGTGCAACTTTTACCCCATTGTGAGGTATGTTCTTACAGAGCCTGTCAGCCTCTTCAAATGTGGCAAATCACACATTTCTGCGAAATCCTCGCTCAGAGCTACGTGTGGTCAAAGTTCGTCGCAATGTTAAGTCAATGGGACTTTTTTGGCCGCTTTTTCGCCCCTGGGGCGAACACCGCACCCCCGATCGCTTATAAAAGTCATAGCACACCTCTCCTTAATGAGCCGGTCGATTTGACACCTCATTCATGGCTCTGAGACAAACGGTGCGGGGCGAGTTACGCGCCAAACTTTGTCCAGAATAATAATAATAACTAGAATGTACATTTCCTGAAGAAAATGTGAAGTGGTGCTTGCAGTGGCAAAACTCGCCACTCGGTTGCTAGGGTGTTATACATGATTGCATACGAGCCAACAACCATGTCTGTACGATGTTGTGGAGCTGAAATATGGCTTCTATATGTTGCAATATGGTTGCTAGGTGGCTCTAAATGGTTGCTAGGGTGTGAATACACAGTTACCATGGTGATATTTACAGACTGTTTTACAACTGAAACTAATGAGCCAACCCCCATCTCTATACAATATTCTGATGCAGAGATGTAGTTCTTGTAAAATGGTTGCTAGGGTACTCTGTTTGGTTGCTATGGAGTTGCTTGGCAGCTGCTAATGATGAAACTGCAAAGGCTTCTTGTCAGTATGAATGATATAAACCAACTCCCATCTCTATACAATGTTCTGATGCAGAGAAATAGGTTTTGCTAAACGGTTGCTAGGGTACTCTGTTTGGTTGCTAACGAGTGGCTTGTCAGCTGTCAATGATGAAATTCCAAAGGCTTCTTGTCAGTATGAATGATATAATCCAACTCCCATGCCTCTGTGACATTCAGAATGGAAAATATCCCTGTTTGGATTTTGGTTGCTAGGGTACTCTGTTTGGTTGCTATGGAGTTGCTTGGCAGCTGCCAATGATGAAACTACAATGGCTTCTTTTCACTATGAATGAAATAAACAAACTCCCATGCCTCTGTGACATTCAGAATGGAAGATATCCCTCTTTGGATTTTGGTTGCTAGGGTACTCTATTTGGTTGCTAGGGAGTGGCTTGGCAGCTGCCAATCATGAAACACCAAAGGCTTCTTCACTGTAAAAAATGATTTGTTGACACAACTTGACTTAGTCAAGTCATCTTGTTGCATTGACTCAGTTAAGTTTAGCCAACGTTAGGATTTAAGTTCACTCAACTTGTATGTATTTGTTGAAATAACTTGCAGTAAATTGAGCCAACGTACTGTATCAATTAATAAGCATTTATAATTTTGTTAAGTCAACTGAAAAACATATTGGATGAACTTAATTTTTCATGTTTTCACAACCATTAACCAAGTCTAATTGACATAAATAGTCATTTTTCCTCAACATCATAACTTAACTATTTGAGTTTACTGGACTTCATTGCTTGCTTTAACAAGAAGTTCTAGATATCTATCTGGAATCAGATTTTTAATGAAATCAACAACTGCAAAATTGAAACTCTCAGCATTTATTTTTTTAAATAGATGCATTGCACCCAAAAGACACAGACACAAATAATTATCTTGCAAAGATAAAAAAAAAACTCCACAAGAAAAACCCTCACATGCATACAGCTCACACAAACAAGTGCAAACTTCTCTATGCACAGACCCATCTTAGAGCCAAAATAGTACAAATAACTCTCCTTGTCATTATCAGATATTTTCATTGCAGGAACAAGTGTACAAGAAGAATTCACAATAAGCTGTATTAAAAACTTCACAGATTAAACGGTTTAAACAGTGTCTTCAATTCCCACTTGTAGAAACATGGCAAGGAAAGAGCAAGCAGAACAAGGTAACAAGAAAACAGTCTGTTTGAAAATCAAGAATACCAACATTTGTTTTCTGTCTTATCTCAGCAACTTGCTCTTTAAAAAGTGAACTCTTGTGGTGCAAGAGTCTGATCCAACACCAATAAACAGGCGCTGTATCACTTCAAAAGTGAATTTGAATTTCTTTGGGTAGTCAAGGTTTAATGCGTACACCAGGCCCATCAGGTTCAGATAAGCATTAGGTACAGCACTCAGGTGACGCATTACCACTTCTTCCTCAATCACCAGGACAACGTCATTGTAGAACGCTGACTGAGGTTCCATCATATTTTCCACAACCAGTAGGATTCCTTGATCACTTCCTCTTCAATGTCACTGGGCTTTATAGAATGCAAACAAAACAAGGTACTATTACTTAAAACCAATTACACAAACAATTTACAGTCCCCAGACCCCTGCAATTTTTCCTTGTTTTGCCTTAAAGGTTTCAGCTTACCTCACATATCTTCATGAATTTTGAAGGAATCTCTCGCATGTACCACGGCAGGCCAAGCAATGCTGCAGTCCTCATCCTTTGGTTTGTTGTCTGTAAATTAAAGGATGGTTAAAGTACCAGCTTTATTGGTTCAATCCTTTGTTTTTCTTTATTCGTTTATCCTTTCTTCCCCTCCCTCCGTCTTGTTTTTAGAAAAAATAAAAACATTCATTTCAAATTTGCACATTTACACTTGTACACTTTTGTTGTAAAGAATTTACCAGTGATGTGGTGCAACAACAGTTGTTTGTTACCTTTTTGTTCAGCACCAAAATAAGATTTAATAGTGGGTGTAACACGCTCATGGCACTTAAATCAGGAGTGTCTAAGGGTGCTTTCACACTGGCAGTTTAGTTTAGGGGGCTTTCACACTGGGCTCGTTTGCTGTGGTACGAGCCTGAGCGCGATTGTTCCCGGCGCCTGATTGCCTTCTGCTGCTTGGAAACGGACTCTTTTGAGGAGACCGTGGATTTCCAAATTTGTTGCCCTGATTCCACGCGCTGTGCGCGAATACACTGCAGGCTCACTCTCGCTCGTATCCAAGGTAAATCTTAAACACCATCATCCCGGACATGTGTTTTATTTAACTAAATACATCCTAATCAGCTAAAACGCATGCGCAGGTCACTTTACTTCCTGAACAAGCACACACCCAGTTTTACAGGAAGTAAAGTGACCTGCGCATGCGTTTTAGCTGATTAGGATGTATTTAGTTAAATAAAACACATGTAAGGGATGATAGTGTTGATGATTTACCTTGGATACGAGCGAGAGTGAGCCTTCAGTGTGTTCGCGCACAGCGTGTGGAATCAGGGCAACAAATTTGGAAATCCACTGTCTCCTCAAAAGAGTCCGTTTGCAAGCAGCAGAAGGTCACCTTATGCGACACACACACACACACACACACACACACACACATACACACACACACAGTAAACCTGTGTTGTTCACTCAGCTGCGCATAATAGCACCGAATTATATTGACCCACATTCTGTTTTCTATCATGCGCCGTGCACGTTTGCCATGATGTAATATGCACGCAAACGCACCAGGGTTCGATAGAATCAAGTTGAGTGTGAAACCAGGAACAATCGCGCTCGGGCTCGTACCGCAGCAAATGACCCCAGTGTGAAAGCACTCCAAGTCTGCTCCTGGAGGGCCAATAATGTATTGCAGTTTAACTCCAACTTGGTTCAACACACCTGCCTGGAAGTTTGTAGTGATCCTGAACACCTTGATTAGCTGGTTCAGGTGTGTTTAATTGGGGTTGAAGCTAAACTCTGCAGGATCTTGGCTCCCCAGGAGCAGGATTGGGCACCCCTGCCTTAAATGAATTGGGGTTGTAACAACACTTTAAAGGATAGGTTACCAAAGATGATAATTGTCATTTACTCACCAACATGCCACTTCAAACACATACAAAAATATTCATAAATGAACAATGGCTAGGCTGTTAAGCTCTATAAAGGACAAGTCAACACTATAAAAAATGCAGTTAAAAGTAGTGGATGAGTTATGTTGCCTATTTTAAAGGTTTTAAAACTTTGTGTAATGAACTGATCAGATCATATCAATGTTAAGGTTACTACGACATACTACAACAACAACAACATCAAACCTCATTAGTTCTTGTGTCATGACATTTGATCAAAAGACTTGCAAGAACCAATGAGGCTTGATATTTATGTAGTAGCTAATACAATAAAACATTATTGTAAACAAAGACTGAAATGTGTATGTTTTCATCATACAAAGAGATTGTATGATTGCAGAAGACTTTGAATATGACATACAAAACGTATAGGTTACTTTTTAGACAGTTACTCTGAAGTCATTGTATGAAATGATGTCACTATCACTAGGTTTATGATGTGAGTAAGTAAGTAAATGATCACAGAATTGTCATTTTGGGGAGAGAAAGACTGCTTTAAAATAAATTGACTCACATCCTTATCAAGGTTCTCCAGTACTGAAGTAATTTCTGGAATGTCCTCATACCGCTTTGACCTGAATAACTGTATCTGCTTTGAGAGATGACCATCTAGGCCTTCCAAAAAGGACTTGCTCGGGGCCTTTGACACAAGCCTGGTGAATTCTTTGCTGATCTATAAAAACATAAATGCATTTACAAATTTAACAAAGATGCCAGGGTCTCAGTGACAGTCTTAAAACATTAACAAGTTAAAACATTTTAATTTCACTCAACATGAAAGAACTGGTCATATAATCTTAGGATATTAAGTTTTCCCATATCTTCTAATAGAACAGCACTTGTTTGTGTCTACAATTGTTGTGTAAACAAATTTATTGTAATAGGCAAAATAGGAAAATTATGATTTTTGTCATAATCATGTAGCCCTAAAACATCTTACTCCCCAAATACAATGAGGGAAAAAATATCAACACTTTTTATTTCTATGGCTGGGTGATGCATTGAATATTATACTGATGATGTTGCAATGCTATACATATAGCTTTTATTATGTGAAAATGTTTAATACAAATAACTTAATTCTGAATTTCATGATTCTTCAGAGCTTCACAGGTAACACAAATTACATATAAGTTTAATAATGTGATTATTACACTACAAAAATGTATGAACTTATATTAATAACTTACATCACAACTTACCTATAGAAGACACGCCGTTTGCACGTGCTCAAAAACATTCATATGGTAGCCTATGTCATTTGAAAAAATAACAACAGGGCGTTTAAGAAACATAAGTCAATCAAGCATTTTTATTTGTCATGTTAAGCACAAATATAGACTGGCGGCGCTGCTTCAGATATTAACTTAACGTTAACATTACTGGTTATTAGGTGTTTCTAACGATAATGAACCGATTAAGAACACGCTAAAAAAAACTTATATGTACACTATTTTATCTATTTATAAACATTAACTTTTAATGATGACTTCTCTTTCTGCTCACGTCTCGACAGCAGTGTCTCTGTCGAACGAGCAGAAATTTGCCTGGCAGTGCGTTTGGCTAACATTAATCGAGTTTGCCAAATGTAATCAAAATGTGCCTGGAATCAAAACACGGACGAGATGCGCTAACGAAACAAGCCTAAATTAACATGAAAGAAAGCACAAATTAGGGTATACTTACTCATTTCATTATTTGCACTCCATAAAAGTCCACATGTACTCGTTCAAACGCGGGCTCCTTCGTCTTTTCTTGCATCAGAAACTTCTCGTTCAAAAAAAATGGCGATGGCGCGTCTGCTTCAAATTCGTTCAAATAGTACGTCATCATGACGTAGAGTTTCTGGCACATGCGCATTACACAGAAAGTTGATAGAACCTATGCTTTGTTGTTATATGAACACGTTATTTAAAGTTTTCCATTTCCCTTCAAGTTGAGGTTGTCATAACTCATCCTATTGTGTAGTGAGACACTGCAAGTTGACAGGACATGATTTTACTAGTCCACCTGACTAAAACTCAGAATCACTTTTTACAGTGTTGTCAGTATGAATGACATAAACCAACTCCCATGCCTCTGTGACATTCAGAATGGAAGATATCCCTCTTTGAATTTTGGTTGCTAGGGTAATCTGTTTGGTTGCTATGGAGTTGCTTGGCAGCTGCCATTGATGAAACTGCAAAGGCTTTTTGTTACTATGAATGATATAAACCAACTCCCATGCCTATGTGACATTCAGAATGGAAGATATCCCTCTTTGGATTTTGGTTGCTAAGGTACTCTAATTGGTTGCTAGGGAGTTGCTTGGCAGCTGCCAATCATGAAACTCCAAAGGCTTCTTGTCACTATGAATTATATAAACCAACCCCCATCTCTATACGATGCTCTGATACAGAGATATAGGTCTTGCTAAATAGTTGCTAGGGTACTCTGTTTGGTTGCTATGGAGTGGCTTGGCAGCTGCTTATGATGGAACTCCAAAGGCTTCTTGTCACTATGAATGATATAAACCAACTCCCATGCCTCTGTGACATTCAGAATGGAAGATATCCCTCTTTTGGATTTTGGTTGCTAGGGTACTCTGTTTGGTTGCTAGGGAGTGTCTTGGCAGCTGTCAATCATGAAACTCAAATGCTGCTTGTCAATATGAATGATATAAACCAACTCCCATGCCTCTGTGACATTCAGAATGGAAGATATCCCTCTTTGGATTTTGGTTGCTAAGGTGCTCGACAATGGTTGCTAGGGAGGGGCTTGGAAGTGTTGAGGTGATTCATGATTGGCTGTTTGCTGCCCCGAGTCAAATGAGACCACCCCCATGTTTCTATGACAATTCAGTCCGGAGATATCTCTTTGAACTCTTTCAATGGAAGTCTATGGAACTTGTTGCTAAGGGGCTCTAAATGGTTGCTAGGGCGTGGCTTGATAGCTTCACGATGATCCAGAGAGACTGATTGGTCATCTGAGTAAAATGAGCCCTCCCCCTTGTCTCTATGACACTGTGATCCAGAGCTACGTTCAATACAAAGTCCCTATGCAATTTACCATAGTAGGAAAAGCATGTGTGTTTCACGGGATGTTCCTTCCCCATAGTAAGTCAATGGGGCAACTTTGGGCATCTCCTGCCCCCCAGGGGTGCAACTTTTACCCCATTGTGAGGTATGTTCTCACAGAGGCTGTCAGCCTCTTCAAATGTGGCAAATCACACGTTTCTGCGAAATCCTTGCTCAGAGCTACGTGTGGTCAAAGTTCGTCGCAATGTTAAGTCAATGGGACTTTTTTGGCCGCTTTTTCGCCCCTGGGGCGAACACCGTACCCCCGATCACTTATAAAAGTCATAGCACACCATTCCCGAATAATCCACACGATTTGACGCCTCATTCGTGTGTCTGTGATAAAAGCTGCGGGACGAGTTACGCGCCAAACTTTTGTCCGGAATAATAATAAGAAAAATAATAATAATAAGTATGAGCAATAACAATAGTGATGCCTTGCTTTCAGCAAGCACCACTAACTAGAATGTACATTTCCTGAAGAAAATGTGAAGTGGTGCTTGCAGTGGCAAAACTCGCCACTCGGTTGCTAGGGTGTTGTACATGATTGCATACGAGCCAACAACCATGCCTCTACGATGTTGTGGAGCTGAAATATGGCTTCTATATGTTGCAAAATGGTTGCTAGGTGGCTCTAAATGGTTGCTAGGGTGTGAATACACAGTTACCATGGTGATATTTACAGACTGTTTTCCAACTGAAACTAATGAGCCAACCCCCATCTCTATACAATATTCTGATGCAGAGATGTAGGTCTTGTAAAATGGTTGCTAGGGTACTCTGTTTGGTTGCTATGGAGATGCTTGTCAGCTGCTAATGATGAAACTGCAAAGGCTTCTTGTCAGTATGAATGATATAAACCAACTCCCATCTCTATACGATGTTCTGATGCAGAGATATACGTTTTGCTAAACGGTTGCTAGGGTACTCTATTTGGTTGCTAGCGAGTGGCTTGTCAGCTGCCAATCATGAAACTCCAAAGGCTTCTTGTCAGTATGAATTATATAATCCAACTCCCATGCCTCTGTGACATTCAGAATGGAAGATATGCCTCTTTGGATTTTGGTTGCTAGGGTACTCTGTTTGGTTGCTATGGAGTTACTTGGCAGCTGCCAATCATGCAACTCCAAAGGCTTCTTGTCACTATGAATGATATAAACCAACTCCCATGCCTCTGCGACATTCAGAATGGAAGATATGCCTCTTTGGAATTTGGTTGCTAGGGTACTCTGTTTGGTTGCTAGGGAGTGTCTTGGCAGCTGTCAATCATGAAACTCAAAGGCTGCTTGTCAATATGAATGATATAAACCAACTCCCATGCCTCTGTGACATTCAGAATGGAAGATATCCCTCTTTGGATTTTGGTTGCTAGGTTACTCTGTTTGGTTGCTATGGAGTTGCTTGGCAGCTGCCAATGATGAAACTACAATGGCTTCTTTTCACTATGAATGAAATAAACAAACTCCCATGCCTCTGTGACATTCAGACTGGAAGATATCCCTTTTTGGATTTTGGTTGCTAGGGTACTCTGATTGGTTGCTAGGGAGTGGCTTGGCAGCTGCCAATCATGAAACTCCAAATTCTTCTTGTCACTATGAATTATATAAACCAACCCCCATCTCTATACGATGCTCTGATACAGAGATATATGTCTTGCTAAATAGTTGCTAAGGTACTCTGTTTGGTTGCTATGGAGTGGCAGGCATTGATTTCCAGGTCACATTTGTTAACGGTCTGCCTGGAAGCTGGAAACAAGCTACTGTGACGCCAAAACCCCTCATAGAAGAAGAAAGCTACATTTGTAAAAATGAGCGCTTATCAGGATAAACTATACGCTGAATTTTCAAAAGTATAATGTGACGTTCATGGCATAGACCAGGGGTCGACAACCGTTTTGTCATAAAGAGCCATTTTTAAGTTACCGAGTTCATCACTGTGCCACAACACACACACATAGCCTATATATATATATATATATATATATATATATATATATATATATATATACATATATACATATATAGGCTACATATACACACACACTCATATAAATACACAAACATTTTACATTTTCATAATGGCTTACACAGAAATAGTACAGAAATGTAAATATTTCTCTTGAAATTTGTTTTAGATTTAGATAGACAATTTAATAGTATTTATAACTCCTAGATGCACTGATTACAATTTTCTAGGCCGATTCCGATTTTTCATTGAGTTTGACCTGCCGATACAGATTTTAGCCGATTCCGATTTCTTTTTTTCTAACCACTTTACAACACACAGAAATATATATATATATATATATATATATATATAAAATATCATATCCTTTTACCCAAACTGAATAATAAAAACAAGTTTAAATGGGTAGATTTTATATAAATATTTTTGAGTCTTCATTTTCTTTTCTGACATAACCTAATCCAGTTCTTGTTAAAACACACTAGACATGCACATTCTGACCGGCCGGTCGCCGGTTATGGCCGATCACGTGAAAAACGGCTGATTTCGGCCACCAGCGGATCAATCGGTGCATCTCTAACTTAATAAAATAAGCTTTTTTTACTATGAGGAATTATTACATCAAAATGTAGATCTGTGTGCAGGTAGACTACTTTATCTGAATGAAATACCGTATACACTTCTCTCGCATTTGCTTGCGTGCCAGCGATTAACACTGGCACGCGTGCCTTAGGTTGCTGACGTCTGGCATAGACTCTTGACGATTGAAGCCCACATTCTTGATTAAATGATTTAATGGATGCACAGCAGTCTGTAATTGTAGGGACATCGACTTTACATTTTCACGCCCTTAACATGGCGCTGAACAAAACAAACTCTGATTGGCTGCTTTGAAAGCTGTTATAGCGCTCCATCAGTCTGAAGGGCTAGCTACGTGTGACTACTTTTGCATGCATGGGGTCTGCTTTTTAGAGGATAAATCTGTTAGCAAAATAATCATGTTTCAACCCTATTCTCTACTAAATGTGCTGAAACTGTTTTTATTGTAGTGTCACAGCTACAACTTCATCCGGTAGTTCAATGAGAACCTTTGAGAGTGGGCCAGAAGTTCTGTCTACTGAAGTGTACTGGGCGCTTGATGTCATGGAAAAGCATGGTTCCTTCAACAGCTGTACTGGGAAGGGTGACCTTTTTCATCTTATGTTTCCAGACAGCAACATTGCTTCTAAGTTCACATGCGGGGAGGACAAAGCAGCTTACCTGACAACATTTGGAATTGCACCACATTCCTCATCACTACTTTTGTCAAAAGTGAAATGTACTAGTGACTATGTTCTACTTTTTGGTGAGAGTTTGAACCGCCCCCTCCAGTCAAAACAGTTAGATGTGCACATTCACTTTTGGGATGGAGACCATGTTACCACAAGGTTCTTTGACTCTCACTTTCTCGGCCATGCATGTGCTGATGACCTCTACAAACCACTACGCACCAACTGCAACACTGTTGGGATTCATGGCATATTGCAGCTATCAATGGATGGACCGAATGTAAACTTGAAGCTGTTTGACACGCTTTCCAAGGATTTGGAAGACGAGACTGGCTCCAAACTCCTCTACATAGGGAGTTGTGGGCTACATGTGATGCACAATGCATTTAAAGCTGGTAGCAGTAAAACCGCTTGGGACATTGAGCACACTCTGAGTTGCCTTTGTTGGCTTTTTAAGGACTCCCCAGCCAGGCGTGATGATTACAGCTTCAACTGTTTTCCCTCTTAAGTACTGTCAACTTAGATTGCTTGAAAATGTCACAGTGTTAGAAAGAGCCATTACAATATGGCCACAGATCCAGACATACGTTGCTAATGTTAAGGCCTCTAAGATACCACATCCAAAAAACAAGTCTTTTGAGTCTGTTGAGAAGGCATGCACTGACCCCATGTTTTTGGTAAAAGCCAACATCTTCCTCTCAGTTGCGCAAGAATGCCAGCCTTTTCTAATAAAGTATCAAACTGACAAGCCCATGCTACCATTCCTGGCAGATGATCTTTTTACTGCAATGATGCACTTTCTCCGGAGATTTGTCAAAGATGATGTACTTAAGAGGATGAAGACTGCAGTAAAGCTCTTCTCAGAAGACTTCACAGATCGATCAAATCGCAAAGATGCCTCCCTTATCACCATAGGATTTGTTGCAGACAAACAACTTTCACAGCTGAGGGTGAGGAAGAAGGTTTCTGAGCTAGATGTCCTTACAGTTAGAAAAGAGACCAAGGAGTTCCTTGTCACAGCTGTGATAAAGCTGCTAGAGAAATGCCCTCTGAAGTACACACTGATTAGAAACTTGGCATGGCTGGATCCACAGAAGATAAAAGAGAAGTCTGGCCTTTGTGAGAAACAACTGAGGCTGTGCCTGCAAATCATCTCCAGTGCTGGGAAAGTCAGAGAGAACAAGTGTGACACAATCCTCAACCAGTTCAGAGACTTTGCTGTGGTCTGCAAAATGAGTGAAGATGCCTCAGAGTGGCCCACTGGTGCACACTCCAGACTGGACACATTCTTTCATGCACAGCTGGCAAAAGATCATGCATTCAAAGATCTGTGGGAAATTGTCCAAAAGGTTCTCCTGCTGTCCCATGGTCAGGCTTCTGTGGAAAGAGGGTTCTCTGTTAATAAGAACATTACTGTTCCAAACATGAAGGAGAGAACCTTGATTGCCCAGCGGGTAATAGTAGACCACCTGCACCATGTGGGTGGGGTAGCTAATGTAGGGATGACCAAATAACTACTACAGTCTGCTGGCTGTGCAAGAAAGAGATACCATGCATACCTTGATGAGGAAGAAAAAAAAAAGAGGGAGCACACACAAACAAAGAAACGGCAAATATTACAGGATGAGGTGGGCCAAATGAAGATGAAGAAAAGAAAGCTTCACAACAACATAAATGAACTTCTGACATCTGCAGATGAACTTGCAATTGAAGCAGAAGCCAGTGACTATCTCTGTGCTTGCAAAATCAAATCAAAAACCTAATCATTTACTCACCTCAATGCCATCCAAGATATCCATGTCTTTCTTTCTTCAGTGAAAAATAAATTAAGTTTTTGAGCAACCAACTTGAGTTGGTTGCCATCTTGGATGGCATTGGGTTGAGTAAATGATTAGGACATTTTCATTTTGAGGTGAACTAATCCTTTAAATATCTTCATGTATCCAAGATTTCCAAGATTAACAAAAGTCTTATTAGTTTAGAATGACATGAGGGTAAGCAAATGATGATAGAAATTTCATTTTTGGGTAAATTAATAACCCTTTAAAAAAATTGTGACTGATTTAGCATTTTAATTGTTAAGGTCACAAAAGGCAATATTTTAATATAGGATTTCTAAATATTTTATTTATAATTAGCCTATTGGTTAAACAGTCTTTACAAGTTTGCTGTACCTAACAGCCAATTAAGCATTGTCAATTGACTTTAGCTCTATTTTCTAATTTTCTGGTTAATTGTACATGAACATCCCTTCTGTTTCTGTAGGGGTTTACAGTTATTTAAATGGACAAAATTACAAATATGAATAATATTGCTCTGATTTAGCATTGCAGTTTTAATAAAATGCTGTGCTTTGAACTTGACTGGGTTTGGTGTTAAATTGACTTGTACAAGCAACAGTAGCTACAATTTTCAAATTTACAAGTTTAACATGATAGCCTACATAGAGGTTTTGACTCAGAGTGTAACATACTTGTCAGCACCAATAGCATTGTGGGTAAGCGCGTCACCATGTAGCGCTGTTGTGCTTCGGGAGACCCGAGTTCGAGTCCTGGGTCATGGACTTTTCCCAATCCCGCCCCCCTCTCTCTCCCACCTTACTTCCTGTCTAGCCACTTTCCTATCCTAATAAAAGGCAAAAATGGCAATACTAAATCTTTAGAATGTAACATACTTGTTAGCAGTTGAATTTTAAAACAATTTATCAGAACAAGTTAAATATGGTCGGAAAAATCTGTAGGGAAGTCTGGATATTTGAGTCTGGAAAAATTTGGAATTTTGAAATGAAAATTGTGTAGGAACCCTGTATCCAGATTGCTCTTTTTCAGAAGGGGCTTGACAACTGCAGTTTTCAGGGAGTTTGGAAAACTCCCAGAGAGGAGTGAGGCATTTACCACTTCTAGAATATCTGCTTTTAAACTGTTTAACACACTTTTGAAAAAAGATGTGGAAAGTGTGTCAAAAGCGCAGGTTGATGTTTTAAGGTGCTGTACGGTTTCTTCCAAAATTTTGCCATCAATTTCTTTGAAATCAGACATAGTAACTACTTTCTCAGGTGGTCTGATCTGTCTGACCTCAGTGAAACTCAAGGATGTGCTGATCACCTTTCTGATATTATTGATTTTCTCAGAGAAGAAAGAAGCAAACTCACTGCACTTGTTGTCTGAGAGTATTTCACTGGGAATCTGGCTTGGGGGGGTTGTCAGTCTCTCTACAGTAGCAAAAAGAGTGCGTGTGTTGTTTAAATTACAGTTTATAATATTTGAGAAGAAAGTCTGTCTAGCTTTGCCTAGTTCCATATTGAAAGCATGAAGGCTGTCTTTGTAGATGTTATAATGGACTACAAGTTTTGTCTTCCGCCACATGCGCTCTGCTTTTCTGCATTGTCTTTTCATATTTTGCACTGCTGTTGAGTTTCTCCAAGGTGCCTTTTGTCTGCCACTCTTCTTCCTGACTTTAACAGGAGCAATATCATCAATTACACCTTTAACTTTTGAGTTAAAAGAATCAAGGAGAAAATCAACAGAGTCTGCAGATATGCTTGGTGTTAAAGATATAGCCTTCATAAATAGGACACTAGTGTTCTCATTTAAGCATCTCTTCTTGACAGACACAGATCTAGCTTCAGTGGCAGGAGAGATCAATATATCAAAGAAAATACAGAAATGATCAGACAGTGCTACATCCTTAATAACAATCGATGAAATGTTTAGACCCTTACTGATAAGTAAATCTAGAGTGTGTCTGCGATTGTGTGTGTGTCCATGTACATGCTGAGTCAGATCAAAAGTTTTTTAAACACTTTTGATTTCTTTTGCCATATTGTTTTCTGCACTATCTATGTGGATGTTAAAATCTCCAGCAATGGCAAAACAGTCAAACTCTGAGGTAATTGTTGATAACAGTTCTGTAAAGTCCTCAGCAAAGGCTGAAGAGTATTTTGGAGGCCTGTAAATAATGATCGGTAAAATGCGTGGAGCACCTTTTAACACAATACCCAGATATTCGAAAGAAGGGTAATTCCCAAGTTATATTTGCTTACATTGATAGATGTCTTTAAAAAGAGCAGCTAGACCCCCACCTCTCTTAACAGCTCTGCAGACACTCATAAAAGTAAAGTTAGGAGGGGATGTTTCATTGAGGACTGTTGCACTGCAGCCAGGTTTCATTTAGAAACATAAAGTCCAGGTTGTTTGTGGTTAAGTCATTGACTAGAAGTGATTTATTTTTAAGTGAACGAATGTTTAAAAGTGCTAACTTAACAGTCTTACTTTTTGTCCCCACATCAATCTTAGTTTGACGTGTAATAGGCACCAGATTAGTTTGGTTTGCTGTACGGCTATTGAAGGTCTTAGACTTTCTATCTTGTAATAGAACAGCAATAGAGAAAGATACAGTCACACTGGGTTCCCGCTTGTTCTGTAAACATTTGAGAAAGTTACTGTTATCGTAGTGGGGACCTGACACATATCACTGAGAGCTGGTATCAGTTGTTTTTGGTTCACCTCTAGCAGATGGAGGAGGGTGTGGGCCCTGGTGTTGTGGCAGAGGCCGAAGAGCTCTCACAGGAGCAGGGGGAGGGCGAGCTGGGCCCGCAGGCTTTGGTGGTTGCGGTGCCTGTCGTTTTTTGGTTGGTATCTGGGGGCTTGCAGCAAAAGAGTGGGATAGTTTGGTTCCAGCATACACCAGTTCTTCCATTTTCTGTGAGAAGCACAGAAGTGGCGATGATGGAGAGAGGGAAAAAGTGTCTGGTGAAAGGGGCTGTTGCTCTGGTGTTATCGGAGGCTGTGATATGCTTGTTTGTTTGTTTGTTTGTTTGTTTATTTATATAGCACTGTTAAAACACAACCAAGGTTAAACCAAAGTGCTTTACATACAGATTCCAATAAGGAATAAAAATAACGACATACCTAGACCAGTCAATACATAACATATAGAATGTCACATCTACTCATTATAGGCTAACGCCATCAGATGTGATTTACACAAAAAAATGCTTAAAAAATCGACAGCGATTTTGCAGACCTGATAGATAGCGGCAGCTCATTCCACTGTCTTGGCCCTGTTACCGCAAACGCCCGATCACCCTTATGAAGGCGTTTTGTTCTAGGCACTATCAGTAGTTCCTGATTCTCTGAGCGTAGTGTTCTGGAGGGGGTATACAAAGTTAAAAGATTCGCCAAATATGGTGGGGCCTGGTTATTTAGCGATTTATATACAAATTACAAACAGTAAAATTTTGTATCTTATTCTGTACTGCACTGGAAGCCAATTTAGAGACTCCAGTGCAGGTGTGATCGACTCGTATTTCTTTATCCTCATTAAAAGCCTCCCCATTTTGGACCGATTGCAGTCGAGACAGAGATGCGGCGGTAATGACACAATACAGTGAATTACAAAAGTCGAGCCTTGAAAAGATAAAAGTGTGGATAACTCTTTCAAAGTCTTTATTTCATAGAAATGGTTTGATTTTAGCTAGTAGACGCAGATTGTAAAAACAAGCCCGGACCACAGAATTTATTTGCTTGTCCATTTTTAGGTTATTGTCAATTAAAAAGCCTAAATCTCTGACTGTAGATTTCGTGTAAGATGCTAGAGGACTTGAATCTAATATAGTTTCTGCGGATTTATTTTGATGGCCAAATACAATAACCTCTGTTTTGTCCTCATTTAACATTAAAAAGTTTTTAGCCATCCAGTTTTTATGAATGAACTGGTAGAGTGGTAGATACATTTGCGTGTCGTCGGCGTAACAATGAAATGACTCTCCATACTTTCTAAAAATGCTTCCCAAAGGGAGCAAATATAATGAGAATAGTATAGGAGAAAGGATAGACCCTTGCGGGACCCCCCACGTAAGGTTTTTTTTTTCCTGAGGTCATGTCATTATAGTTAACTGAAAAACATCTACCACTCAAGTAGGACTGAAACCATTTCAAAACTGTGCCTTTTAAACCTATTGAGTGTTCCAGACGGGAAATAAGGATGTCATGGTCAATCATGTCAAAAGCTGCGCTAGAATAACATCATCTCCTTTGTCTGAGGCACCGCAAGTTGGTTTCAGTTTTTGTACAATATCCTCCAAGACTGTCAAGGTGATAGGTTCAAAGGCACCCCATTCAGCAGTGCAGGCAGAATAGTTAGATGGATCTGTATTTACCAAAGGAATCTGGGAGCGTTGATTAACAATTTTTTGGCTGAAGAAATTAAGAAAGTCCTCACAAGAAATAAGTGAGGACTTTTGATGTATGTTATTTAAAGGTTGCATTACAGAGTTAATAATATAAAATAGGAGTTTTGAGTTATTACTATTGGCCCTAATTATATTGGAGAAGTAAGTATTTTTGGCCTTGGTTACAGCTTTTTGATAACTAAATAGAGCGTCTCTCAGAGCGTCATAGTGGACTTGTAGTTTACTCTTTTTCCATTTCCTCTCACTCTGCCTACATTGCTTTCTGAGGACCCGAGTGTTATCATTTAACTATGGATTTATTTTTCTTTTATTGCTTGTCAGTCTGAGCGGAGCGATAACGTCTAAAATGTCCATGCAAGTTGAGTTTAGTAAAGTCCAATGCTCATCAACACTTAAAAGATGAAGCGGGGTTTCCAGCATCAAAATATTGCACTTAGTTTTAAACAGTGCTGAGAAGTCAGTACTAGAGGTGCTGCTTAATCTCCTTGACCAACGCCTAGAGTCCCCCTGGGATACAGGTTTGATGGTAGTAGAAGTCTTGAAGATTATTGGCATATGGTCAGAAAAGTTAGTCTCACAGATATTTGTGTCGTCTATTTGCAGGTTATGGGTTAAAATTAAGTCTAACATGTGTCCTCGTTTATGGGTAGGGCTTTTAACCCCTTGTATTAAATCAAACGACTCTATCAAATTTAAAAATTCACTTGAGAGGGTATCATTTGCACAACAAATATGAACATTAAAATCACCCAGAAGTAAGAAACAGTCATAATTCGTAGACATTGCGCTCAAAAGATCAGAGAATTCCTGAACGAAAACCTTATTTGGTTTTGGGGGCCGGTATATTAAAGCCACCGTAACAGGGTTCATAGCAAATATGCTGTCTTGGCTTCCCTGGCTGTTTTCCAGGAAGCCGTCCTTGGGTGCTGAATCTTTGAGCAGTTCTAATATGTCTGTCTGTGGTGAGCTCTGTGGGCAGGGTTCAGCAGATATTGAGTCTGTGAGCAGAGGTTGTTGTGGCGGAGTGGTGTTATCATTGTCCTGGTGTGATAGGTCAACCACATGTCCATTTTGCTGCTGAAGTGAAGACCCGTGGTCATTCATACTGTGTCCAGGTGTGTGTGTGCCGTTCAGATTGAGTGGATTGGCACACACTGCAGAAGGATGATTGAGGGAGAAGTAGATATTGTCCTTTAACACTCTTGAACCAAGTTTGTTTGGGTGATGGCCATCCCGATGAAAAAGTTGTCTCTGACTCCAGAAAAGATTGAAGTTGTCAATGAGGTTCACTCCTTTTATATTGCAGGTTTTTTGCAGCCATGTAAAAATGTAAGTTGATCATTTCAGGACACATAATGTTGTAAATATATTTGGGGAAAATGTATTCATTATAAAGTGTAAATTACAGTATTTAATGACTAATGTGCTTTTTTCAAGTGTTTACAACAATGTGAGCTGAAAACAGGAAACAAACACATTATTTACATTTGTATTATTTAGTCAAGTATTTAGCTATAATAAGTTCTGTGATATTTCAATTTATTCACATTTCTCATTTCCATTTTGTTACAGATTCTCTAATCTGAATGAAAGTGTTCAAAGCAGATTTCTTCTGAGACTCTTGATTAAAGCAGCAGAGACTGAGACACAGACAGGAGAGCAGAAGCTGAAACTGTTATCATCAGTCTGCACCTACACATCTTTTCCTTATCAAGAGACCTACACATCTTTTCCTTATAAATGGACTGACAGAATTAAACAGAGTGATTTCCTGCTGGATCTTTACTCACATGTGAAGAACTTTGAGACTCAAACAGGCAGGAGTTTCCTTCCAGCATTACAGTCAGTTTTCCAGTCACCTGATGTCTGGATCATAGATCTCTCACAGAGAAAGACCTCCGTCCTCCTGGAAGTGCTGAAACTCCAGACAGAGAAGAAACCAGTAGAGCTGAGAGGATGTTCAGAGGAAGAGAGTGAAATGAAGAGTTTCCTTCAGTGTCTGTCCTACATCTCACAGCTGAGGTACCTGAACTTACATGCTTTTTATTGTTGATTTAGTGGCGAGACACGGCAGGCAAAAACATTGTATTTTTTTTTCACTGGTAAATTTTGAGAGTTTGGGATATTTGTCTTCAATAACATGTCTTCTTTCAGACTTGTGGTGAAAAAAAGTCCAAAATACACATTTAGGTCTTTATTTTGCTAAACTTTGTCCGTTTGCGTCTGTAGATTTCTCATAAATTCAACAAAAGTTGGCGTTGTAAATCATTCCGCTGCTCCGCGATCTCCTGCACACTGTCATCACATACACCTTTAGAAAGCTCTCTGTCTCCTGTACAATGCTGTCGGATCCAAATATGGTCATTTCCTTTTTATCAGCAACCAATCGTGAAAGTAAAAGGGGGAATTTAACTCTAAATGTGCAATCTCATTGGCTGATATAATTCTTTAAAGCCCGTTTTCTCAAAATGACTTTTCTCTCATTCTCCAAGTCCAAAATCTCCACTTCAGTAGCACCTATATACACCAAACTTTCCAGTCTTGTACCTAGTTATATTATGAAGACATTTACAGAGGGATTTGTAAATATATTATTCCTAGCTTGATTTTATATAACATTTTATTTAAGAAAACATGGCGAAAATCATTTTTCAGGCTAATGACAGTATATTCTGATTTACAGGATAACAAAAGTAGATATCCATAAATTCCTCTGTATTTTTTCCATCTAATATGTGAACACAATGAAAAATTTAATTTGAACCTGGCTTTATCCAATCCTCAGATTTCGGTTTTTTAAAGTATATGCAAATTAGCGCATATTTAATTAGATAATGCATAATTTGCATATTTAAACATTAAATTACAGAAAACTTGTAATACATTTTTTTTCTCATCTTAAAGTAGGTAATCAACTGGGAAAGTTTCATGGTGATATCTGCTAGTTAACTCTCAAAGACCCAGACATTGATATTCATGATGTAATTTTATTTTTTTCATCATTAAACATGTTGTAGGAAGGCATTTATAAGAAAAGTTATTTTGTTTATGGTTGTTTTGGATTGGGGTGTAATCTGGAAAAAACATTGCTAATTTACTTTGTTGATTTTTAATACAGCAAGTGAAAGTTTGGGATTCACAACACAATTCAATGCACACATCTATATATGAAATACTATATTACAGTCAGTAAGGACAAATTCAGTCCTTAAAAAGTTTAGAAATTTGACTATTTAAAACCAAGAGCTATTTAAAAAAAAACTGAAATAAAAAAAATCAAGTTGAACAAAATAAAAGCTAAAGAATCTGTCCACGACTGTTGAACCAAATAGCGTCTTTCTCCTTTTGTCACTTACATTCAGAAAGTACATTTTTCTCCATTAATTGTTTGGTTTTAACAGTTTTTTCCATTGTCTGGTATAATCAAAATAATAGAAATGCTCTCCTCTGAATATAACTGTAGGCTGTGTAATGTAGTAAATTAATACAAATCATTGAGATATTAACAACTTTACACAGCATAGAAAATAGATTAAATGATTTGGAGTAGTTTATATATGATAAATTGAATAGTTCATTGTTTTGCTGAGCTTAGAAAAATAGTCTCAAATGTAAGTTGATCATTTCAGGACACATAATGTTGTTCAATATTTGAACACTTTAAGAATTAAGTTAAAAAAAGTAAGATGGTAAATACTTTTTCAAATATATTTGATGAAAAATGGATTCATTATAAAGTTCATTGCTAGAACTGGCTGATCCTGCAGATTTACAACATGTGGGATATTCTGCGCGCAGTGGGATGGTTGGAACTCAACTGGCCTAATTCTTTGGTTAGAATGACCTGCAGCTAGAGAGAACTTGCCCATTCTCCATATTTATTAGGCCATACAATTGAAGGTTTGCGTGGATATACACACAAAAGTGGTTTCTGTGAGAGAACAAATTAAGGATGATAAATATAAATGATAATATGACATGACAGAATATACACACATAATACCTGTATTAATATACATGGAGAAGTTAAAGTTGTATGAAGTAACAGCAAACCAGAGCTTATTGAATTATATGGGCTATAAATGCAGCTACATTAAACTGCCGCTGCTGCCACTAACAAGAGGTGTCCGATTATGAAAGTGTGTGCGCTGCTCTAGCACTCCTCTGCGCTCTTTGTAACATTACTAATATGCTGATAAGATATTGGATAAATATTTTATTCAACATATGACAAGCAACAACCTTTCCCAAATGAGTAAACATTGTTGATAAAATATAACTGGATGATCCGTTGAATACGTGAGCATTGCGCCGATTGTGTGTATATTGACACAATTATATTTTTGAGGTAAAATAAACTGAATCACACTCTGACACTCTCTGAAAAACATGTACAATGGCAATTTTTACTTACGTACTTACGTGATAGAACACACATCAATACCACACAAGAAAAAAAAAGAGACTTTTAGAAAATAAACAATGCCAGGAAAACTCTGTATAACTTTGGTACTGGACGCTGCCGAATGAAACTTTTTGCTCATGCATCAGACAAGTCTGAACAAGTTCGACTTGCGCATGCGTGAGGCGGGGAATTTTGTACACAACATTTGGAGGATCATGCCCTTCCTATCAGAGCATAATACACAACTCCTTGTCCAAGCACTTGTTCTGTCCAGACAGGACTATTGTAATGTTCCCTTCCAGATTGCTCTGTCAAACCTCTGCAACTGATCCAGATGCTGCAGCTAGAGGGAGCCGAAGAGAGCACACGTCACTCCTCTCCTCACAAAACTGCACTGGTTGGATCCAGATATAAGGGGTGGATATTGGTAGGTTTAGGGGTGGGTTTAGGGATCAGGGGGTGGAGATGGGTAGGTTTTGGTATATGTAAGGTGGGATTTTGTGTTCTGCAGTGAGGACCATCTCCAACCACTGGCTCTGCTCCCTTTTACCTAAACTCATTACTCCAGACTTACGTGCCATCCAGAAACTTGCGTTCTGCAAGTGAACGTCGACTCGTGGTGCATATCAGAGAGACACAAAATCACTTTCACTGACCTTTTCCTTGACTGTTCCCTGCTGGTGGAATGTCCTGCCGAACTCAACCCGCGCTGCCGAGTCCGTAGCCATTTTCAAGAAACGAATGAAGACGTATCTTTTTCTGCAACACTTAATCCATTAATACTAACACTTTCTTTTCTATTCTCTTCTACTCTCTCTCTCTCTCTCTCTCTCTCTCTCTCTCTCTCTTTATATATATATATATATATATATATATATATATTTTTTTTTTAAGGCCTAGATCTATATATATAAAACAATATTACACATACTGCGTTAGACTAAACTAGAAATCATCACAGCACTTACATATTGTTGTCCTATTTTTAGTTTCACTGCTTCTATTGCTCTCCTCATTTGTAAGTTGCTTTGGATAAAAGCATCTGCTAAATGATTAAATGTAATGTAAATGTGAAGTGTTAATTACTCTGTCAGTATTAAATGACTAATTTGATTCTCTGTCTAAAGTGTTTACAACAATGTGAGCAGAAAACAGGAAACAAACACATTATTTTAATTTGTATTATTTAGTCAAGTCATAGTTATAATAAGTTCTGTGATATTTCTATTTATTCACATTTCTCATTTCCATTGTGTTACAGATTCTCTAATCTGAATGAAAGTGTTCAAAGCAGATTTCTTCTGAGACTCTTCATTAAAGCAGCAGAGACTGAGACACAGACAGGAGAGCAGATGCTGAAACTGTTATCATCAGTCTGCACCTACACATCTTTTCCTTATCAATGGACTGACAGAATTAAACAGAGTGATTTCCTGCTGGATCTTTACTCACATGTGAAGAACTATGAGACTCAAACAGGCAGGAGTTTCCTTCCAGCATTACAGTCAGTTTTCCAGTCACCTGATGTCTGGATCATAGATCTCTCACAGAGAAAGACCTCCGTCCTCCTGGAAGTGCTGAAACTCCAGACAAAGAAGAAACCAGTAGAGCTGAGAGGATGTTCAGAGGAAGAGAGTGAAATGAAGAGTTTCCTTCAGTGTCTGTCCTACATCTCACAGCTGAGGTACCTGAAATTTTGGATATTCACTTACTGTACCTACTTCTCCATCAGTTTCACTTCACTGTATCTGAATCTGTTTATGGAGAGATATGTATTATATTAATTTAAAATCGTTTTCACAATGATTAGAGTTTTAAATTATTGTTTTCCCTTTCATCCGATGCACTTATTAAACTGTTTATAACATCATCTATGGGACTGACAGGAAGAACGAAAGACTCAGACTTGGCCGAACCCGATCCAGATGAACTAATCATTTCTCTTTCCGGTACTGACAGCATAGTCTTTATGGCACTGAGAGGAAGAACGACAGACTCGGAGGACCCGGTCGAGCCGAACCCGAACTCCCAAAGTCTCGAACTAATCATTTCTGTTTCATGTACAGAACCTATGGGATGTTGCGCGCATGCGCGGTCAACACAAAATGAATGAATCGTTCATGAACGACACATCACTAGCTCATTACTTGGAGCTTGCTAGTTAGCTAAGCTTAACATTACTGTACTTGCATCTTGCGTTCGTTCTCGACAACAAAGGGTAAATTATCGTTAATATTGTTAGCTCACTTAGAAACTTTAGATTTAAACAGAAATGACTTCAACAGTCAAGTGGAAAAAATCACTAACATTACTGCTTGCGGTAGGGCAGTGATCTCAAACTCAATTCCTGGAGGGCCACAGCTCTGCACAGTTTTGCTCCAACCCTAATCAAACACACCTGATCCAGCTGATCAAAGTCTTCAGGATTACTAGAAACTTCCTTGCAGATGTGAATTGGAGCTGGTTGGAACTAAACTGTGCAGAGCTGTGGCCCTCCAGGAATTGAGTTTGAGATCACTGCGGTAGGGGTTTGTAATGGCAATATAGTTGTAATTGCCTTCAGTATCAAAGGCTGAGCGAATCCTGCTTGATATTGTCCCAGGTTAGAAAACTGTCAGTGGTGAAATGGGCAGAGCAAACAAACGACTGTGAATTAAAATGGTGCGGTATCCTGTTGTAGATAAACATCAACCTCTCCTGTTGACAGTTGTTCTGTGGGAAGAGTGTGAAAAGTGTTCACATCCCCTGCACAGCCTGGAACATAACATTTATATCCATGATCTGCCATTTCCGCTTTTGTCCTTGCTTGCTTCTTCACAATACCTGCAGAACTTCTGATGATTCGGCTGTGCAGGTCCACGTTAGCACTGCCTGGCCTAGAACATGGGCTGGTATATGCAGATTTTGGGTGCGTAAATATGAATGATCCTGACTGCAACGTCACGTCGGTGTTATGTTGGGATTTGCCGTTTTTCAGCGGTCTTTTGCAAACATGAGATTTACATATGAAGGAGGAAACAATTGTGTTTGAGGCTCACGGTATGTCAGTTTCATGGACAGAACACTTATTAGTCAGCTATGCCAAGATAAATACAGTTTTCCATTCTATGGCACCTTTAAATAAAGAATACATATATACAAAATAATGAAAAGTAAAGAAAGAAAGAGGAAATAACAGAATGGCAAATATCACAAACAGTTAATCTATGAGAGCCAGCAAAGAATCAAATCACCTTAAGGCAGGGGCAAACAATCTTAAACACATCTAAATATCCATATAAATAATACTTGCATTTGGTGCTGAGCAAGAGAGTGTGTGTGTGTGTGTGTGTGTGTGTGTGTGTGTGTGTGTGTGTGTGTGTGTGTGTGTGTGTATGTGTGTGTGTGTGTCTCTCTCTCTCTCTCTCTCTCTCTCTCTCTCTCTCTCTCTCTCTCTCTCTCTCTCTCTCTCTCTCTCTCTCTCCCTTCTCTTTCAGTTCTCTGTCTCTCTCTTTTAATAATGAATGAACGGTGCCAGAGACATTAGGAAAAGAGCCATGCTGAATGAAGTGATGAAACAGAAGAACCTAGATGTTATCTTACTACAAGAAACACACAGTGATGGAAAAAATGCTGCTGATTGGGCGAGGGAGTTTGAGGGTATTTCTATACTGAGCCATCATACTTCAACAAGTGCTGGAGTTGCTGTTTTGTTTGCAAAAAGTTTTAGTCCAATTTCATATGATGTTGATGAAATCGTAAAAGGCAGACTTTTAAAAGTAAGAGCTTGTTTCGAAAATAATGTGTTTGTTTTCATCTGTGTTTATGCTCCAACTGCTGCAGTTGAAAGGATGGTTTTTTTAGACACATTATGTTCTATCTTGCAAAGTTGTTCTTCTGAAGAATATTTATTTTGGGGGGGTGATTTTAATTGTACTGAACACGTACTGGACAGAAACCACATTGAACCTCATTTGCCTTCCCAAAAACGTCTCATCCACATAATAAAGAAGTATGAATTATGTGATATCTGGAGGCAATTAAATGGAACTGAGAGACAATACACATGGGTTCATACAAGAGATAACGTAATGTCGCTTGCTAGATTGGATAGAGTTTATGGATTTAAGCATCATCTTAATATTTTTAATAAATGTTCAATTATTCCTATAGGCTTCTCAGATCATGGAATGGTGCAATGCTGTTTTATTTTAAGCTCTCTCAAACCTAGAAGTGCTTACTGGCATTTTAATATTTCTCTGTTGAGTGACAATTTTTTTAAGGGCTCTTTTATTTTTTTTTGGGAGGAATACCGAAATACAAAGCACGAATTTCAATCAGTACAACAGTGGTGGGACTTTGGCAAGGTTCAAATTAGACAGTACTGCTGACAGAACACTCACAATGTTACTAGAGAGATGAGAAGATCTTTGGAGAATTTAGAAAATGAAATAAGTGAATGTCAACAGTTAGCGGAATCCACTGGAGATAATCAATATTTAGAAATTGGGTTAAGGAAAAAGGCTCGGTTAGATGATTTGCTGGGGTATAGAATACAAGGGGCACTGGTCCGGTCAAGATTTCAGAGTATAGCCCAAATGGATGCGCCGTCCAAATACTTTTTCAGCCTTGAGAAAAAGAATGGGCAAAGACGCTTGATTCAAGCTTTGCGCTCTGAGAATGGGGAGTTGTTAGTAGAACCTGGTGATATCCGAAGGAGAGCGGTTGGTTTTTATCAGAATCTATACAGAAGTGAGTCTGAGTCGGGGAGCAATGAAGGAAATGCCTTTTTCACTTCCTTACCCCAGATGTCTGAAGAGGGTAATGCAGCCCTTTCAGGTGCGTTGAGCTTGGGAGAGCTGCATAAGGCCCTTCAAGGCATGGAGTCTGGGAGGGCTCCAGGAGTGGATGGTCTCCCAGTTGATTTTTATAAATCATTCTGGACGGAGCTGGGAGTGGATATACTACAGGTACTGAATGACAGCTTGTCTGAAGGTATGATGCCGCTGAGTTGTCGTAGAGCAATAATCACCCTCATACCGAAAAAAGGGGATCTCACTGAAATAAAGAGCTGGCGCCCCGTCTCACTTCTGTGCAGCGATTACAAACTGTTCTCAAAGGCCTTAGCTAACAGACTGGCTGGAGTGTTGGACGAGGTCATCCATCCGGACCAGACCTATTGTGTTCGTGGTAGATCAATGTTTGATAACATTTCACTAATTCGTGATGTATTAGAAGTTTCAAAATTGTTAAAGTTAGATGTGGGCTTGATTTCTTTGGATCAAGAAAAAGCATTTGACCGAGTCGAACATTCCTATTTGTGGGGGACTTTGAGAGCTTTTGGTTTTAGTCAAGATTTTATAGACAAGGTCAAAATACTCTATAGTAAAGTTGAGAGTGTACTGAAGATAAATGGCGGCTTATGCGCTCCTTTCCAGGTTCAAAGGGGTATAAGACAAGGATGCTCCTTATCTGGGATGCTATATTCTTTGGCCATTGAACCATTGTTACAACAAATAAGACAAAAGGTGTGTGGCTTATGTTTACCCAATTGTAAAAATAACATTGTTTTGTCAGCTTATGCTGATGATGTGATGGTTTTAATTAGTGGACAAAATGATGTACAAATTTTACTTAAATTAATTAGAGATTTTATGTTGTTATCCTCTGCTAAAGTCAATTGGACAAAATGTGAGACACTGTTGGTTGGTCAGTGGGTTGATGGCAAACCAAACCTTCCTGATGGGTTAGTTTGGGGTAAAAGAGGGATTAAATATTTAGGTGTTTTTTTGGGTGATGATGTAACTCAACAGAAAAATTGGGAAGGGGTGTGTGAAAAAATTAAGGGCCGTCTGGAAAAATGGAAATGGTTGATTCCAAATATGTCTTATAGAGGACGAACTCTTGTTGTAAACAATCTGGTTGCCTCCTCTCTGTGGCACAGGTTGGCTTGTGTGGATCCTCCAAAGCAACTTCTAGCGAAAATTCAAGCTGTTCTTGTGGACTTTTTCTGGGACAAATTACACTGGGTACAACAGAGTGTTTTATACCTGCCCAAGGAAGAAGGAGGACAAGGACTCATGAATTTACAAAGCAGAACCGCTGCTTTTCGGTTGCAGTTTCTACAGAGATTTTTTGATGGTGCGTCTGATGTGAGTTGGAGGGCTGCTGCCTCTGCCATATTGCAAAACTTTGGGGGGTTTGGGTTGGATAAACATCTTTTTTTGATGAACCCCGTAAAAATGGACTTTTCAAAGATGCCGTACTTTTATAAAAAAAAAATTTAAGTGTGGAGTTTGTTTCATATTCAAAAAACTGAACGCTCATACTCTCTTCATTGGCTGTTAGAGGAACCTTTGATATTTGGAGCACGTCTGGATATAACGAACAATTGTAATTTACATGGGTTCAGTTCTGCTCTCCAAAAATCCAGGGTTGTCACTTTAGGACAGATGTTGACTTTGGCTGGCTCAAATTTGGAGAATGCAGAGATGGCATCCCAATATTTGGGTATTAGATCTGTTCGCCTTGTTTCTTTGTTTTTGTTTAAACTGAGATCAGCTCTCACAGATGAAGAGAACCAAATGTTAAAAGATTACAACTCTGGGACATATACTCCCAATGCTCAGGACCTTTTTCCCTGTCTAGAGTTTTTACCTAATCTTGATGGGTGTACAGGTGTTTTTTTTAAAGAATTGGCAATCTTTGTGGTTGGATTTATTGTCAACTAAAGGTAATTTGTTGTATAGAGCTTGTGTTATGGCTTTTAATAAGACATATTTTGAAAGAAAGGTTGATACACCATGGCGCTCTTTTTTGGGGCTAGATGAAAATGTAAAACCTGAGTGGAGATCTCTGTATAAGCCGCCATTATCAAAGAGGGCAGGGGATTTACAGTGGAGAATCCTTCATGGTATCATTGCTGTAAACTCTTTTATTTCTGTTTTAAATCCAGAAGTTAGTTCAGAATGTCCATTTTGTTTGCAAAGGGAAACAGTGTTTCATGCGTTTATGCAATGTTCTAGATTACAACTTTTATTTATGTTATTAAAAGGAATATTTAACTGTTGTAAAGAGATTTTTTCTGAAAAAACTTTTATTCTGGGTTTTAAATATAGTCGGAACAAGAGGTATGCCTGTCAACTTTTGAATTTTGTTTTGGGACAAGCAAAATTGGCAATATATACCAGCAGGAAAAGGAAAATTGAGCAAAAGCCTTGCCAAAGCATCACTGAGGTTTTTTTAATGCTGGTGAAATCAAGGGTGGTGATTGATTTTAAATTTTATAAAACTATGGATGACTTGTCTAATTTTGAGACGATTTGGTGTTGTAATGGAGCATTGTGTGTTATTTCTGAAGATGAGTTAGTTTTTTCTTTGTAATGTCCCCCTCTTTTGTGAGGCTTGATGGTACCTGTTATTGTGTGTTGGGTTAAGGTGTTTTGATTAGTTTCTTTCCCTTCTGTTGTAATAGTTGTGTGAATTATTGTGAATAAAGATTTTTTCAAAATTCAATTCTCTCTCTCTCTCTCTCTCTCTCTCTCTCTCTCTCTCTCTCTCTCTCTCTCTCTCTCTCTCTCTCTCTCTCTCTCTCTCTGCTCGGTGCGTGATTCGTGAGCTTGAAGTGTTCTTCGAGTTCTTCCAGAGGGCGCGTCGTTCGCTGGAAGTTTAAAAGGTTTACTTGAAAGTAAAGTTGCCGAAAATCAAGAGGATGTTGTCTCATCCGAAGGACAGGAAAAAGAGCGGACAGCGAAGAAGGAATGAGTGAAAATGAGCGATTGTCGTCGTCCTTTAAGGATAAATCAGTCCACACCTATTTTGGCTGAAATGATCAATAGTAGTTATGAACGTTTAGCGGGAGAGAGTTTCTTTGTCTCCTTCTGACAGCCTAATCTGCATGTGTAATGATGTCAGAATTGGTAATTTTTACTCCAAAGGATGGTAAAAATAGTATTATACATTGTATTGTAACACTAAACATCGTAATTAAGGCGTAACGAGAGGAATATTTCGATACCAAGAAAGATATGGCTGGAAGAAGCAGAGAAACATTCTTACACTTATAAACACTTCGAGTTTAACTAACACAACTAGAAAGTTGTAACTAGGCTAATATAAGCTGGGGGCATTCATACACACAGGAATATATCATAGACATTTTGGGATGACTTAATTATGAGTTAAATGGAAAGAATCTGTGTATTTTGGGTGCGTTTCTCCTGTTTCCAAGCCACATGTTCTTTCGTTCCTGGCGTGAGAGGGAAGTTGAGTTGATTCAGATCTTTATGAAGCTCACAAAGGTGTTTCTGTTCAGCCTCTGACAGGACACTAAAGTGACAATGGGGACAATTTGATCCAGACTCATTGGCGCTAGGCCTGTGATTTACATGAAGTCCAAAAAGGTTAAAAGCTTTCTGAAGCTTAGAACTGAATCGGTCATCGTGATTCAGTCCTGACGCTACACTATATCCTGTATATGGACCTTGGAAAAAGTGGAATAAATGTCATTAGAGTCTGTCTTCATGTATAAATGTTACTTTTATGTTTCTTATTATCAGAATAATTGTTTTTTTGCACTCTATAGTTGATTTATAAATGCTGTATGTTGTCATAAATTAACCAGATTTTTATTTCTCTGTATTTGATCAGGTTTAGGTTCTATGATGATGATGATGATGATGATGATGATGATGATGATGATGTAGAAATGAAGAAGAAGTCTGCGGTGAAATTCCTGCTGAATCTCAGTGTTGCTGCTGTAGAAAATGTCACAGTTACAGGAACAAGATTCTCTACTCTGCTGTCGTCTGTGTGCAGTTACAAAACCTTCCCTTTTGATCAAGAGTGGTATGATTATGATGATCCTGATGAACAGAGTAATTTCCTGCTGGATCTTTACTCACATGTGAAGAACTTTGAGACTCAAACAGGCAGGAGTTTCCTTCCAGTATTACAGTCAGTTTTCCAGTCACCTGATGTCTGGATAATAGATCTCTCACAGAGAAAGACCTCCGTCCTCCTGGAAGTGCTGAAACTCCAGACAAAGAAGAAACCAGTAGAGCTGAGAGGATGTTCAGAGGAAGAGAGTGAAATGAAGAGTTTCCTTCAGTGTCTGCCCTACATCTCACAGCTGAGGTACCTGAATTTTTGGATATTCTCTTACTGTACCTACTTCTCCATCAGTTTCACTTCACTGTATTTTGAATCTGTTTGAATCTGCGCACATTTTATGCCTTTAAGCTCAATTTTAAAAGTCAACAAAACTATAACAGATTTACATTATATACAGTACAAGATTGTAAAAGTAACCAAACATTTATTTTTCTTTTATTGCTTGTCAGTCTGAGCGGAGCGATAACATCTAAAATGTCCATGCAAGTTGAGTTTAGTAAAGTCCAATGCTCATCAACACTTAAAAGATGAAGCGGGGTTTCCAGCATCAAAATATTGCACTTAGTTTTAAACAGTGCTGAGAAGTCAGTACTAGAGGTGCTGCTTAATCTCCTTGACCAACGCCTAGAGTCCCCCTGGGATACAGGTTTGATGGTAGTAGAAGTCTTGAAGATTATTGGCATATGGTCAGAAAAGTTAGTCTCACAGATATTTGTGTCGTCTATTTGCAGGTTATGGGTTAAAATTAAGTCTAACATGTGTCCTCGTTTATGGGTAGGGCTTTTAACCCCTTGTATTAAATCAAACGACTCTATCAAATTTAAAAATTCACTTGAGAGGGTATCATTTGCACAACAAATATGAACATTAAAATCACCCAGAAGTAAGAAACAGTCATAATTCGTAGACATTGCGCTCAAAAGATCAGAGAATTCCTGAACGAAAACCTTATTTGGTTTTGGGGGCCGGTATATTAAAGCCACCGTAACAGGGTTCATAGCAAATATGCTGTCTTGGCTTCCCTGGCTGTTTTCCAGGAAGCCGTCCTTGGGTGCTGAATCTTTGAGCAGTTCTAATATGTCTGTCTGTGGTGAGCTCTGTGGGCAGGGTTCAGCAGATATTGAGTCTGTGAGCAGAGGTTGTTGTGGCGGAGTGGTGTTATCATTGTCCTGGTGTGATAGGTCAACCACATGTCCATTTTGCTGCTGAAGTGAAGACCCGTGGTCATTCATACTGTGTCCAGGTGTGTGTGTGCCGTTCAGATTGAGTGGATTGGCACACACTGCAGAAGGATGATTGAGGGAGAAGTAGATATTGTCCTTTAACACTCTTGAACCAAGTTTGTTTGGGTGATGGCCATCCCGATGAAAAAGTTGTCTCTGACTCCAGAAAAGATTGAAGTTGTCAATGAGGTTCACTCCTTTTATATTGCAGGTTTTTTGCAGCCATGTAAAAATGTAAGTTGATCATTTCAGGACACATAATGTTGTAAATATATTTGGGGAAAATGTATTCATTATAAAGTGTAAATTACAGTATTTAATGACTAATGTGCTTTTTTCAAGTGTTTACAACAATGTGAGCTGAAAACAGGAAACAAACACATTATTTACATTTGTATTATTTAGTCAAGTATTTAGCTATAATAAGTTCTGTGATATTTCAATTTATTCACATTTCTCATTTCCATTTTGTTACAGATTCTCTAATCTGAATGAAAGTGTTCAAAGCAGATTTCTTCTGAGACTCTTGATTAAAGCAGCAGAGACTGAGACACAGACAGGAGAGCAGAAGCTGAAACTGTTATCATCAGTCTGCACCTACACATCTTTTCCTTATCAAGAGACCTACACATCTTTTCCTTATAAATGGACTGACAGAATTAAACAGAGTGATTTCCTGCTGGATCTTTACTCACATGTGAAGAACTATGAGACTCAAACAGGCAGGAGTTTCCTTCCAGCATTACAGTCAGTTTTCCAGTTACCTGATGTCTGGATCATAGACCTCTCACAGAGAAAGACCTCCGTCCTCCTGGAAGTGCTGAAACTCCAGACAGAGAAGAAACCAGTAGAGCTGAGAGGATGTTCAGAGGAAAAGAGTGAAATGAAGAGTTTCCTTCAGTGTCTGTCCTACATCTCACAGCTGAGGTACCTGAACTTACATGCTTTTGTTGATTTAACTCTCAGAGACCCAGACATTGATATTCATGATGTTATTTCTTTTTTCATCATTAACATGTTTTAGGAAGGCATTGGTGAGAACATTTATTTTGTTTATGTATGTTTTGGATTGGGGTGTAATTTGGAAAAACATTGTTAATTTACTATGTTGATTTTTAATACAGCAAGTGAAAGTTTGGGATTCACAAAACAATTCAATTCACACATCTATATATGAAATACTATATTACAATCAGTAAGGACAAATTCAATATTTCAAAAGTTTAGAAATTTGACTATTAAAACCAAGAACTATTTTAAAAAAAAATCAAGTTGAACAAAATAAAAGCTAAAGAATCTGTCCACGACTGTTGAACCAAATAGCGTCTTTCTCCTTTTGTCACTTACATTCGGAAAGTACATTTTTCTCCATTAATTGTTTGGTTTTAACAGTTTTTTTCCATTGTCTGGTATAATCAAAATAATAGAAATGCTCTCCTCTGAATATAACTGTAGGCTGTGTAATGTAGTAAATTAATACAAATCATTGAGATATTAACAACTTTACACAGCATAGAAAATAGATTAAATGATTTGGAGTAGTTTACAGCGGGGAAAACATTATTGAACACATCATCATTTTTCTCAGTAAATATATTTCCAAAGGTGCTATTGACATGAAATTTTCACCAGATGTTGGTAACAACCCAAGTAAGCCATACAAAGAAACAAACAAAAATAAGTTCAGAAATTAAGTTATGTGTAATAATGTGAAATGACACAGGGAAAAAGTATTGAACACATGAAGAAAGGGAGGCGCAAAAAGGCATGGAAAGCCAATACAACTGCTGAAAACTTACAGTAATTAAAAAGGAATCCAGCCCCCTGTCAGTGGAAATTAATAACAGCTGGTACAGTCACAAATGATGGCCTACAAAAAGGTCTCATTGCCAAGGTGTCACACAAGACACATCTCATGATGGGTAAAAGCAAAGAGCTGTCTCAAGACCTTCGCAACCTAATTGTTGCAAAACATAATGATGGCATTGGTTATAGGCGCCATTCTAAGCTTCTGAATGGTCCAGTGAGCACTTTTGGGGCCATAATACGGAAGTGGAAAGACAATAATTTCACCATAAATTTGCCTCGACCAGTGCTCCTCGCAAGATTTCTGAGAGGAGTGAAAAGAATAATCAGAAGAGTTGTCCATTATAGTCATACAGATAATATGACATCATTCGAAACAGTAAAATGTATATTTTTATTTGTGTACATTCAAAATGACTACAAAATATAATGTCATTGAAAAATAAATAAAACAACATGATGCGCTGCTTTAGCGCGTCTCGGTCTCTTTCGATCTTTCTGGCGCTCACCAAAAATGAACCAAAATACAGAGAATAGCCTTCTTGGCGCGCCTACTTTTGGAAGTCAACATTTAGATTATTTAACGTTAAATGCATTATATATGCCTGAGTCACTTTTGAATAAATCACAGCGTGTTTCATGATAAAACGTGACTTAGCCTTTACAGTCCAGAAAATAGGCTATAGGTTATAGCAAATTCAGACCAACTGCTGGTCTACACAGAGAAAAAGCCCTTTCTAGGCTCTTCTGTTGTACCGAGACATTCGTTAGTCTAGTTGTTTGATGAGAAAATTAAATGTAGCCTATAGTTGCAATACACGCGTTAAGTTTTGTAAGCTCCGTGCAACTGCTGCAGCGGACTATTATTACTAGAATATTAGAAATCTAATACTCAAGCTGTTTTCTCATTTTTCTCTTAATATTAAATAAAAAAACGACTGAACGAAAGATACACGGATTCTCTTGAACCACCACCGCGTTTGCGGCAGAAAACTACTGCAGTGAAGCCAAAATGCTCTGTTCGACTTTTCTGAGATCCTTTACTCTTCCCTGTGGATGACCTGTGACCTACTTTCTGTAAGATCTGAATTTTTGAGATTGAATTTTTGAGATTGAATTTTTGAGATTGAATTTTTGAGATTGAATTTTTGAGATTGAATTTTTGAGATTGAATTTTAGAAAACTGAATTTGAAGTTCCGAATTTCTTCATCTTGAAAACTTGGATCTGTATTTTTTTAAACTGAATATTTGCAGTATAAGAATTCAGAACAAACAAATTAGCTGTTTGAAAATACATGTCTATAAAATTCAGCCATAAAAACATTTCAATTTGTTAAATTTCAAATGTTCAATATTCGTTTAAAAAACTCAAATTCAAAACTATTTAAACTACCACCTAAAATTCTATTTTGTTAGATTACACTTGCAAATAATTCAAATTTACACAATTCAAATTCAAATCTTTTTGTCATATTATAAGCTCCATACAGAGCGAGCTGAGTGACGCTTTCGAGAACGCGCTATTCCATTTGCAGAATAACCGGACTCGTATGGAGGGATTATTGGGTCAGATTGAAAACTAAAAGTCTAAAACTAAAAGTCTTAAAGGAGTCATAACCTAGTATTACCTTGGATACCTACTGCTGTATTATAGTCTTTCAGGCCCTTCTAAAAAAGAAAAGTGGAAAAAAAATAAACACAGAGCTCCTCAGACCCTTATTTCTGAAGGCATTATTGTCTCGCGAGATCTGATGCGATATCTGAAGCTAATACTCCCGCTAGCATACAATAGCCGCATTAGCAGTTAGCTGCAGTTTGTTACACACAGTAGAGCAATAAAAACTCAGTCTTACCGTTTCAATTTCAGGCAAGTCTCTGATGGTTGGAATTGCACCTTTTTCCAAACAGAGCTTCGAGGCCAACTTCGCCTGATATTGCCCCAAATTTGTGTATGATTCCTGTGTGAAATGTTTAGCGCAGACTCCTAACGATAAGCCAGTTGAAAGGGTTGTTGGGACAGCGTCATTAAAAATGAATTTAATCCACTGGTCCCTGATAGTTTGGTCTGTTTTTGGTAGAGAAAACACATTTACATGTTGTTTGTGGCAGTCAACCACAGAGCAACTCAGGTGTGTACTCGTTTCTCCATCTTTCTCGACTGAACTGAATCTGAGGGGGAGAGGGGCGGGCTTCCCGCGGCATAGGTTTGCGGTGTCCATATATGGTATATCCTGCCCCGTCATGACGTCAAGACGGGGCTGAAATCAAAATCTCGTATTTGAGTGCGCGTGCACGCGCGCTGGTTTATTTACCCTGAGGTAAACAAACGCTTCACTTTTAAATATCGGCTTCCCGGCCAGTGTATAATCGTTAGGCAATCATAACATACATTGATTCTCGTGGAAAAGTGAAAATTGCAGGTTATGTCTCCTTTAAACGAAAACTAAAAGTCTAAATTTGAAACTAAAAGTCTAAGTCGAAAATGAATTTGGTATTTAGGATTGGGCATTTTTAAGTTGTAATAGATAGCACACAGATATAGTAATAAAGAAGCTGCTTGTCTCTTGCCACGGCTTTCACAATATCACTGTGGTCTGTTACAATTAGATCTGCGCGCGCGCACCCACTATCAACAAGCGTTGTTATTGTCAACAAGCTTCCCTGTACTTTTTGAAGCGTCCTTGACAGGGCGGCCAGAGCTTCTTTGCAGCTCAAGTCGGCGGCAGTGTGACCGTGTGAACGTACAGTTACTGTTTCCTAACCTTGTTTTTTCTGATGCGTTGCGTTAAAAAAAAAAATATATATATATATAGAGAGAGAGAGAGAGAGAGAGAGAGAGAGAGAAAGAGAGGCTATATAGCAAAAAAACTGAAACAAGCACATCTACTGGCAATGTGAAAGGAGTGTATCTACTCCTGTTATTGGGGTTAACCGTAGTTAAAAAAAATAAATAATGCGTATAACAATAGCCTACTAAAGCATGTTAGCAATATCAGCTAATATAATTAGTAGCTAATGTTAGCATCTTACCTGCTGCACTGGCTGCTGCTTTCTCGTTGTCAGACCGATAGCACTCCTTTCACTGGTGACTTTGTGTGTGAGGCCACATAAATGTTACAACGCTGTCATTAAGTTGAAGTTATCAAAATTAAAAAGTACAGTCCTTGCTCCAGCCCTGCTCACTCGCTCTGTTTGGTTTCATTACAGTGTGCTCCTCAGCACTGGGAGCTCCCTCTGCTGTCCATAAGGTGCCATTTCAAACCCAGCCTCCAGTATTTGGGCCACGCCTCCTTATTTGCATTCACTCCTCAATCCTCAATCCTTAAATGCCCAATCCTCAAATTCCCTATTCTAAATCCACAAATCCTAAATCCTAAATGGCTAAATGATTAAATGCCCAATCCTAAATACCAAATACCCAATCCTAAATCCCTAAATGCCCAATCCTAAATCCTAAATGGCTAAATGACCAAATGCACAATCCTAAATACAAAATGCCCTATCCTAAATACCAAATGCCCAATCCTAAATACCAAATGCCCAATCCTAAATACCAAATGACCAATCCTAAATACCAAATGACCAATCCTAAATACCAAATTCATTTTCGACTTAGACTTTTAGTTTCAAATTTAGACTTTTAGTTTTCGTTTAAGACTTTTAGTTTTAGACTTTTAGTTTTCAATCTGACCCAATAATCCCTCCGTAGACTCGCGTCGTCGGGAGTCATTCTCCTGAGTCGGACTTGGCAAGACCGAACTTTGCGTACTTGCTTTTGAGAAACGCCTAATGTCGGCGCTTGGCTTCTTGTGACAAACACTCCGGGAAGCAAGAACAAGATCGTTGTTTATGTCGCTTTCTTCTTTGCGTGAAAATGACGTCGATCGCTTCTTTCCGGCATAGGCTACACCACGCCTATCAAGTAAGGGTACTGTTGGCAGAGGAAACTAGAGTTGTTCCGATTCCGATACCAGTATCGGAAATGCCGCCGATACCAATCAAAATGCTGGCATCGGTATCGGCGAGTACTTGTACCCATGTACCGATCCGATACCATTTTCTTAAACAATAACATTACCTAGTAAAGCACGCTAGCTTTGCTTAACGCGGCAAATCGGAGATCAGTTCTTCTTCGCTGCTCTAAACAGTGGTTGCTTGTGGCAACGCAGGAAGTTGTGCTGTTGCCACAAGCAACCACTGTTTAGAGCAGCGAAGAAGAAATGAAAACGCGCGCTGGCAGTATGTCCGCTGTTTGGCAGGAGTATTTCAGACTGGACCAACCAGCCATTAAAACGGCGACATGTCTCATATTCCATACTGTAATTTTGAGGGGTGGCACAAGAAGAAGCAACTTCAACACGAGTAACTTAATAAAGCATTAAAGACGCGTCACCCCGCAGAACACGACGGTTACATAAACGCAAGGGCAGAGAAGGATGAGCCGCGCCAGAATCAACAATCTCTGGAAGCTTCATTCAAACGAAGAGAAAGGTTTTCAAAAGACAGCCAACGAGCGATACATTTATCCAACAAAATTATTGAGTTTATTATTCTGGATGACCAGCCGCTGTTCAGTCATCGAAAACAATGGATTTCGCCGCTTAATTGAGCATTTGGAGCCCCGGTACAGTTTGTCTGGTCGCAAATACATCTCTGAAACAGCGTTCCCTATTCGAGATAGTGCGTAAACACATTTCATGTAAAATAAAAGATGTGAAAACAATCAGCTTTACTACCGACATCTTTAGTTGAGGTTTATTTATACACTATTACTCAAGTCTCTTATTTCACTACATTGTGGCTGCACTAACGTTAGATTGAGTACAAGTTACTGTTGTACCTTTTTTTTCTTATGTATTTCAAAAATGAAATGCCGTTTATTTAGCAAATTGTTTCTGGACTTCAAGTTATAAAGAGATTATTTTTCTTATATTATTCATAGTTATATAACTAAATAAAACAAATACCTTTTTCAGTTTATAGGATTAGATGTGTGGCTGCATTTGAAGTTCTTTTTCACTTAAGAAAAATAAATAATATATTGCTGTGAAATGTATGTCAGATAATAAAAATACTCTAGTTCACTGTATGTATTTGTTCATGTTTTATTAGGGGATTAGTCTGAAGCACACCATAAAATAATTATATCAATTCATACAGGGCTAGTATGAATTGCAGCTGTATAGATACACACCCAGGTATCGGATCAGTACTCGGTATCGGCCGATACCCTGAGTCCAGGTATCGGAATCGGTATCGGGAAGGGAAAAAGGGTATCGGAACATCTCTAGAGGAAACGCAAGCCGATTCATGGTTTACCGAACCGTACCGTACTGTACTGTACCGTACTGCACCGCTCAGTCACGCTACGCATCCAGTGTAGACAGCAACAGCATCACTGATTATAATGGGTTATATTTGCAACTCACACATAGACACAGTGCCTGTGTATTCCCAGGATTTTTTTTTTTTTTTTTTTTTTGTGATAGCACACATTATTTATTATTTTATAAAGTTAATTTATAATTTATATATTTAATTATTTAAAAAATATATAAACACTTAATCAGTTAAAAAACGTGAAATACTAGAGACAGATAACAGCTCCTTCATAATTGCACCATTGATGCATTGCTACACGATCATGGAAAACTTGGAAATTGAAATAGGTAATTTAAAATTGTTATTTAAGCCATGAAAAATCTAGAGACAAAAAAAAGTAAATATGTAACTATTGTAGTAAAATATGGAATTGTTTTGCTCAGTTATGCTCTGCTGTAAAATATTTTATCAATATTTTGCACTCTTTGTTGCATAGAAGCTTATTAGTTGAAGTCATAATTTACAAACTGAAAACATTTACTGACGTTCCAGAAGAAAACACAATGCATTAAAATGCAGGGGGTGTAAATATTTACACAGGATAATTGGGGATAAATTTGTCATCTGGAAATATGTAAGTATCTTATGCAGCTTCTGCAGGACAGTACTAAAAACTAAGATCTTAAAATAAAATAAGGATCATCCAATCCTCCTTTTCAAAGCTTTACACCCACCGGCTCTTGATGTGTTGTGTTGCCTTGAGCATCAGTGAATGTTTGCAGCTTTTGATAGTTCAGGAAACAACACATATGAACTGGATATTTTTGTAAATTCAGTTATTATTATGTCTTGTGGTCTATATGTAAACAAATATCATGTGACTTGACCTGTACATATATTTAAAGTTCCTCTCAAATTACTGTTCATGCAATAAACAATATTAAGTAGTTTATTTTTGATAGAAAGTATTAAAAAACTAAAAAAAAAATGCATTTTATCTAGTATTTAATACAATTTCATTAGAAATCAAAGTGAATCATTCTGAATTTGGAAAAAAAGAAAAGAAAAACAAAACAATGCTTCATAAATTAAATCAAGTGTGACCAACAAACATTACATAGTTTTCGAAATTCCCCCCCAAGTCACACAATCCTAGAACGGGGCCTGTGCGAGACATGAGCGCAGTGGTCAAACACGTCCGTCTAGCGCATGATTAAATTGAAAAACAACGGACAAGTAGCGCAGAGAATGGAAAAACATGTTCTGTGTGAACTGGTCCTAAGAGTCTTTAGATTTTTTACACATGAAATACAATGCATTGTTCATTTCTTTTTCCAATTGTAATGAGTCATGTGTCATTGTAATCAAGTATTTATTGTATTTTTCAGCTGTTCTGAGCAGTTTTTGTTAACTTTAGTTAAAGTGGTTCAGCTCAGAGAGAATCCAGAGCTGGTGACTTTACTGTTGGAGGTTCTCGGCTCCTCCGTCAGTCTGGAAGGAAGTTTACCCAGTAAAACCTGCATGTCTGTGGGAAGAGTCTTACGTTTCTCTTCTGACAGACTCAACCTCTCTCTACAACCTAAAGCCATCTCTATAAGAGGAACAAGGCTTCTCTTCAGACACATCACACACATACACACACTCAGGTACAGACAGGATTATTAATAATCATCTCAAATGTTGATCTTGATTAATTTTCCTGCTAATATTTACAGTGTGTATTGTTTTGTTTAGGCTGAGTGGTGATATGGTGCTGAGAATAGTGCAGGTGTTGAGGTCAATGAGGGCTCAAACTCCTGTCACTATTAATGAACTCACACTTGATCTGAACGGTGAACGGCTGTCAGAGAGGAAGTGGTCCAGAGTCCTGAGCAGTTTGGCCATCTTTCTGAGACTCTGGACTGTCCAGTGTTTGAACCTAACTGAATCCAAGATGGCGTCTGTTTCTCTATGTGTCCTACTGTGTCACCAGAGCCCAGTGATTCTCAGGTATAAGACTATAAAGCTGCGTTCACACTACAAGCGACTTGGTGCGGTCGCTAGTAGGCGTTCCCACTACTGTTTGCCTAGTAATGTTTGTGAGTGACATTCACGGATGTTACTCCATGTTGTAGAACAATCCGTTTTCTTGCCACTACAAACAAACATTTTCAGTACATAAAATGTATAATATTAAAGATGAACGAGAAACAGCGAGTGCTCTTTGCCATCACGGCTATCTAACTGCAGCAAACAGGCAAATTCCGGTCTATCTGAGTTCACAAAAGCATTCAGACTCGGAGTTAGTACCACCGTATGTACACGGACACATATCATACATTATAGGACAGTTTCTGACTACTAAAATGAGCTTCTCATTCTTCTTGCCTTGGTCGGACTCGGCACTGAAGAGTGACGGATCACGTGCACCCCACTTCACTCCTATTGGTTGTCGCTCCCGAAAGTTGCTCTTCATTTGCATAAAAGTTAAACAAATCTCAACTTTGTCGCGTCGCCAGACACGCCCCATCCGGTTGCCAACAGTTGCTAATTGTAAATTACGGTTGTAACAACGGTCAACAACGGTTGTAAATTTGGAGTGCTGTCAATAAAGAGAACAACGACAAAAAATGGTGTTGCCTACACCATGTTATCCTCATTTTAAAATTGGCACCCTGCTGACTTCAATGGGGCAAGTTTTAAACCTGCTTTTAGCCTCTTAACATCCTTGATGTGTCATTACAAGTGCACAGCCATTGTGAGTGATTCCTTCAGAGTGAACACGGTGAATCTGACTGCAGTAGATGTGAAAGATATGAATAAAAGTGATGTTAATTCAGCCAGCGCTCATACCTGTATTTACATCCTGTTTCCGGTCGAAGTCCATAGTAGTCGATTGTCGAGTTCACGTGCATATGTTTAGTTACCTATGATCACGCGCGTGAACTCAACAATCGACTACTATGGACTTCGACCGAAAACAGGATGTAAATTCAGATTCACCCATGTTCACTCTGAAGGAATCACTCACATTGGCTGGGCACTGTATGGACAGCACTTCAAAATGTACAAAAAAATGAGCTCAATGTTAAAATTGACCGGAGTTCTCCTTTAAGACACATTTCTATGGGGCGCCGTTTGTAAAGCGGCTCACGCTGAAAATAACAGCAACATTTTTTCACATTTAGCTTCAAACATCATTTAAAAAACTGGTATGAATTTTTGACGGTCACTTTTTAGCACATTTACAACAATATTTGTCAACTTAGAGATACTTTAAATAGTTAAATCTAAATATTGAATGTTACACCTAAATGTTAAACGTTAAATCTAAATGCTAAATCTAAATGTTAAATCTAAATGTTAAATCTAAATGTTAAATCTAAATCTAAATCTAAATGTTAAATCTAAATGTTACATTTAAATCTAAATGTTAAATCTAAATCTAAATGTTAAATCTAAATCTAAATGTTAAATCTAAATCTAAATGTTAAATCTAAATCTAAATGTTAAATCTGAATGTTAAATCTAAATCTAAATGTTAAATCTAAATGTTAAATCTAAATCTAAATGTTAAATCTAAATGTTAAATCTAAATCTAAATCTAAATGTTAAATCTAAATGTTAAATCTAAATCTAAATGTTAAATCTAAATCTAAATCTAAATGTTGAATCTAAATCCGGTTACCGGCATTTTGAATTTGCATATTAGTTAAATATTTAGTTTCACCCGAAACATTTAGATTCAACATTTAGATTTAGATTTAGATTTAACATCTAGATTCAACATTTAGATTTAGATTTAGATTTAACATCTAGATTCAACATTTAGATTTAGATTTAGATTTAACATCTAGATTCAACATTTAGATTTAGATTTAACTTTTAGATTTAGATTTAACATTTAGATTTAAAATTTAGATTTAGATTTAGATTTAATATTTAGATTTAACATTAAGATTTAGATTTACATTTAGATTTAACATTTAGATTTAGATTTAACATTTAGATTTAGATTTAACATTTAGATTTAACATTTAGATTTAGCATTTAGATTTAACATTTAGATTTAACATTTAGATTTAACATTTAGATTTAGATTTAACATTTAGATTTAACATTTAGATTTAGATTTAACATTTAGATTTAGCATTTAGATTTAACATTTAGGTATAACATTTAATATTTAGATTTAACTATTTAAAGTATCTCTAAGTTGACATATTGTTGTAAATGTGCTAAAAAGTGACCGTCAAAAATTCATACCAGTTTTTTAAACATTGTTTGAAGCTAAATGTGACAAAATGTTGCTGTTATTTTCAGTGTGAACCGCTTTACAAACGGCGCCCCATACATTTCAGCAGTGTTTGACCTTATATTTATCATGGCATAGAAATAAAACATTGAATTCTGTGTTGTGTAGACCATCTAAAGAGAGTCTCCAGAAGCTGGTTGAATGTGTGTATGAAGCTCAGGAAGAGGAACTGACTCAGCACTTCCTGCAGAAAGTGGGTGGAGATCTGACTTCCTGTTCCTTGAGCTGGGAAGAGCTTCACTATTTCCTGCAGCACAGAATTCAACAAATCACTGTGGACTTCAGAAAGAGCAACATTCAGTGCAACATCAGAGAAATGCTGCCATTTCTGAACAGGATTCAGTTTAAACGGTAAGCTGTTCAATAAATTATTTATATCTCAAAAACACTTTAGAAATGATATAAAACCTCTAAATGAATGGCAAGATTTAAAGGTTTTATTTTTTCACATAAAATCTTGGACTGAATAAGAAGTGATTAAAAAAGATCAATCTTTAATCATGATGATTTGTGTGTGTGTGTACAGGATGAGCTCTATCTTCATGCTGTCTGTAATCACAGAGATCTATGAGAGCGGCTCTGTTGAGTGTGTGTCCAGTCTGTTGAGTTCAGTGAAGAACTACATCACCCTGCAGAGCAGAGATCTGGACTCTGTCCACTGTGCGGCGCTGCGCTTCACACTGCAGCACTGCACTGCAGTTTCACTCGACCTGCTGTGGACCTCCATACCAGAGGAGGAGCTGGAGAGCATTGTGCCTCTCTTCAGACACGTCTCCCACATTAGGTCTCGCTGCTTTTCTCTGGAGAGGCTTCTCAATGCCAAGGCTGTGTTCCTCCTTTACCAGTCCTTCTGAAGCATTGAACACTGGAGTCTAGTGTATTTCATATTAAAAATATATTTTAAAGAAAAAAAACTATATTTAAAAATCTTTGTTTTCTGACTTAATGTAGTGCTAAATGGCAATCATCCGTGGTCTCAAAGGCTGCTTTCCAAAGATCCTATAAATGGAAACAGACTTCGACAGTGTTGAATGACGTGAAAGTGGAGATATGCAGCCTTTCATTTGAGAAACTCCTTATTTCTCTCTTCTCCTCTTTCTCTCGGCCTGTTTGTAACATTCAACAGATTTTGTGTGATAGAAAAGCCTTATGGAAGGCTTGCATTATTTTGCAACTAGTTAAAGACAAATTATTTTGTCAGTTCTGTCAGAACCACTACCGTCAAATACGATTGACAATTAGCATACAGTTTGGATTGGCGGTATGGTTCCGTTCTGGGCGAGAGCAGCAATATTCCCCCTTGGGGTAAACAGAACAGAACCAACATGAAAGTTTGCAAATATATTTAATTCAAGATTTTAAAGTACAAAATGATTCGATAATTATTCTGATTCAAGGGGAATCAGAATGCCAAATCCTGAGCGAGAGGAGGAGCTGGGGATGGAGGAGGGTAATTAGCTCCTGAGAAACGCGATAGCTGCTGATAATACTGAAGGAGCTTATGTATACAGTGATAGGCGTCGTATTCCTAATAGGTAGATGTGGATCAACTGATGCGAGCTTGACTAACGTGACCTGCCAGAACTAATGCTATGCTTGATTTGTATTTTATAGGGCAAAAAACTGTGTGTGTGTTTGTTTGTGTTTGTTGATTATGTGTGTGTCTGTGTTCAGTGTTGATGATGTGTGTGTCTGTGTGTTCAGTGTTGATGATGATGATGATGATGTGTGTGTGTGTGTGTGTGTGTGTGTGTGTGTGTGTGTGTGTGTGTGTGTGTGTGTGTGTGTGTGTGTGTGTGTGTGTGTGTGTGTGTGTGTGTGTGTGTGTGTGTGTTCAGGGTTGACAGGCTGCTGTTACTGAAGATGCTTCGCTGCTGCAGTGTTGGTGTGTGTGTGTATGTGTGTTCAGGGTTGATGATGTGTGTGTGTGTGTGTGTGTGTGTGTGTGTGTGTGTGTGTGTGTGTGTTCAGCGGTGATGATGTGTGTGTGTGTGTGTGTGTGTGTGTGTGTGTGTTCAGCGTTGATGATGATGTGTGTGTGTGTGTGTGTGTGTGTGTGTGTGTGTGTGTGTGTGTTCAGGGTTGACAGGCTGTTGTTACTGAAGATGCTTCGCTGCTGCAGTGTCTCTGATGTCCAGCAGGAGTTTTCCTCAGTTCTGCTCTCCGTCCTGCAACACAAGCTGGACTTCTCCTGCCGTTCTGCTCTGGATCTGACCACAAACACACACTCTGAGACTCTACATCTGACCACTGAGGACTGCCGTGTGATGACCACAGTCATTCAGAGAGCTCACACACACACACAGCTGATTCTACAGGACTGTGAGATTAACACAGCTGGAATGGACCAGCTGTTCCCAGTGTTACATGCTGTGAAACTCTGGTAGAAACATCAACAGATTACATTCATACACACACAGACAGAAATCTAATATAAATATAAATATAAATCATCTCTTTCTCTGTGTGTTTCAGCTGTGATAAATCTCTGCTGCTTCAGTTTCTGGCTCATGTGAGTCCTGAGGAAGCGGAGTCTCTTTCTCGAGCTCTGGGTGACGAGGTGGACCTCAGTCAGACTCCTCTGGAGCCGCAGGTCTGTCGAGGTCTGGCGCTGATTCTGGAATATTCTGAAGGACTGACTGAACTGGATCTGAGTCAGTGCCGTCTCACTGATCCCAGCCTGGATCTGCTGCTCCCAAACCTCCACAAAGCACAAAACATTGAGTGAGTGACTGAGACACGAAGTATGAAGTATAATGTAATATTTTAGCGTTTTGTCTGATTTGTTTGTTTGATCTGCAGTTTTAGTGGCAATAGCATCACTGACACTGGGGCTCTGAGAATCTACAGTATCGTCTGTCGCAACAGTGACATAAAGACAGTAAGGTGTGTGTGTGTGAACGTCACAGAATCACATTCCCTTCTAAAGTTATTTGAGCTGAAGTCTTACAGTAGCAACAAACATGAGGCTCAAAAATAAAACTGTGATCTCTGAGTTGAAGTGATTTCTCTTTGATTCAAGGCCATTTTGTTTCTGTTTTTCCTTTGCTATCTACTACAATTTATCATCCATTAAAAATAAATTAAAACATTGGCACAATTTATGTCTACAAATCTGATCTCTGTTCGTGATGGTGTGTTTGTTTCAGCACTGTTTCTAATATCAATGTGTGTGTGTATCTTTAGGCTCTTTAACAACAGAATTGAATCCAGAAAGCTCTTCCTCACAGACCCACGATTTGAGATCTGGTGATGATAATAAACTCTCTCTGGAATCAACAAGCAGGCGAAACAACCAGTGCAGATCTAGAGAGATGAGGCTCGTGAAAAAGTAACAGGTGTGAACACTTTTGAAGAATCGGCCCATCAGAGTCCCAGAGATGAATCTAGCAGCAGATTGTAAACTATATTCATGCTTCATCATCATCATTTGTGAATGCTAAAGATGCTTTTGATATATTTAATTTTCAATTTCAATGTCTTTCCAGTAGAGGGCAGCAATTGTAGCTACCCCACTTGAATGATGGTCAAATTACTCCTTAAACTGATGTTTCCATTAGCGTTTTATTCGTGACACTCATGTAGACACCGTAAGAGCTACAGCAAAAACACAAACAATTAAAACAAACAAACACTGTCACTCCAACACATTAACCAACATCACAATAAAACGATACAATCACAAAAATGATAAACATTACACTTAGTTTACCTTATAACCCTCAAATGGGATGCACAAAACTTCATGGGGGGAAGAAAACCGTCATGCATTAAGCTGCGTCCTTCACGAAAGTGTGCGCACATACACATAGCGGAAACAGAGCGCGCTTTATACACATGTTGGTGCACGTTAAGGCCGTATCATAATAAAAGTCCTTCAAAATAACTATACACATAAATCGGTACAGACCTTATAAATTCAAGCAGATTAGTAATCATTTACAGCAATGATTTGTTAAAGTGAAGTGACAAGAAGGCCCAGTTTGGTAACCCATACTCAGAATCTGTCCTCTGTATTTAACACATCCAAGTTAGTGCACACACATTAGGAGCAGTGAGTAGTGAATACACACACACAGTTGGGTGTCTCGCTCTCAGTCGTTTCCTGCCGGTATTGGGAATCAAACCCACAACCATTGTGTTACAAGTCCGACTCTCTAACCATTAGTCCACGACTTCCCTCTCATGAATAATGAAAACATCCAAACTGAAGGACATACAGTAATGTATTTACACCATTGATTACCTGATCTTCTCCTCTTCATCATGAAGAAGAGTAGAAACCGTTTGACTGCCTGAACTCTAGTGTTTACTGCAGACAGAATACAAGAGAGACGTTTTACTCATGAAAACACACTCACCTCATTCCTCCGACTGAAACGATTGGTCAGTTAGGAGAGTAAAACTCAATTTAGTTTTTATATCTTCTAGTTCTTCCTGAATGTTATGGAACTGAGACCGTTGAAATATAATATTACAAATGTTAACAGGACGTACAAGGTGTCACACTGTTACTTGACTGGTTCTCTTACGAGAGGTTCTCTCGTATTGCGTAAGTTGCTTACGCATCGGAAAGTCTTCTTTCTTCGAGATCTGAAGCCAAAAAATTATCCTTAATTTTGTATTCATTGTCAACGCAGTGCAGCAGCCGACAGACCTAGGCAGGCTGTATAAGTGTGCTCATTGGCTGCTCGGCGGCAACTGCTTAAGCCTATCAGTGAGCGCTCTGAACGCGGCAACCAATCGCGCCCTCCACACCCTTCTAACCGTCAGAATGGGTGTGGCCAGCGTGTATATATTCAGTGCTCACAGGCTAAAATTCAGATTTTCTTGTCTTCAGCGAAGCTCTTCGCATTGCTGGATCTTGAGAGCCGCCGCCGTTGAAACTAGCGACCAGCAAGCTAAGGACAGCGCCTGAGGAAGCCGGCTGTCTTCGCCGCCTTCAGCCATCCGTGCCTGCTACGCTATCCGGCGACATATCCTTTACATTATTACTGTTACTGTGTGTATTCTAAAAGAGCACGAGGCGTTTTTATCAAAACGCCTCGTTTTTCCTGCGGCTCGTGCCGCGCCCCGCTCAGCAACGGAGACCGCCACCTCTTCTGCGCTCTCTGCCTGGGCCGCGGGCACGCCGCCACCACACTCTCTACGGGCGGCTGCCCCGAGTGCAAAGAGCTTTCAATGTCGACCCTGTGGGCTCGACTTGAAGCTTTCGACCAAGCTGTCGCTCCGCCTGTCCCTGCCGGGCCGCGCAATAAGAAGCGCCGCTCGCAGAGACCACCGGAGACTGTTGTGACTGAGGAGCTCGCCGGAACCTCTCCCTCGAGCTCTCTCTCGCCCTCTCCCTCCCGGCCGCTCAACCGCCGGCTCTCGCCCGCGCCGCCGCCGCGTCAGGAGATGAGGCGAATGTGATAGATACCCGCGTACTCTCCCTCTGTTCGAGCCGTGCAACTGCGCCGCTCACAGGGGATGGCAGAAGCGGACGGTCTCGGAGCGAGTTTCCTCTCCCTCTGTTCGAGCCGCGCAAACTGCGCCGCTCACAAGGGATGGCAGGAGCGGATGGTCTTGGAGCTCTCTTTACGTTACAAGAAAGCTACTCCGTCCTGCACGCGTCACTCACCGGTGAAAGGGGAACAGAGTGTTTTCGTCCTGCCGTGGCCGGACTATAACCTCCATTTCTCACACATTTCTCAGTCCCCTCTTAAGTTCAGGCGACTGGAATTGTTACTATTGCAGTATACGAGCCTGCTATAAATACACGCTCGCCTGCAAGCAAACACCGTCACAAGACATGATGACGCTAACCGAAAGTTAATGCATTCTCCCCTGTGGCTCAGTGGCGGAATCTTAGACTGTCATGCTAGAGACCCGGGTTCAATCCTGGCTCTCGCGGCAGATAAAATTTATGCTGTTCGCTTCTCCGAGCTCGCGGCCAGTTTTTCTTGAAAGCAAGCCCGCTCTCTCCCTCGTTGGGCCGCGCAGATTGCGCCGTTCAAGGGATGACAAAGCGGACGGTCACGAGCAACGTTCAGCGTGCGCGCCTCACTCACCGGCGAAAAGAGAAGAGAGTGTGTTAGTCCCGCTGCGGCTGGACAACCGCCAATCCTCACACATTTCTCAGTCCCCTCTTAAGTTCAGGCGACTGGAAATATTACTATTGCAGTAAACGAGCCTGTTTTAAATACACGCACGCCTGCAAACAAACGCCGACGCGACACATGAGGTCGCTTTTTATGTGCTCGCGCTAACCCGAAAGCTAATGTGTTTTCCCCTGTGGCTCAGTGGCAGAATCATACGCTTTCGTGCGGGAGATCCGTGTTCAATCCCAGCTCTCGGGGCAGATAAAAATTTATGCTGCTTGCTTCTCTGAGCTCGCGGCCAGTCTTTCTTACTTACAGAAAGCGAACCCGCCTCTCACACCACACCTACTCATGGTGCTCAAGTATTTATGAGCGTCTAAACACGAGAGAAGAAAAGACGGTTAAGTCCCGCAGCGCTGCGGCTGGACCACCGTCGAAGCTTAACGCTCTGTCAGTCCCCGTTGCCACGGCTACTGCAGATGTTTACCTCGCAGTCAACGAGCTGTTATATCTACCTGCTCGACTGCGCGCAACCGCCGTTCTCACGGCAACCCAGAGAAATTTCAAAAGAGCATAATGTCTGGTTGCACGGCTGACGCCGTATGTGTTTCAAGTGCAGTGAATGTGCCCACGTTTCTGTGCTCACCCCTGTACACAAGCACTATACATCCCGTGTCTCTCACAGAGCCCACTCTCATAAAGCAGGCAAAAGCCGCTTTAGTGTTAAAAGTAGGTCACGTGTCCACTTCTCCGTGCCCACACCTACTCACTGCCCGCTCTGTCACACGGCCTCGCACGACCGGTCATGTTTTGAATGTAAGTCCAGTGCCCGCCCTTGAGCGCTCACACATACTAACGAACATTTTCGCCCCGACGCCGCCATCGCGCGTCGCGCCTCACACTATATGTTCCCCGTCCAAAGCCACCGGGACACTGTGTGTAAAACGGCCAGCTATCGCTGCGTGCGATCCGCCGTATCTAAGCACCAAGAGTGCGCGCGCCGCGCCCGCCCCTCCATTTCGAGCTCTCGAGCCCGTGATGCGCGGCGATCGGAGCTCGGAGGCCATTCTGCCCCTGGCTGCACACGCAAAAGCGTGGGAAGCTATTCCAGGCGCATCAGAATAGGTGCTAAGCACAGTAAAACAGGGCTATACTCTGCAGTTCGCTCGCCGCCCTCCGCGCTTTCAAGCGCGTATCGAGACCAGAGTGAATGGGGAAGTAGCACATCTACTTCGAGCAGAAATAGCTACACTTCTGTGCAAAAGGGCTATAGAACCGGTTTCCCCTTCCATGAGCGAGTCGGGCTTTTACAGCCGTTATTTCCTCGTTCCCAAGAAGGACGGAGCTCTCAGACCAATTTTGGATCTGAGACGTTTGAACAAGGCTCTTATGAGAAGACCGTTCAAAATGCTCACAACCAGACAAATTCTCGCGCAAATTCTCTGCATTCGACGCCTGGCCGCGTCCTTCCGGCCGGTCAGCACCGTACCTCTCAAAACAATTCTCGCGCAAATTCTCGCGCGTGCGCGCTGCATTCGACGCCTAGCCGCGTCCTTCCGGCCGGTCAGCACCGTACCTCTCAAAACAATTCAGAGGTTACTGGGTTGTATGGCCTCAGCCGCAGCAGTGCTTCGGCTGGGCCTTTTACGAATGTGCCCGCTACAACGCTGGCTGAATGCCCGAGTGCCTCACAGAGCATGGGCATCCGGCGGTATCCGCATCAGAGTGACTCAGAGCTGCGTTTCAGCACTGAAGCCCTGGTTAGCGGCCGACTGGTACCAGCGGGGAGTGACAATGGGAGCTATCTCACACCGCAAAGTTATCTCGACGGACGCTTCCACCTCAGGCTGGGGCGCTATGTTCGAGGGCAAACCGGTGGTCAGACCAGGAAAAATGCCTCCACATAAACTGTTTGGAGATGATAGCGGTCGAGAACGCGCTCAAACGCTTCCTCCCATTCATACAGGATCACCATGTGCTAGTCCGCTCGGACAACATGTCCGTGGTATCCTATGTGAACCGACAGGGCGGTGTCAGATCCAGGAATCTGTGCAAGCTGACAGAACGCCTTCTCGTGTGGGCTTACCGCTCGCTGCGCTCGCTGAGAGCCGCGCACGTGCCGGGCCACCTGAATGTCGGTCCAGACAGACTGTCCAGGGACAACATTCCCCCGGGAGAATGGTCCCTGCACCCCCAGACAGTCCAGTTTCTCTGGCGCCTATTCGGCAGAGCGGAGATCGACCTCTTTGCGTCGGAAGACAATGCTCAATGCCCGAAGTTTTACTCGAAGAGCGAGGACGCGCTGTCCCAGACATGGCCCAGCCTCTCGCTGTATGCTTTTCCTCCGATCTCCCTGTTGCCACAGGTCATTTCGAGGATCGGAGAAACGCACCACTCAGTGCTTCTTATAGCCCCGCGATGGGAAAACCAAACTTGGTACCCAGAGCTGGTGAGGCTGTCGCACCCACCCCCGTGGCCGATCCCGGTGAGAAGGGATCTCCTTTCCCAAGCCGGTGGATCGATCTGGCATCCCCATCCAGAGCGTTGGTCGCTGCATGCATGGGTGATCAACGGATACCTGTTGACCTGTCAGAAGGGGTCGTGAACACGATCACACGGTCTAGAGCCCCCTCCACGAGACGGCTCTACGCGTCTAAATGGTCGGTGTTTTCCAAATGGTGCGCTACTAAAAGCTTGGATCCGCGCGCATGCGGGGTCCCGCGGGTGCTCTTCTTCTTACAAGAGCTGTTGGAAAAGGGCAGATCCCCTTCCACGCTCAAAGTATATGTGGCCGCTATTGCAGCGTTCGCTGAGACGACGCGCGGCCGGGCAATGGGAAGGAATGAGCTCATTATCCGCTTCCTCAGAGGAGCTAGACGGATGAATCCCCCGCGGCCCCCCTCGGTTCCTTCTTGGGATCTGTCCTTGGTCCTGGCGGCCCTGAAGGCTTTTCCCTTTGAACTGCTTGAATCCGTGGATCTAAAGTACCTGTCGCTTAAAACCGTTTTTCTGATAGCTCTGTCTTCAGTCAAACGAGTGGGTGATCTGTACACGCTATCTGTTAGCCCTGCATGTCTTGAGTTCGGGCCGAATGACTCGAAAGTCATTCTCAGACCGAGACACGTTTACATCCCCAAAGCGATTGGAACCCCGTTTAGGGCACAAGTTATTTCCCTTTCGGCTCTGCCAGCATCCGATAATGGGGACAGTGATAACCTCCTATGCCCAGGCCGGGCGCTGAGAGTTTACATCACGCGCTCCGCCGCTTTCAGGCGTTCAGAGCAGCTCTTTGTTTCCTTCGGCGGACGCACCAAGGGTCTCGCCGCCTCGAAGCAGAGCCTGTCCAGGTGGATAGTGGACGCGATCGCAGCAGCTTATGCCTCCAAACACCTGCAGTGCCCTCTGGGCATCAGAGCCCACTCCACTAGAGGCATGGCCTCGTCGTGGGCCTGGTCCAGCGGAATTTCTATCCACGATATGTGTATGGCGGCGGGCTAGGCCTCCCCGTCAACATTCGTGAGGTTTTATAACCTGGAAGTTCCTGCCCTACAGGCAAAAATATAAGTGAGTATAAGTGTAAAGTGACATGTATGCTCTGCCCAGTTCTCGTGTGCAGACTACGTTCATATGCTGGCGCTATTCTGGTACTATACTCAGGGTGAAGTGTTTGACTCAGACCGGCTGATCCGCTCTGTTTCCTATTTCCCGTTACGCGCTGTTATCGGTGCTGGCCCGCGCTGCTGGCCGCCCGTATTCCTCTCTGTGGCGCGGGGATTTTTCTCTTCATGTGAGACCGACTATGTCGTTCTTCTCCTACCCTTATGAGTGCTTATGTACTGCATGGGCTCGCTCTGCCGGCCCTACTGTTTTGCACTGTTATATGCTTATAGACCGGCCGCGCCGCTCTATTTCATATACTGCATGAAGTGCTTGTACTGTGCTGGCCCGTCTCTCCGACCGGCCACATATTCCAGCAGAATGTTTTTCCCCGGTTTCCCTGGGATTCATGGGCTGGATGCTCGGCGCACACGCCGTTGACAAGGGGTTCCCGATGCGTAAGCAACTTACGCAATACGAGAGAACCTCTCGAAAGAGAACGTACTCGGTTACTAATGTAACCTCGGTTCTCTCTAGAAGAGGGAACGAGTATTGCGTAACCTGCCGTGTCGCGCCACGAGCTTTTGCGCTTCAGACTGCGAAAACCAGAATTTTAGCCTGTGAGCACTGAATATATACACGCTGGCCACACCCATTCTGACGGTTAGAAGGGTGTGGAGGGCGCGAAGCGCCCTCATTGGTTGCCGCGTTCAGAGCGCTCACTGATAGGCTTAAGCAGTTGCCGCCGAGCAGCCAATGAGCACGCTTATACAGCCTGCCTAGGTCTGTCGGCTGCTGCACTGCGTTGACAATGAATACAAAATTAAGGATAATTTTTTGGCTTCAGATCTCGAAGAAAGAAGACTTTCCGATGCGTAAGCAACTTACGCAATACTCGTTCCCTCTTCTAGAGAGAACCGAGGTTACATTAGTAACCGAGTACGTTTTCAGATGTATTTTTGACAACTTTTGCATTCAGTCCTGTGTTGTATTTATAGCTTTAATAAACTGTTACTGATTGAAATTAAATCTGACATTTTCCGTTTTTGTGTCATATCCAGAATACGTTCATTTTGAAATATAATGCTAGACTTTAATAAAAAAATGTCTGAATTTAAAGCTACTGAACTTAGTTTTGATTTTAGCAGTTCTTTTGAACAATATTCAACGTTAGTGAAACAGAGGATGATCTGATCGAGATGCACATTAGGGGAGACGATAAGGGCACTTGTGTTTTCCTCTTCAGAGTTTATGATCATCGCTGTTGCCATGGCGATTCCATTTCCACAGACATGCTGGAACAACGGCTCCAATCACTGAAACAATCTCAGTGTTTTTCAGTTGAAGTTGAATGTGTCTGTATGAGGGAATCTCAGTAGGACGACTGAGAGCTTACAGAACATAAAACATCTCAACATCTTTGAGAAAGAGATGAGCAGCTGTTGAAGTGTCTTCCATACGTGTTCACTAATATATTACGCTTCACTGAGGTTTGTTTTGAGGAGAGATACGTTACTGGTTTAATATTTCTGCACATTATAGCCTGTAGATTTAAAGAGTTTCATCTCATCAGAAGAACAATTCAAAATGTCAGTTAGCCATTTTATGAAATCATTTTTATCATTTTAACTAATAGTAATTTTATCTGTCTTCATGTACAAGATTGGTCTTCAGCACCAGCAAAGTACTTTTGCATTTATGAAAATCACACAATATTGAGAAACTTTCTCCAAATCAAACACATCGTAAAGGTCATAAAGAGCTGGTTCAGTTTGACCAGAACAGATTTCCTTGCGCTTGATGTTTTTGTTAGTTTTTGTTCGCTCAAAGTCCATAGCTGCACTTTTTATTTTTAAATTTTATGTGTGAACAAACTCTATATTATTATGTATTTCCTGCTGAGTATGAGAGAGTGCTGTCGCTGTGTGTGAGACTGAAAAAGCAAAAGACGGTGTGTTTAAAAATGTTGTAAATGATTTTAACAGTTGCGTCTCTCATCTTAAGGCAGTGGTTCCCAATTCCAGTCCTCGTGACCCACTGCTCTGCACATTTTGTATGTCTCCCTTATTTAACACACCTGACTGAACCAGATCATCAGCTCATTAGGAGAGACTCCATGAACTGAACTGAGTGTGTCAGATAAGAGAGACCTACAAAATGTGCAGAGCAGTGGGTCACGAGGACTGGAATTGGGAACCACTGTCTTAAGGCTTTTAACCTTTAATATTGAAAACTGTAAAACATATGCAGTTAAGGTAGTTAATGCAAATGAAATGCAGTAAATAAAGTTGTTAATCTAAATTCTAGTTTTCAATTCTGAAGCGTTTCTCTGATGGTTTTGTTCGAGCATCATTTGTTGGGAGTCTGTGTTTAACTCTTGGAGAAGCAGAGAGTCCTGACCGGCTCTTCAATGAATTATTCAGCTTCTCCACTTTGACCGTCTTTGGGCTTGTTTTTAAAGTCTTCTACAACCTTCATTTGCTTTCAGAGACCCAGCAGGTGTTTCAGCACAAACTGGCTTCTCGGATTCTGGGTTTTCTTGTGTATTTGTATGTGGGAAAGGATTGTGTGGCACACTGACATTCTTATACAAAAGCTGCAGGAACTAGTTACTGCTTCCCAGTTTATGTAATCTCAAGGTTTATGTGTATTTTTGGAGTTATGAGTGATTGTTCAATCCCATCCAATAAAACAATATTTGTTGTGCTTATTTGGAGTCAGTTTAGGGTTTGCCTTACAACTGCTCACTTTCTGGTTCAGAGAGTAAGTTTACACATCTATTTAGACTAACAAATACTACAATAAAATGTTTTTAAAAAAAACACCATTTGAGAGCAACTATGGGCTCTATGAGGTTCATGCTTGAAACCAATGGTTAGATCATTATTTTTTGAGTCACAGATACTAGGATACATATTGTCCAAATGTCGCTCCATCCAGCAGAGAGTCTGAACAATGCAACAATGCTGCAGATTTGTTAAGAGTTCCCAGCATGCATTTCTGCATGAATAAATCATGTGGTTACTTTTATAGGATCATTTTATTCTTTGCTGGCTGTTTGTTTCTTGTTGTGTGATGTTCAGAGTTCATCTTTTTACATGATTATGTATATTGATTGTCAATTTTCATGAGGTCCCTGTGTGTTGTCTTAAGAATGTATATGATTTTTTTAATTTGCATGATAAAGATAAATGGTTTCCTGTGTTAGATAATCCAGTACAGTGTTGCCTTTGTGTAATTATTTGTTTGTTTATTTTATCTTATTTCAGGGTAGGAAAGTAAATATCTTTAATAGCAAATGTAGACATTTTCTGAAGTCTTTTGCTTCTTAGATTTTTTTAATTCAGAGGAAAGACCCCAATAAACTCACATTAAAAAAAAAGAAATCTGAATAATGTCTTAAATTGTGCTCCCAAAGTCTGCAGTTTATATTTTATAGCACAATATCTCCTGTATGATCTTAAGTGTTTTAGTAGAAATGTCTGAGACAAAGATGATATGATTCATTAATGTCTCCTGAACTATGAAAGAGAAACAACATTTGTTTTTTTTTGTTTTTCACACCGTGCAAGTGAGTTATTACATTTTGATGAAATATTATGAAGACAAACTTTCTTTTCTTTGGAATAACATGCACTGATTATTTGTGCACAACAAGAACAGGATCAATGACGTTACAGTCAGTTTTGATTTATGTTGATTTTAATTGAATTCTACTAGATAAATCAAATTCCTTTAAGTGACACTCATTTGTAGGGACGCACACTCTTTATGTTACTGTGGCACAGAGCTGATTAATCGTCCTCTGCATGAGCTTCGCCCACAGAGCACATCCCTCTCTCCTCGACCCATTTCAGTTTCTGCTTTCATCTGCTCTCCTCTCGGGAAGGGGGAATTGTCTCATATTGTCTTAAAGCCCTAAACACGAAAGCAATCTGCTCAGCAACTGGTACATCAGACAGCATGAGGCTTTCCTCTGATAAACATTGGCAATGTTTGATTGCATAACATTTTAAAATGTCTATTTTTAAGAGTGTACTGGGGGTTTTAAGGCATTATTCTCTGTAATGAACAATATATATTGTATATTTTTGTGAATATATTTGAGCTGTGGACTTGCTACTGCTAATAGATACACAGAGGCTGTGTGTAGTAGATCTAGGCAGGTGGAGCTGGGGAGGTGAAGGGGTTCAGATGAACTCTGATAGTTTACACTATTTAAATGTAGAGCAAGCAATCTCATTGGCTGCAGGATCAGCAGAAGCCAATCAGCTTGTGCCATGCGGTAATGATGTGATTGCTTACAGATTACGTGTAAAGGACCGATCAGCCTGCGCCCTCTGCACTGTTAAAAATTACCAGCAATTCACAATAATTAACAGTATTATTTTACAGTAACTTGTTGTAATTAAGTTTCCCTGTAATATCCCAATGAATACCTGTAAAAACTACAGTATCCTTGGATTTTACAGCATTTAACTCTTATTTTACAGTAAAATATTGCAATCTAAAACCTGCTGTTATATCACAACAAGGTCTGTAATATCACAGCAACACAGTGAAAAAAAAAAAGGATTTCACAGCATTAAACAGTATTATTACAGTGAAATATTGTATTGAAATTATGCCCTGGAAAGTCACATGACATAACCGAACTGTTTTGAATTTGAACTGAAAAGGCGCGGTCGTGTCCCTCTTCTGAATTTCCGGGCTGAATGGAGAAGGTGAGTAGCATACATGTTTGCAGCACTTACACCCATGTTATTTTAATATGATGATAATATTTACTTTCAAATAAACGTTTATCGCATGACACAGTTCACATTTTGTTAGCAAGTGCCCGGAATTGTTGAAAGTTCTCTCACAGCATTTGCTAATAGTAGTAGGCTAATGTTAGTAGCTAATGAAGAGAGTTTCGCTATAATTTTTCATGTCACTATCACCGTTTAGACAAATCTGGTGTTTGTAAAGTTTATAAAAACCAATGATGGGACAAACATTACTATTTATGTGTGCACATTTCTGTAATTAGTCAAGGTTATCATAGATTAGCAGGGCTAACCGTTAGCTGTTTAACTTTAATAACTTAGTGATTCAAACGGTCCATGAAAAAATATTTTTTTCAGCGGATATCCTAGTTACAACATGATTGAGCTAACGTTAACTGTTAAGGGGGTCGCACACCGGATGCGCAGCTCGGCGCCACGTCTTTTAAATTCGAACACATTATTCTCTATGAGAATGTAAGAGGAAGATATACATCTCTATGAATGTAAATTTTATATAAAACCATGTAAATGGCGCTCTGTGGCGCGTCAGGATTTTGAACACGGTCCTGAGCCGTTGCTGGGCGTCGCGGACAGACGCCGAAAGGCGCCGCCGGTGTGTGTACTCTCATAGAGAATAATGTGTTCGAATTTAAAAGACGTGGCGCGGCGCGGCGCCGAGCTGCGCATCCGGTGTGCGACCCCCTTTAGTCTCATGTCGTGTTCGACAACGGGAGGGTTTTAACATTAGGGTTTCCCACTTGTCCTGATATGAATGAAGAATAATAATTGTAAAAGTTGTAAATGCACGTTACATTGAGTGAGCAATCTCAAAGTGCTACAGAAAAAAAACACTATATATATATATACCACTATCATTTTTGACATACGGCTAAAATTAAATTACAATGATCAATGATCATAATCTGCATTCAAACTGAAATTCTTATTTTTGGTTGCATTTGTGTAATTTCTCCTTTTACTTTTCTTTCCAGGTCATCAGAGAGAGTTTGATGCTTGAAGTTGATGTAAGATTTTTTATTCAAATATTTAAAATGCAAAATGAGTGATTACATTATCAACATTTACCTTGCATGATTTACTACCTCTGACCAATGAACAATATTTATCCTTTATCCTAAATCCATGCTATTGTGTGTTAACTATGTTACAGCCATGTGCCACTGGTCAATACTGCAGAACTCCCCAGCAGCCCCTGCTTGATAATTCAAGGTAATGTTACTTTGATCTAGTATCGACATTTCTAACTCATTATTTTGTTTTCATTCTAGAAATCTACAAGACCACAATAAGTAATAATAATTATAATAATAATAATAATTACATTTGTATAGACATTTGTATCTTAAGCAGATCGCAAAGTGCTCATAACACATAATGCTGTATCTGTTCATTTCAGGTGACATGATGAAGCCCTCTGGATGGCTTATATCCATCGAGGGACATGTCGTGATGGGCCCACACCCTTTCTTTTTACACGGAGTAGCTGCTTTCTTCAGCAGCTATTACGTCTTCAACCTTGAGTATCCTGCCGCTGGATCGTCAACGCTGGAGTTCATTCAAAGGTATTTTATAAAGATCACATTTAATCTTGTAATTCACATTATAGTACAGGCTTCCAACTCTAATGATTGTCTTGAGGTCTAAAATGCTGACAAACGAGGTACCTGAGGCCCCGTCCACACTACCGCGTTTTTGTTTAAAAACGGAGACCTTTTGCTACGTTTACACCTCCCGTCTACACTAAAACGGCAAAAACGGAGACCCAAAACGGAGAAGTTTAGAAACGCTGCCGACCCGTTTTTCGTTTTGAAACTCCGGAGGGCGTTTTAGTGTGGACGGGTCAAAACGGAGGACTTTAGAAACGATGACGCAGAGGCTCGCGCTCGGCTCTATGATTGGGTGTCATCAGTCATGGAGTATACACAGGTAATATTCAGTACCAGTAAACTCCACCCGCTGGAACAGTTTCTTACAGTAAGAAGAAGAAGAAACTGCCTCTTGGAAGCATCTCAGGTGCGGCTCGCGCAGTAAACGCATAGCACTACATGCTATATAGAACCGACGCCTATTTTTCATGCGACACGCAAGCGTGTTGGAAGCGTTTCCAAGAAAAATAGAATAGGAAAACATGTTTATATGTCATTTTGACACAAATACATATTAATAAATGACATTTTGATGTTTGAAAGCATTTTTTTACAGTCTATGTTTGAAAGTCTCTAGGTTTACACCGGCACGCGCATGCCCAGTGTTGGTGAATGGTCACGTGATACTCATTTTCAGTCGTTTTAATGTGGACGGAGATCAATTCTAATATGCAGCTAAAACGCTGGTGTGGACGGCGATCGTATTCGTTTTAATTCTCCGTTTCTAAACTAAAACGCAGTAGTGTGGACGGGGCCTGAGGCTAGCCTGGTGAGACCACCCTGATCTCGCGAACTCATTCAATTTCGCTCTGCAGATCAGTCTGGGTTTCTACACATGTTATGCTGACAAATACCTGCTGGTCCAATCACAGCTATTTATTTTGTTTTGGGGCAGGCTATGTGATGATGATTTTGAAACGTCTATTGCGAAATGCGAATGTATTGAATGAAGTAGATGAAATTTTCTTTCAAAGCAGAACAAAATGCTCTCAGGCCCTTTATTGAAAAGGATATGTTTGTCATACTTTCAACAGGGTTTGGTTTTAATTTACCAACTGGCCAATTGCGTGAAGATGCATTTCAGTGGCGGCACACGTTGATATGGCCTCTCATAGTAGAAAATCAACCCTATTTGCCTCAGGCAAACCTAACCTGAGGCACCTTGGCTAAAAATGGCAAAAAAAAAATTATGGTGAGAGTAAGATCTAACAAGTTTGGATTATAAATCTATTAGGGTTTGATGTGGGGAAAAAGCACAGCAAAAAGCACACCTTGATAAATGCTGTCTGCAATACATACTGTAAGTCTATTTGAAACTGAAACTATCTTTGCTTATTAACAGGTGCTTCCTGGGCATCAATCCTGAAAGAGGCTCAAAGACCAAGAAGCGGACAACAATGAACCCTCATGTGAGCACCCTTTTGAGGAAACTTATTGACTTTGAGTGGGCATCATAGTTTTTTTTTGCAGCGGTAGTTGTCAGGCTCAGTTTTGAGTAGCCTTGTTCTTTTTGTAATTTTTCAAGACAACTTTGCACTACAAGATTTTTACACAATGCTGTTGCGTGTGGACTCATTATAATGTTTGAGACTGAGAGGAGCGCCTGACCCCTTTACGACATTCCTTCATCGCTCTCTTATCTTGCCATGAAGGCCTCATTCCCATCCTGTCCATTACTGTTATTGTGACACAGCTAGTTGAATTGCAAGTTTGCACAATTTCTCTGCATTTTCTGACTTTTATGACTAGAAAGTTGAATTTCTTGAACTCTTGAAGTTCTTGGCATCTGCTGTACATTGAAAAATATGTATTTGTTAATAAATATGCCATTGGGCTAACATTGACTTTACCTCAGAGTTGTTTGTTGGGGGGAGGGGGTTAATTGTACAATGATTGTAAATTCACAGTATATTATTGTCAACTTGTACATTACTTTCAAAGTACACACTGTAAAAGTACAGGGCCTTGTAACAATGTACAGCAAAAGATTGTAATTCCCCAGTAATGTACTGTAATATCACAGTAATTGCTTTGTCATTGAAGCTGTGAAGTTACAGTATACAGTTGTGCTTTTACAACAATGCATTGTAAAATCACAGATATAAAATTACAGTAAATTGCTGTGAGTATATTTCACAGTATATTGCTGTAATCCTTACTGTGAAAGTCATGCAAAATTTATCCAATTATTTATTGTAAATTCACAACGAAAAATTTTGCAGTGTGGAGTTTCATAACTGAACTAGATATGTAAACTAATTCTACTATCAGAAGGTACATTGACTGTTTACCTACTGTATATCAACTCAGTTTTAGATGTTATTTCTCATATTCAGGTCAGGTCAGGTCAGGTCTTCTATAAATCCCCTGGTTAGAGGTTGCAGGACTGCTGTAGTGTGATGGCACAGATGCTGATGAAGCTATTAGAGCTCTTAGCCGTCATGATAGATGGATCTTTCTAACCTTCATCTCTTTTAAATTCAGTGAAAGTGCAGATTATAGAGTGCACTTACAGCTTCACCTTGGCATGATCTTTCACCTGATTATCTAATGTACATCACCCTACAACAGGGGTGTCAAACTCAGTTCCTGGAGGGCCACTGCCCTGCAGAGTTTAGCTTCAACCGTAATTAAACACACCTGATCAGCTAATCAAGTCCTTCAGGCTTATTTCAAAACTGCAGGTGTGTGTGTGTTGAAGCAGGGTTGGAACAAAACTCTGTAGGGCTGTGGCCCTCCAGGAACTGAGTTTGACACTTGTGCCCTACAACATAGAAAAATGCAGTTCATAGCACAGCAATAGATGTCAGGAAATTCTTTATGAACATGCATTGCAGTCAAATATGGTTATAATGGAACAACAATTAAACTGCAGCTCTGTTTGTTTCTCCTGTATATTTCAGTGAAAGCTTCATGATAATGGTATTATAGTGAAGATAACGGTTTGACTCCAGGTTTGAGTCATGGATATGTCGGTAGAGGTTTATGTGTACCTTTATGATCCATATAGAGTCATTTGATGTGAGCAATAGGGCTATACGGCCAAAATACGAGCATCATTTTGTTCTTTTGTGTTTATATTTGCAACTATTGGCTTGCAGTGCCCTGCCATCAGTCATTCTGTCAAATTAATTCCCACCTCAGCCGACCGTTTCCAGTGAGTAACCACTGATAAATAAACCTGTCTTTAGCTTCAGTATAACCTGGCTCTTTATGAACATATGCCAAATAATGACATAAAATTGTAAGTCAATGTCATAGTGTATTTATTTAATTCTTTATTTATTTATATACATACACACACCCTTTATACACACTTATTATATATTTTCCTCTTTGTTCCAAATGAGTGTGTACTAACTATATATATACTCAACTATACACTGTTAGAAAAATCTGTAGAAATTACAGTATTACTGGCAGCTACTTGCCAGTAACTTACTGTAGATTTAAATTGATGTTATTTACTGGCAACAATTTGTTCAAAATTAAATGAACATTAAACATTAACAAGTCTTTATCTTTACAGAATAAAACTAAAATAACAGCCTCATGCAAAGCATTCTGAGAACCAAAATCTGAAAGAAAAAAAACAGAAAAAGGTTGATGAAGATTTCTGGTTCCCAGAATGCTTTGCATTAGATTGTTATTTTATAATTTTATTCTGTAAAGACAAAGACTTGTTAATGTTTAATGTTCATTTAACTTTGAACAAACTGTTGCCAGTAAATAACATAAATTTAAATCTACAGTAAGTTACTGGCAAACAGCTGCATAACTACAGCAATTTTTTTACAGTGTATATATATACACTCATTATCTCCATAATTCTTTCATGATTCTTATAGCAAAATCCTCCAGTTTCTTGGTTCCTCTAGTCTAAATGCTCCATCTTTCACATCCTGAGGGTTTTTCCTGTTTGCATGAGATTTGCTCTGGCGTGACTCACAAACACTTTCTACTCAGATTTCGACCATGCTGTATTCAGAGGAACCCAGAGAGCCCCAGGCCTTGAAATATGACATGCTTCCACATCACCCAACTCACATCTGCTCCACTCTGAACCCAAATGCATGACCAAAAATAAAATAAAAAATGAATTACCCATACTGAAGAAATCTATTTTTAAGCTTTAGTCCAGAATGTCACAAAAACAATTTTATATTTAATATTTCCATGAATTCATTATGGTGTAAAGTTGATGTTTACTATTGGTGGAAATAGACAACTACTTTATTTTAACTTTTCTTTTTTTAAATCTATTATTTGTTGGTTTTGAACGTTTAATATATAAAAGTGCAAGCATTAATTTACAGCATCAACTACTGGTTTGTAGATGTTTGCCATTCGTGATAACAGCAAAAACAATCAAGTTGGTTTCAGAGACTAAGTACATCACTACGATGAAAGACTTTTTTATTTTTATTTTAGAGTAATGCGAACTGATGTATTGTAAGTAAATGCAGTCAATTTTGATTTCGTGTTGAATTTAAAGTTATGTTTATATTGTTTGGAATGACACTCATTTTGATGACAGTATGGATGAGCTTAAAATAATACTCTTTTCATTGTGTAATTATCCATTTGAAGTGAATATAATGCAGGGATGCAAAGGCGTTTGAGAAGGTCTCAAGAAAACAGAAGTCAGTAGAACATTTTTATTTATTTATTTATTTTTTGACATATGAAGTGTGCAGTGAAGTGCATTAGTCCCACTACATGCACTCACACATGAACATACATGCACACACACTGGATTTGCCTCTCATGCCTGAAATATTCATTCAGTGGAATTATGGGATGTTTTAAAGCAGCCATGCATGCTGAGGGTGGACAGAGGAAGATTCCTGTCCATTTTTCACTCAACTTTCCTCTGATGTCTGTCTCTCACATAATGAAGAAGATCATGTGGGTATGATTTAAATTAGCTGGCTGTTCAAGACACAATCTGGATTCTCAATGAGCTGCCAGCGAAGAACATCCAGCCCTGTGCCAATGATTCTCACTAACAAATGTGTGTGTGTGTGTGTGTGTGTGTGTGTGTGTGTGTGTGTGTGTGTGTGTGTGTGTGTGTGTGTGTGTGTGTGTGTGTGTGTGTGTGTGTGTGTGTGTGTGTGTGTGTGTGAGTGATGTTTTCAGTCCTTTAGGAAGTGAGATGTCTTTATTCTTTCTCTTAGACACCATGCACTGTTAAGCTGTGAAATTCATGATAAAATGTGACTACCATATTTTTTAAGGGGTAAAATGCTGTTGTTGTTGTTTTTTTTTGTTTTGTTTTTTTAGGTTTTACAGCTTAAACTTAAATGAACGGTAAGAAAAGTAACTGATGTTAATAAAATATTAAACGAATGCTTTGTACTATTATAATATACTGACAACCACCATTTTGATTTAACGTTCATCACAAGTAGCTTTTCAAAATACTAATATATAAAAATATCACACAAATATAAAACATCAAACGTCACACATCAAAATAATGCAAGAAATATTAATTTAACAGCACAAGATGTAACAGTGTAAATTATGGGAATGTCATTTTATGGTTTTCCACTGTAAATTATAGGATTACTTCTTTTTCACTTCCAAAAACTGTGAATTCAACTGTAAAATCACACAAAATCTCTTACTTGAAATGAGCTGGAATTGGATCATGACATGAGGTTGAGGGAGCTGATAAAAAAAAATGGCTGTATTTGTGATCAGGAACGTGTATTAAGAAAGTAAATTTAAGGTTTATAGTTCTATAGGATGTTAAATGTAACCCAAATGAGAAAAACCTGTTAAGTTGCAATATGTTAAGATATAAAAAGCTGCTCTCTAGAAATGTGTTACTTCCACTGGGAGACACTAGTTATTTGCTCCATTGTGCTCTACCGAAAAAACTGCAGGAATTCAACCTGTCCGTTCTGACTGTTTGCTAGCTATGACCTCTTTTTTGTCATGAATTTTAATGAGGGAAGGCCGTTCTGTCGCGTGTAGTCCGCTTCAGTTCTCCATCTGGCGCTGAATAACACGCATCATTTCTCGTGGCGGCAGAAAAGAAAGATGTTTTTCTAGGAGACGAGGTTCTACAAGATCTTCTGAAACAGGCTCTAATGAAACATGATGTTCATTTAACCATTGTACATAACACTGTGGGGGAGAATGAGTTGCACCCGCTGATAGTGTCGTTTATTTGCGTTTGCGTCGCTTTAACACTTAATTCACTTAAGAAATGATGCAAATCCGACAACAGTGAAAATGCGCCCATAAAATCTGTGCTGAACTCAAGTTGCATGGCGCAATTCCCCATCCTGTGCCTATAGTTAAACTGAGTTGTGGGTGGTTAGTGAGTTTCACCAAAATAATATAGTTATGGGTACTTCATCAATGTAAGTCTATGGGATTTGTTTTGTTATTTTTTGTTTTTTTTTTGCAGAAATCATAAATCGAAGGGTTTAGCACAGATCTCCACAAATCTCATCATTTCAGTCTGTAGTACAAATTTTGCAGAACGAGTTAGCCTACACTTTAAATATAAACTGTTAGTGGTTTGTTCAGATCTATAACCCTAAAAAAAACATCAATGATCAGAAACAGAACTGGTTCAATTTCTAGTGTTGTAAACATAACATCCATGCTTTTAATATATTCATGATTTTGACCTTTTTGTTTTTATTCTTCCTTCAGGTCTTGGAAAAAAATAATGCAGTCATTTGCTTGAATACAGCTGACATACAGAGCAGAAATATGAAGCATTTAAGGTCTTTATCGATTTTTCTCTCCCTCCAAAACCCCCCTTACTGGGATGATCAAGTGTGAGCAGCACCGCCTGACTGAATACAGGACTCAAGGGATTGCTGCCTGACAAGATGTTAAGCAGAGCTGTCCAATCACACACACACACACACACACACACACACACACACACACACACACACACACACAGTCTAGAAGTAAAAGGTTAAGTCACATTTGCACCCAATGGACTGCTATAATGCACATAAATCACCCTTGAGACATGCAAGCTGCTTTAGTTTCAGATTTCATTTGCATTTGCTCCAGTCCGTGATGTCTTCGCTATCTGCAATTAACGTTAAAGGAATATCCAGAAGGTTTTATAGCAAAGGTTTAGTACTTTAATCTCTAAATAGAAATGGTGAATTTCTGAAAAATATGTGATTGGTGCTTGCACATGCAAAACCCTTTCTGGATGGTTACTGAGGCATTGCTAGGTCCATCCTTAAGTCTCCATGATATTCTGGTCCTTCAAATGTTTTATTGTCCACCAGATGCAAATTTAAAGTTTGAGCCCTTAAATGAAGGTTCACCCCAAAATGTCAGTCTCAAATTCATGTCATTCAAATGCATTTAATTTTCTTTCCTCTGCAGAACAAAAGTTTTGTCATAACTCTCAAGAGTTGGAGTTCATGGTAATGGGAATGGCAATGTTGATGTTTGGTCTTGGCGTAACAGATCTGCTATTATTGCTGCTGCTGCAGAGCGAGTAAGGGACTTGCTACTGGCCAATACATACACGACACGCTGCTGTGAGCAAGTAAGACATGCTGCTGCTGTCCAATGTAGTGTATGAATTGCCTGTAGCAGATCTATACAGGTGGAGCTGGGGAAGGTGGTGGGTTTCTGAAAGTGCACTGTGCCGCTAACGCTAAATTCTGACCAGGGTTGAGCTGTGAGATCACTGGCTACTGAAACAACAGGAACCAATCAGCTGCCTGTGCCCTATAGAGAATGATGTGAATGTACAACCCAATCTCACGGCAATTCGTACATATTTTACGAAGTGGCTAATTTGTACGAATTCATACAACGTCATTTGTACAAATTTGTAAAATTTTTGCTTAATGTACATATTTTACGAGTTGCCCAATTCGTATGAATTTGTACGAATGGCCTACCTCTGACCCCACCCCTAAACCTAACCATCACTGGGGTTTAGACAAATCGTATGAATTCGTATGAATTGGTCGTGAGATAGCGTTGGAATGTAAGCAGGTTGAGTGAAGGAACTATTAACCATCTAGACTTTCAAGACAGAACTATATTTTGAAGACAAAACAACATTGGAGTTTTATTGTGTGTGCAGTGCACACACACATACACACGCACACAAAAAAAAACATTTATTTTCTCAAAATATCATCTTTTGTGTTCCTTCGAAGAAAAAAAGTCATAGAATGACATTAATGACATAAGGGTAAGTGTAAATGGTGATAGTATTTTACCTTTTGAGGAAATGAAAGAGTACCTTAAACTCATTTTCACTGCTTATGATAAACAATAGACCATAAGTCAGTCCTTTCGATTGAAAAAAGTTGCATGGGAAAACTGTGGAGTTTTGACTCAATTTGATCAGACTTTATCCTAAACACCGGCTATATCTGTAGAATGGACTTATAAAAACCCAGAAGTAGATTAACTGTTCAACACTAACATGTTTCATCATATTTTGGCGGCCTTTTGTCTTATATGGGTCACTGTTCGTTCATCATACTGTATACATTACTACTATCAACACTCCTTGACAGTTATACCGATGTATGCATAGCAAACACCACTAATGAGTGTAATGTAACTGTTTGTTTTTGATATTATAGAGACCGACATGCTTGACAAACATTGACCTACTGCAGATCAATTTGAATATAACATTAACCTACATTCACTACAGCTCAGACTGTTACCTGGATCCTCAGAGAGAGAGAGAGAGACATAGAGAGAGAGACGCGAGCTTGAATACAAATCAGCCTCCCCGTTGCGCACACGCGCATTATTCTCTGCAGCCGCACTGGAGAGCTGCGGTTGAGGTGACGATTTAATCTCTCACGCCTCATTAAGCAGGATCCGCCTGTGCATGCGAGTGCGGTTTACACACAGACCGTGAGCGCATCTGCATGCGCTAATGTGAGGAAACACTCCACGAGAAAAAATCCTGTGTGGGTGGGAGGATAAGAGGAAGGACGAAGAGAGGAAAGCTGGATCGGTTTACAGGAGCTCCATGGCAAACGCGCGTTATGGCCACTGCATAGGAATCTATCTATCGTGACGGCTGCAGGGTGTGAAGTAAGTGGCTATCCATCTAATTGTGCATGCAAACGCTTCTGGTCACCATTACGCGAGGGTTCTTCCACTGTGGACGGTGCATGGCTGTAATTTTACGGTGAGTGTGACCGCTTTGGAGTGAATCACCCTGGAAGGATGAGTGATGTTTCCTGCCCCATATCGCTGGAAATCAGAAGGACATTGAGAAGGAGGGTGTTGGTGTGGTATTCCCCAAACGCTAGCTCTAATTACCCTGTATAGCGAAACCCCTTTAGGGTTTTACGCTCTTATTGCCTTTGCATACATCCCCCACCTTTAATAGCTTGAAATTGCGATGATGCCGGATGATGCATGTGGTGATTTGAAACGTGCGTGTGTTTGGAGGGTGCTCGAAACCCAGAGACACGAAATCAATGATTGACAGTAGAGCGATAGACTAGACACGTACAGTACACAGTGTAATCCAGGTGCATACATCAACAGCGCGCCAGCAAGAGGATTACGCGCTTGAGCATGTGTTTTATTGTTGTTGGGTTGGATAAATGAAGGAATGAATGCAGAGAAGAGGGCGAGACAAGAGACAGAGTAAGTCGTGCATGTCTTCTTGGTGTATGTTTTTGAGTTTCATTTGTGCAGGATGTATACAGGGATGTTAGTTGATGGGATAGTTCACCCAAAAATGACAGTTCTGTCGTTATTTTCTCACCCTCGTGTCGTTCTAAAAACCTTTCTTGTGTGGAACACAAAATAAGATTTTTTTTTTAACTATATCTCATGTTTGTTTGTTTTTGTTTTTCCATGCACTGAAAGGCAGTGGGTTCATATTTAGTTTGGACCCCAGCATCCTTCATAATATCTTCTTTTGTGTTCTGCAGAAGAAAGATATGCATGATAGAGGTACAGAGCAGCATGAAGATCATTAAATAATGGTATTTTCTGATTCCATTGCTCCATTGAGTGGCATAAATCCTGCATCATTTGTGCTATAACAGACATAAATTTGTTGATGAGAGGGGAGAGGTTTTCCCCTGGGATTTATGTTGTTGCCCTCTTAAATATCATAGACACTCTTTTGAGGGTTCTTTTGACTAAGCAAAATCCAACGCTCTGCGAACACCCAAAACACCACAAGTCTACCTTGTTCTGCAAAACTCTTGATTAATTTCCATGAAATGGAATTCTTTTGTTATGTATATTCGATTGAAAAACTTGGTTTGGTCCATGGGTAATTGATTGGCTGGTTGGATGGTTGTGGTTTGCTATTGGTGGATCTCATGTGAGTGACAGGTTGCCCCGCCCTCACGCCAGTAAACACATGATCAGAGAAGTGAAGAGATGAGCTGCAGGGAGGGAGGGGAAGTGATTTTGATTAAAGATTACAAGGGCACAGAATTTAAAAATAATGATGTGCACGGATAAATAATTTACCGTATAATAGATATTGCAATATTCCATATTTCATGGTGACTGTAAATAAACACACATATGCATCTTGCAGGACTTTTGGCGAAAGGAGTGGGACCAGGCAAAAATACATGTTTTCGTATGAAAATCGTATGTAAAACATGTCCCATGTCCCAAGTCAGGTTGTGTTCGTGAAGATTATGTAGCTTACCTATCCAGATATTATCACACTGGAAAATTTGTTCCATATTCACATTGCATATAATTTTACAAAAAATTGCTGACAATAATGTGCAAAATGGCATGTATGCATGCTTGTCTTTCCAAACCATGTCTGTCTTGTCTTTTGTAGGTTGAAAATGTCAGTTTGTATTGGTGAAGACAAGTAGTGCTCTATTATAGGATTACATGTAGATGCTAAAAACATTGGAGACGGTTTTGTTTTACTTTTCACCATCCTTTAGTAACAATCATTCTGAACGCTAATTTAATATGAAAGCTGATTCAGACTGTCTATGTTTTCATACATGAACCATAATGGAAAGTCAGGGCAAGCTTTGCATTGTAATGGAGTTGGTCTAATTGAAGCTCAAGTGTCCTCTGAGGATATACTAGGAGCCTAATCTCAATTTGTGGTCATCCAGAAACCCTCCATCTCTATTTTTGAAGTGTCTCTTTCAGCATCATTTATTATTTTAGTCATTGCCTTTGTGTTTGTTTGTCAGCTTGGCTCTGTTGATTGTATGACACACATGAGTTAGTCATACAGAGCCAGACTTTTGACTATCAACGAAGTCTGGCCAACTTTGCAGCTTATTCTGACCAAATCCTGCTCATTTAGTGGCAACACAAACGCATGGGAAAAATGGCAGCTTATCTGGCCAAACAATGGTACTTCAGTCTTTACAAATAGGCATTTCACATTTTTTTTAAAGATTATTTAAAATGAACCTATTCATTATATGTACACTTGACTACTGTTTGTGTTTTGAACTCTTCATGCTTTAAGGGCCGTTGCACACTAAAAGCGGAAGCATGTACTAGATGCTTTCTGTCGTTGGGCTTTAGTGCCTGGCTTCATGTGATATTCATTTCCCTGTCCTGAACTCAGAGGTTTACAGTGTGATGTTGAACAGACCCTCTGACAAAACGCTTCTCTGTGGTTCACGGTCGAATGAAAGTCCAGTCCTAGAGAGTTGTTGTAGGTTTAGACCAGCTGTTTGCAAGTTAATCCTGAAGTAAATGGGGATTTGTAACTACTAATTAGATTTTAAGCTGCTAAAAATGGTTGCACCTCTTGATCTTAACACACTTGTTAATCTTGTAGGTCATAAGCTCTCTGTAAAGTAATGAGCAGTCACTCAATAATGGCATATACCTTAATTGATCCAATAAGCGGCCTTAGTTTGTAAACAGCAACTCTTGTATTTCACTTCACCATTTATATTTAAAACCTTTTTGGGTCATGTAACTGTCAGTGGTAATAAAAAAATGTCTATAAAGGATACACAAGAACAGGAAATACGATAAATAATGAATCATGAAACACAATAAATAGCATATTTTAATATGTAAATAATAACTTGTAGCGGAGAGCAGATCACCAGTCTGCATGGTGATTAAATCAAATTAATTAATGCAGTCCAAATCCACAAAACCCCTGTCTCGCTCTGACTCAAGCTATTCTGACATTCCAAGCACTCTCATTTACGACACCTCTGTTGTCTTAAGATTGCTCTGCGCCTTGCAGACCAGATGGCACCGAAAAATGGTGTAAATCATGGACTATCTCTCTCTCTACATGATCTCTTACGTCTAAATCAACAAAGACCGTCTGTTTAGGGCTTGGAGAGCCTAACGCTGACCAATGAGAGCGAGCCCGAAAGCACCCCCTCCTAGGGAGTCTCTCGAACACTGATTTACACATGAAGAGTTCAGATGCAAAAGCCTCTAAATGCCATCTGAAATTTTCTTCTAGAATGATCATTTTTATCAAGCTTGTATATTTAAATTCAATAATTTCACTTAAATGGCAATGAAGATTACCTATTAATTGTCATTTAAGTGAAATTACTGACCTTAAATATACAAGCTTGATAAAAATGATCATTCTAGAAGAAAATTTCAGATGGCATTTAGAGGCTTTTGCATCTGAACTCTTCACATAGACACTAATTAACTCTTCACAACAATAAAACAGTGTTGTAAGAACAGATGCCCAAAACATGTGGTCTCTGCTGAGTACATCAATGCAAGGAGTCAAACGAACGCACACACATAAACCTCACCCCGCAGCGCCAGGGACAAGATTCAGCGTGCGGTTGTGAACTTTCCAGAGACATTCAAACACACACACACACACAGAAACACACGCAGGCCCCACCACGTGTGATCCAAAATCCTTGTATAAAATATTTTAAATGTATTTTCTTGATGTGTATGATCCCCTGTCCCAAATGTTATGCCTATGTAGTTTATTGGCCTGTAATCACTCTGGTGCCCACAATTACAAGAAATGATGTACCTCCTTGATTTTAGATCTTAGAACTGTCATTCGCGGTATTGCCGTGTTCCACAAACCCCAACGATGCTGGATCTTTAACACAAAATATCAGAGAATGCATTGTTTATTAAATACCAGTGTTATTAAGTTATGGACGAATTCATCGTTTCAAAACCCCGCGGAAAGGGGGGCGTATAGACCTCGAAACGTCAGGAGGTGGGCCCGATACGTTGTTAAAGACGATTGGCCCACGTACGTGAGGGAGGCGTGAGTTTAGCCCTTTAAAATTTCGCGCCCCTCTCCTCTCAGTGCAGTCCGCCAGAGAGAGAAAGACGACACGCCTCCTTCCCTCAAGGAAGCTTCGCTCGCTTTTATTTTCTTTTTATTTCCAAGTCTTTTCTTAGAGCTACTATTACTTCAGTATAGTCTTCTGAAACCAACCCACGAAATCAACTTAAGGCTAAGATAATCTTTGCTGAGTCTTCGCTCGCTTCAAGTCGCCATAGCAACCAGAACGCTGTGACCACGTGATCCAGGTGCCTTTATATCCAACCCAGACGAACACACACACAGAAGGCCGATCTTCCAAACAGAGTAACGTAGATCTTTTAAATTTGCAATCTGAAGGAAATGCTGTTTAAAGTGTCTAAATATTACTGAGAAACGTTGGGGTTTTGTGGTGAATGACTAAACTGTTTCTATCTCTCTCTCTAAATTCTCTTTCACACACACACACACACATACACACACACACACACACACACATACTCTCACCCACGTGTGCAAAGACAAACACACTACCACGTGCTCACGGAGCCGCCGACACACCCACCTTACAAACGCTACCATCTCAACATCTCACACGCACACCTAAAATCATTCGTACCTCAACTAGCAGCTATTAGTTTCCTCTCGCTGATTCTCTCTCTCTCTCTCTCTCTCTCTCTCTCTCAAACCTTTTTATTTTGTTGTATTTCTGTATTACGATCGTTATATTGCCTGTTTTGTTTATGCATTTTTATTCTTGCGTGATTTGAAGTAATTGTGTAATCGCTAGCTTGTTTAAATAAACTTTGTTAAATCATTTGAATTAAGTTTGCCTGTTTGTTTCAAATTCTGAGTCCCTGAGGAGTGCAGATTTTACCTTATAAGCTCTACGATTGGTTAGCCTGGGTGCCAGCCCGAACCCCGCCCACAACATTTTTTGGTCGGGAAGTTCGGTCTGGACTCGCTCCGTTGAGGAACTATTATGCCCGAACAAAAATTGTTCGGACCAATCAAATTGTCAGGACGGGCTTTATACGATGATGGACAGATGAGCAACGCAACGTAATCGTCCACGTCACCAAAGAGCGCTTGATTTGAATTAGTTTACAACAAAGACGACTGCTGCTGGAGAATTGAGATTTCACGAGTTCACATTTACAAATAAGTCAGATAGAATAAATGCGTATATAAGATTTCACACAAATAAGTCGATAGAATAAATGCGTATATGACGTGCTGTCCGAGGAGAGGGCTGTGGGCTCGGTAGCCATGCTCCCCCGTATTCCTGGTTGTGAGAGAACAAGACAAGAGTGAGGATTCGGGGTGGTGGAGGCATGCTGAAAAACTGTCAAGGAGTGTTCGGTAAGTTGACAGAGTGAATATGCTTCCTCATGCTGATAGATAGGGTAACGTTAGACATGGTATTGTTTGATGACAAGTTGATATCGGATTGATTATTTGTACGTGCTCCTCCCGAACTTTGTTTATGAAACATCATGTGTAGATTCCGCCATCGCGTCTGTTATAGAAGATATCGACAGCGCATTAATTTTAAAAGAGGAACAGAGAGCCGCGACATTTTGTTGGTTGAAAATATGAATGAAGAACATGCGTCATTTACTCCGTTGCTCTGATTGGTTGTAGGCAGGGTTCGAATTACGTGGGAGCCAGTGGGAGCTGAGCTCCCATAGAGAGAGGATGAGCTCCCATGAAAGCAGTAAAATCATACACCTGTGGGGGTCTCTAAAAATCATCAGCACCATTATTTTCAATTACAAATAAAGCACTTTTTCCTTCGGACTCAGATTGTCATCACACTACATCCTTATGCTTAAATCAAGTGATCAAAGTGCTCGTTGCCGCTGCGATCAGTGGCGCGGATACTGTGTTTGTTTGTGGCTCGCGCACAGTCTTCACTCGTTTCAATCCGTTGTGGAGACTCCCTATTCGTTCCAGTGAAATTACAAAACAAAATGCACACAAACGTCTGTCTCTGCCTGATATACAACCACTGATAAACATAATCGGATTTGATAAAAAGAAAAAAAATATATATATATATATATGAGTACGGATTCGAACCCAGAGCCTCTGACACGCTTGGCAAAAGTTCTACCACTGGACCACGTAAGTATTGTGCTTAAATCCGTCGGATCTATTAATTTACTCACGTGAAAATTCTACAACTCACAACATCTTAGACCTCATCAAACGACAAATGAAACCAAATGTACTATTTAAATTGAATTGTGTTACCAACGCTTTTTTTTTTTTAAATTAAATTTGTATTATATTTACAAATTTTTATATTTTTATATTACATTATTAAGCTATAAGTCTGCTCATAGGCTACTTTTTTTTTTTTTTTTTTTAAAGAGACCCCCACAAAGATGAAATCATAATTCGAACCCTGGTTGTAGGTCTATCCAATTGAGTGCAGAGTTTTTTTTTTTCTGGTTTGGTTGAGACACGCCCCATAATCAAATCTCTATGGAGAAGTATCAGACTCACATTCTGACTAGAATCTGAGTATGACGATGTCAGGCTAACGATTGGTCTTACTATTAAAAGAAATCTAAAAATGGTCTAAAACACGAAGATAATTATCTTCTTTGTGGCCACAAGAAAGTGTTATCTATCAGTGTTAAAGACGCCCGATTTCTGTTCATAACTTATACATTCGGTCCGCCGGACGGCCCGTCTGCATGATAAATGAACATTCTTCAACTTCTACCTCAAATTCCCCCTAATTGAGTAAATTCTACCCGTCTCTATCAGTGATTACTACAAGTAATTGGGTAATCGCTGATACAAGCCGAGGTTTTGACCTATTCCCTATTTTTGAATAAATTAATTTATGGAAGCAACAGATGCATATTCACATTGATGAATATTACCGCTAATTCGAGCTAATTAATTCCCCAACACCAAGTCATTGTTGTTACAAACTATTTTCCATTGCAGGTTTGGTGGATGTTGACAATTCATATAATGGCCACAGTTTTAAAACATAACTGTGTCTGAAAATCAGCCTTGTCTGTGTGTCACAAATTGGATTAATGAATCATCAAATTTGGCTGAGAAATTACCCCCAAAAGATCATTTAAAGTCATTATTGCGTTGAATGAGAAAAACATCAAATAGACATTACAAAAAGTAGCTTTAGAAATAAATTTTAAAAGGCTAATCAGCATGGGCAAAAGTTACACAGTATTAATACAAATACTTTAGCTTAAATTATATGTTTTTAATAGTGTCTAAGGTAATACTTGTTCAAAACAATCACTTTAGCAAAGTTTGTACTATTTTCTGTTTATTTAGATAAATAAAATATTTTTTTATGTTAATATAAAAACAAAATTATTTTAAAAAGTAAAGATTCTGAAGGCGTTTAATCTAGATTTACAGTAGTAACATTAAATCATATTTTATTATATGATATGATTAATATCATGTTTTTAAATATGATGGTTTCATTATAAATATGGTGATTATCTCTAAGGTGCTGCAGACCCAATTTGATATGATTTTTACCATCTGAATCTAACCATGTCATGTCAACAAATGGAAAAGTCAGCCAGATATTTATTATCATGTTAATTATTGTCCTTTCACCCCAAATACCATACTTTTACATATTCTTCCGTTTTCAAAAAAAAAAACTGTTGCTTTAATTAGCTTGAACAAAATTCTGTCTCAAAATATATTTCAATAATTTTAGTGATTCTCGTTTGCTACTTAAATCTACATTTTTAAAAACATAAAATATTAGATCAAAGGAGTAAAGAATTTTTGCCAAAAAACTCACAAAAAGGATAATGAGAAAAATAAAAGATTAAGCACCATATATTTTTATAGGGAAACTACACTAAGTTTTAGTCTTTTCTTTGGTTTTGTTCTTCACCAATCAACTGTATGAATGTTTCATTTATATATAGTCATGCAATAGAGGTAGCCTAGATGTATGTACAAGGACAAATGAGTTATTATTAATTGAGTTATTGAGTTTTCTATCACCTGACCTGTTCTCTCTTCCTCTCTCTTTCATGTGTGAAGACTAAAGTGGGAGTGCGAGAGGAGTGCGAGAGCAGAAAGAAGCAGGATCTACAATGGCAGCAGAAGAGAAGCCTGCTGTGAAGAGCAGTAGCTCCATTGTACCATGTTTCCTCTTTGTAGAGGTGAGTTATCATATCAACATAAATAATCCTGAACCCTGACTATAATTAGGACTTTATCAGGAACTTTTATGAACTCTCAATGGGCTTGCAGTGAAAAATATGAGGTTATGCCATGACCTGAAAGGAAGTGAAGCTCAGATCAGATAGAGAAAGGCTGCACATCAAAAATTTACTCAGTATTGACTAGGGCTGGGTAAAAAATATCGATTTCTCGATTTTAATCGATTCTCATTTTTACGAAACAATATCGATTCTTAAATCCCAAGAATCGATTAGTCATCCTGTTTTCAGTTGATGAATGAATGGATTTGTTGCGCGCATCCCATCCAATAAATCGCAATAATCTGTGTGCTTTGTTATTATTGATATGAAACAAAGTCTCAGATTTCAAATTACGTCCATTTTCTTACGAAATTCAAAAACATAATTACCGTTTTGGCGCTGTGGCGTGAGATCGCTCTGGCGCAGCTCAGCTCAAGAGAAGCTCTTCCGCCTTAAAAATACCAGTTACAGCGCGAAATAAACATGAATGAGCATCTGAAAGTGTGTTAAAATATAGAGTACAACTTATCGAAGTCCGTATCATGTCTCATGGAATCGCTCAATCAGTGTTTCAACCGTGCAAAGACGTTAGTAAACAATGTCATGTAACGTCACATTTACCTCAGAAAAAACATATCCAGTGACCATAAACTCGTTAGTCAGTTAGAAAAGTTAACTCTAGAGAGGAGCATTTTGTTAAATATATGCACCATATTACATATTCATTATAATTTTCAATGTTCTTCAATATTTAATGCATGCTTGAATAAATCTGGAAAGTTTTTTATGACAGCCACCATTTAAAATTTTATATAATTTCATATAACTTTATTATTATAAAAATAAATAAAGTGTATTTTAAGTGTTTGTATACAAATCAGTTAATTTACCTTCAATATTATAGTAGGCTAATGAAGCCTATAGGCTACAACTGACTACCATAGTTTACAGCATTATTGAAGAGATTTGTTTTCCTTGAGAAAATTTGCAATGTATTGTACCTGATAATCAATAATAATCAATATTGAATCGAATCGAATCGTAATCGAATCGAATTGCAAGCTTGTGAATCGAATCGAATTGTGGAATTTGTGTCAATACCTAGCCCTAGTATTGACTGAATTCAGCTTCACTTTGAAAAAACAAATGTGTAATAATAAATGCATCTCCAGCACAGCGAAGCGTGGAGGAAGAGTGTCATTGTGTGAGGAGTCTTTTTAGCTGCTGGCGTTGGTGAGATGCTTCACTGTGAAAACTCATTAAATGCTTCGGAGTACATGAGAATACTGCAGAATGCTTCCCACAAATGAAAAGTTGTTATCTAAAGAGGAATTATCAGATGTTATATTTCAACACGACAATGTTGAACACACTGCGAAGACAACTAAGTTTCTTGAGAACAAGTCCATCAGGCTCATGTTTTGGCCTGTCAGAGTCCAGATTTGAACCTTGTACTGAATATTTGGTCTCACATTAAACTCAAACAGGGAGACGTTTTTTAACTACTCATGAACGGTTCGAAGCCGTTAACATTGAGTGAAACAACACTGATTCTTCTTCCTGTAAAATCTGTCTGCACGTTGAGGAAGGCTGTATTCTGTTGCTTTGTCTTCAGTATTTGTGCAATTCTTGCTAATTTCCTGACCAGTGATTTGTGATTAAAATAGTAAGGACCATTAAAAGACCACTAAATATTTAGCCATTTTTGGCTTGGCCTTTTCGCTGCCCAGGAGTGTATATAACAAATAATAATTTATGTTAGATTTACATATTTAAAAATAATTTTTTAATGATATATACTGTGCTACTGTTAGGGATTGCTAAGATTATTTGAATGTTTTTGAAGTCTCTTGCTCTCACCAAGGCTGCAAAATACAGTAAAAACAACAGTATTAGTATTAGTAAAATAATATTACAATTTAAAATAACTGTTTTCTATGTGAATATATAGTAAAATGTAATTTATTCCTGTGATCAAAGCTGAATTTTCAGCATCATTACTCCAGTCTTCAGTGTCACATGATCCTTCAGAAATCATTCTAATAATATAGGGGAGAGTGGGGTAAGATGAGCCAGTGGGTAAGTTGACCCACCCCCTTTATCTTGGCAACTGTACACTTGTATTGTCATTTGACTTAATATTTTGGAATGACCCATCATTTCTGTCATACTGTGAAAAGGAGAAACACAAAGGAGGAGTGAAGGCATCCATTTAATTTAAAAACCGTTTTTGTCTCGTCAAATTAAAATTTTAGCATAACAGATGTAATGGCTGTTACATCAAAGCAAATAGTTAAGTTAAATCTCTTAAATATAAACTGGTATAATATCAACTTAATATTACACAAACGGTTTAGTTTATTATTATTTTTTTTATATTATTATTATTTTAGTTTGAGTTTATTTGATAGGAATAATGTACAAGTACACCAAATCCTTCTCTGATAAGAACCAGAAGATGCTTAATAATCCATATCTTTCCAACTGTAGTCCCTAATGGCCTAACATGTTCGACATTGCAGAAAAAATACCATGTTTATGTCAACTACTAAAATGTTTATTAGTTTCAGTGACATTTATTAATTCATTCTAATTCAGTTTTTATTTAATTTTGCTCAACAAACTCTCTGTTTAGTCTGTTTTTAGGAAGGTTACAACTTCCGGTGTTCAACATGTTGTTTTAGAACTGCAAACAATTAAAGATAATGACATTTCAACTTCATTTTTGGTTTTATGTTGTTTAAGGTAGCTTTATGAAAAGAAATACAATGATTTGTTAAAGGAAATTAGATTATTAAATTAGTTTTTAAAAGAGGTAAATTATCTTTCAAATTTCACACAAGTTTGAATCAGATTCATTTAGATGGTCAGTTTACACCCAGATGGTGCAACTTACCCCCTGACCTGGAACAACTTACCCCTAACCTGGGGTAAATTGAGCCACATGAGCACTTTTTTTATAAAAGGGCATATTTTGAGAACCCTTTGTCATAGATGCAGTCTGACAATTTAAAAATTATAGGAAAGATTCTGAAATTACTTTAGATATTTTATTGCACTTCTACCTCATTTTCCCTTATCTTGAGGACCACATAAATAAAAAATGGCTCATCTTACCCCACTATATATATATATATATATATATGAGAATTTTATACATTTATAATAACATTTTATTAAATGATTTCTATGATTCAGAACATTTCTATGAAGAGTAGTTTTCAAGTCAGTTCTAAATGTCTAGTTTCTTTCATTCTTTGTTTTCCTGAAGGATGGGATGTTATTGTGTGTGAGCGCGCACTAATGTTGCGTGTGCATTACAAACACATCACGACACTTGCCTCTGCTGTTGTTACTATGGATACCAATCAGCTGGATCTGGATCCCATCTCTACACTATCATTTTTAGATTCTCTCCCCCACAAGTGTAAATCTTCTCTATGCTTCTGCCTTCTGCTTTCCTCCAGTGATTCAGCCGCTCATGCATTCACAGGCAGATCCAGTGTGCTCTTGCAGAATGCATGTATGATTATTTGATAAGCCACATTGATTTTTTTTCATGTAGCACATTCAACTGCTGCTATGACTCACTTTAGCAAGGCGAAGCAAAAAGCACGGGAACTGGGAATGTGAAAGAAACATCATAACAGCCAGTTATACAACTTAATGGAAGGGTTCTGTGTGTGTGTGTGTGTGTGTGTGTGTGTGTGTGTGTGTGTGTGTGTGTGTGTGTGTGTGTGTGTGTGTTGAGAGAAAGAGAACCTGTTATTCACATAAAAATTTTCAATGAAAAATGTCAATTTTTACTCAGGTTTTTTTTTTTTCGAAACACAAAAGGGGAAATTTTGAAGAATGTTCACGCTGCTCTTTTTCATACTATGAAGCAAATAGTGAGCAGGGATATATTTTAATATATGATGACAGAATTCACAGTTTTATGAAATTGTTGCCTTTGCCTCTGTAGGTTTGTGATGCTGAATGAGAAATGTGTTGTGTAGCTCCTGTAAGATCCAGCAGAGGGCGAACACTGCTGCGCTTCAGTGAACTCTAGGTGAATCTTGTAGTTATTTTATCTATGCACTTGAAGGTTTGTTTGCATTTCTTTGTGGGTCTGATTTGGCTTACATTGTGTTGACTAAATGTCCACTAAGACAGTAAAGTAAAACCTGATATCAGCTACATTGTTATAAGGACATTTGAGGGAAATGTTTTTTTTTTTTTTTTTTTTAAACACACATGAAATGCTGTTAAAAATAAAGATAGAAGGACTTTATTGTATGAAGGACTAAAAATGACAGAACGAAAAATAAATAAATAAATAAATAAAAGTAGAAATAATTAAATAAATGCAGAAATAATAGTAAAAATAAATACATTTTGGTAATATAAATGGCTATTTCTGTATTTTTACATGTATTTATTTATTTATTTATGCATTTCTATATGTATTTATTTATGTATTTATACATTTATTTATATATTTATGTATTTATATATTTATTTATTTATATATTTATATATGTATTTATTTCTACATTTATTTATTTCTGTATTTCCACATTTCTACATTTATATATTTCTGTATTTCCACATTTCTACATTTATTTATTTCTGTATTTCCACATTTCTACATTTATTTATTTCTGTATTTCCACATTTCTACATTTATTTTTCCCTGTGCATGTATGCTAATTGACCAATGGCTAAGCCACGCCCCCAAACGCGATAAGCCAATCACAGTACGCATAGCTAACCCAATACACTTGGACATTCTCTGCTTCCTCGTCCATTGTAATGCATTGCGGTTATCAGTTTTCATTCGTTTTTATGTTTTTTTCTTGTCATTTTGGTGTGATTTTGGTTGGGTGACAGTTGTAGGTTACAGTTTGACAAGAGTTTACAGTTTGACAAAAGCACAATGTTGTGTTTTACACAAATATAAGTAGGCTAAACACTTTGCAGTTTTAATTATGTCCTGTATGAACAAAATGGAGTATGTTTTTATGTTTCCACTGTTCGATCGCGCCCCGGCGCCCGCTCTCTGACACACACACACACACACACACACACACACACACACACACACACACACACACACACACACACACACACACACACACACACACACACACACACACACACACACACACACACACACACACACACACACACACACACACACACACACACACACACACATTCCAGCAATGCAATCAGTACATCACTGCGGTCAAGCCAGCCGCGGTTTGAAAATACACGGTCAAGCCAGCCGCCAAAAAAAAAAGCGTGTGCGCCTATTACTATGAATACGGTCATTTCAGTAACAGCAGAGAGAACGCGCTTTCAGAGCGCTTGAGTTGCCCATCTATCTATCTATCTATCTATCTATCTATCTATCTATCTATCTATCTATCTATCTATCTATCTATCTATCTATCTATCTATCTATCTATCTATCTATCTTTCTTTTCTCTCTTTCTTTCTATATCCTATCTATCTATCTATCTATCTATCTATCTATCTATCTATCTATCTTTCTTTTTTTCTTTCTTTCATTCTTTTTTTCTCTCTCTATCTATCTATCTATCTATCTTTTTTCTTTCTTTTCTCTCTTTCTTTCTATTTATCCTATCAGTCTCTTTTTTCTTTCTTTCTTTTTTCTCTCTCTTTCTATCTATCTATCTTTTTTCTTTATTTTCTCTCTTTCTTTCTATCTATCTATCTATCTATCTTTTTTCTTTCTTTCTTTTTTTCTCTCTATCTTTTTTCTTTCTTTCTTTCTTTCTTTCTTTCTTTTTTTCTATCTATCTATCTATCTATCTATCTATCTATCTATCTATCTATCTATCTATCTGTCTGTCTGTCTGTCTGTCTGTCTGTCTGTCTGTCTGTCTGTCTGTCTGTCTATCTATCTATCTTTTTTCTTTCTTTCTTTTTTCTCTCTATCTATCTATCTATCTATCTATCTATCTATCTATCTATCTATCTATCTATCTATCTATCTATCTATCTATCTATCTATCTATCTATCTTTTTTCTCTCTTTCTTTTTTTCTCTCTATCTATCTATCTATCTGTCTGTCTGTCTGTCTATCTATCTATCTATCTATCTATCTATCTATCTATCTATCTTTTTTCTTTCTTTCTTTTTTTCTCTCTATCTATCTATCTATCTATCTATCTATCTATCTATCTATCTATCATGATATAATAAGATGACATATTTCAAGAGTTTTTGTACTTTACTCTGTTATCCTTTTAATTTACACTCATGTTGTCTTTGCAAGTTGTGTATTTCTTTGACTAATGTTTTTTTTTTCTTTTTAGGTCACATCTAGAGAATTTTTATGTAGAGGTTTACAACATAATTATTTGAAAAAAAAAAAGTAAAATAAAGTACATTCTTTCTAAATACATCTATTGTATTTGCTTTTTCATATATATTCTTTTACTATACTAAAAGTTTCTGTAATTCAATGTCCCACCTAGTATGCACACCTCATATCAAATTATTTTACTGCAGCATTTTGGAGATATGTCACATTTTACTACTTCAGAGGCCTATAAAGACCTCGTTTCTAATAAGTAGAAAAAAGTAATGGTCAGTTCTTATAGGGGACGTCCCATACAGTATACACACCTCATATCAAAACATTTTACTGCAGTATTTTGGAGATATGTCACATTATTTGACTATAGATGCCTATAAAGACCTCATTTCAAATAAGTAGAAAAAAGTAATGGTCAGTTCTTATAGGGGACGTCCCATACAGTATACACACCTCATATCAAAACATTTTACTGCAGAGTTTTGGAGATATGTCACATTATTTGACTATAGATGCCTATAAAGACCTCATTTCAAATAAGTAGAAAAAAGTAATGGTCAGTTCTTATAGGGGACGTCCCATACAGTATGCACACCTCATATCAAAGCATTTTACTGCAGCATTTTGGAGATATGTCACATTATTTGACTATAGATGCCTATAAAGACATAATTTCTAATAAGTAGAAAAAACGAATGGTCAGTTCTTAAAGGGGACGTCCCATACAGTATACACACCTCATATCAAAACATTTTACTGCAGCATTTTGGAGATATGTCACATTATTTGACTATAGATGCCTATAAAGACATAATTTCTAATAAGTAGAAAAAACTAATGGTCAGTTCTTAAAGGGGACGTCCCATACAGTATGCACACCTTATATCAAAGCATTTTACTGCAGCATTTTGGAGATATGTCACATTATTTGACTATAGATGCCTATAAAGACATAATTTCTAATAAGTAGAAAAAACTAATGGTCAGTTCTTATAGGGGACGTCCCATACAGTATACACACCTCATATCAAAGCATTTTACTGCAGCATTTTGGAGATATGTCACATTTTATTACTTCAGAGGCCTATAAAGACCTCATTTCTAATAAGTAGAAAAAAGTAATGGTCAGTTCTTAAAGGGGACGTCCCATACAGTATACACACCTCATATCAAAGCATTTTACTGCAGCATTTTGGAGATATGTCACATTATTTGACTATAGATGCCTATAAAGACATAATTTCTAATAAGTAGAAAAAACTAATGGTCAGTTCTTATAGGGGACGTCCCATACAGTATACACACCTCATATCAAAGCATTTTACTGCAGCATTTTGGAGATATGTCACATTATTTAACTATAGATGCCTATAAAGACATAATTTCTAATAAGTAGAAAAAACTAATGGTCAGTTCTTAAAGGGGACGTCCCATACAGTATACACACCTCATATCAAAGCATTTTACTGCAGCATTTTGGAGATATGTCACATTTTATTACTTCAGAGGCCTATAAAGACCTCATTTCTAATAAGTAGAAAAAAGTAATGGTCAGTTCTTAAAGGGGACGTCCCATACAGTATACACACCTCATATCAAAGCATTTTACTGCAGCATTTTGGAGATATGTCACATTATTTGACTATAGATGCCTATAAAGACATAATTTCTAATAAGTAGAAAAAACTAATGGTCAGTTCTTATAGGGGACGTCCCATACAGTATACACACCTCATATCAAAGCATTTTACTGCAGCATTTTGGAGATATGTCACATTATTTGACTATAGATGCCTATAAAGACATAATTTCTAATAAGTAGAAAAAACTAATGGTCATTTCTTATAGGGGACGTCCCATACAGTATACACACCTCATATCAAAGCATTTTACTGCAGCATTTTGGAGATATGTCACATTATTTGACTATAGATGCCTATAAAGACATAATTTCTAATAAGTAGAAAAAAGTAATGGTCAGTTCTTAAAGGGGACGTCCCATACAGTATACACACCTCATATCAAAGCATTTTACTGCAGCATTTTGGAGATATGTCACATTATTTGACTATAAATGCCTATAAAGACATAATTTCTAATAAGTAGAAAAAAGTAATGGTCAGTTCTTATAGGGGACGTCCCATACAGTATACACACCTCATATCAAAGCATTTTACTGCAGCATTTTGGAGATATGTCACATTATTTGACTATAGATGCCTATAAAGACCTCATTTCAAATAAGTAGAAAAAAGTAATGGTCAGTTCTTATAGGGGACGTCCCATACAGTATACACACCTCATATCAAAGCATTTTACTGCAGTATTTTGGAGATATGTCACATTATTTGACTATAGATGCCTATAAAGACCTCATTTCTAATAAGTAGAAAAAACTAATGGTCAGTTCTTAAAGGGGACGTCCCATACAGTATACACACCTCATATCAAAGCATTTTACTGCAGTATTTTGGAGATATGTCACATTATTTGACTATAGATGCCTATAAAGACCTCATTTCAAATAAGTAGAAAAAAGTAATGGTCAGTTCTTATAGGGGACGTCCCATACAGTATACACACCTTATATCAAAGCATTTTACTGCAGTATTTTGGAGATATGTCACATTATTTGACTATAGATGCCTATAAAGACCTCATTTCAAATAAGTAGAAAAAAGTAATGGTCAGTTCTTATAGGGGACGTCCCATACAGTATACACACCTCATATCAAAACATTTTACTGCAGTATTTTGGAGATATGTCACATTATTTGACTATAGATGCCTATAAAGACCTCATTTCAAATAAGTAGAAAAAAGTAATGGTCAGTTCTTATAGGGGACGTCCCATACAGTATACACACCTCATATCAAAGCATTTTACTGCAGTATTTTGGAGATATGTCACATTATTTGACTATAGATGCCTATAAAGACCTCATTTCTAATAAGTAGAAAAAACTAATGGTCAGTTCTTAAAGGGGACGTCCCATACAGTATACACACCTCATATCAAAGCATTTTACTGCAGTATTTTGGAGATATGTCACATTATTTGACTATAGATGCCTATAAAGACCTCATTTCAAATAAGTAGAAAAAAGTAATGGTCAGTTCTTATAGGGGACGTCCCATACAGTATACACACCTCATATCAAAGCATTAACACCTGGCGTACACCCAAAACCACGGTGACTTTGAGATTTATCAATATGGACGTTGGCGTACGGCACGCTCAAATCCTACGCCAGCTCAGGAGGTGGTGTACGCACGTTTTGAATGCGGGAATGCGCAGAAAAACAATTCCTAACACCACAAAACGCACTGACAAACTAAAAGATATAATATATTATGACCCACTGTAAAAAAAAAAAACAACATAGTAATTATAAACTTCAGTGTTTATTTTTGTGCAACATGGACTTCAATGTTTAATTTGTGTGAATTTACCAAAGCATTTGAATTGTAGGCATATGTATTCCTTAAGTTGCGAGCCTGTGCGCTTTACCTGACGTTTCAAGCCTTGTTTATACTTTCGCCTGGCTCCGCAGCGCTAGTCTCCGCAGACTGCGCGCGCACCTCCCCAAACGGACGAGGCGTTACTCGACGCGCTCGCCGTTGTACTATTCTTTGAAACGATGGTTAGGCCAGGGTTAGGCCCGGCAGGTGTGCACGGACTGGGTTTAGTAATGAAAGGCTTTCAATGACCAAAAAAATAATTAAAGGGATAGTTCGCCCAAAAATGATATTTAGCCCATGATTTACTCACCCTCAAGCCGTTCGAGATGTATATGTCAATCTTTTTTCAGACGAACACATTTTCAGTTATTTTAGAAAATGTCTTAGATCTTTTAGTGGTTATAGTGTGAAGCAATGGGGTCCAGCTCGTTGAAGTCCGCAAATGTGCATGCATCCTTCACAAAAGTAATCCATCCGGCTCCAGGGGGATAAACGAAGGCCTTCCGAGGGTAATCCGTGCGGTTTTGTAGTAAAAATTTACATATTTAAAACTTTATAAACGAAAATAACTGGCTTCCGGTGGCGGTCGGCGCGCGTTCATGGAGATGGAAGCGTCGTGACGTAGTACGAACGTGACAGCGCAGCCAGAGAGCAGAGCTAAACAAAACTCTACGTTCGTTCTACGTCACGACGCTTCCTACGCTACGTCATACGTCATATGCCAGCATCCATCTCCGTGAACGCGCGTCGACCGCGACCGGAAGCCAGTTATTTTCGTTTATAAAGTTTTAAATATGTATATTTTTACTACAAAACCGCACGGATTACCCTGGGAAGGCCTTCGTTTATCCCCCTGGAGCCGGATGGATTACTTTTGTGAAGGACGCATGCACATTTGCAGACTTCAACGAGCTGGACCCCATTGCTTCACATTATAACCACTGAAAGATCTAAGACATTTTCTAAAATAACTGAAAATGTGTTCGTCTGAAAAAAGATTGACATATACATCTCGAACGGCTTGAGGGTGAGTAAATCATGGCTTAAATATCATTTTTGGGCGAACTATCCCTTTAAGACTGACAAAATAATAAAAATGCCATTCTTCTTATTTAAAATAATAATAATAATACAAATAATAATAATAACGACATTCTTCTTCTAAATAACAATAAGCGTCATCATTAATAATAAAAATCTAGAAATCAATTTTGTTTCTTTCCACTTCCCTGGTTTCGCTTTCTCTTTCTCAAAGAAGTTTCTCTTCTTTGCCGTCTTCCGTGTGTCCATATGGCGTAAAATGAGGGCGTGGGGGGAGCGGAGACTTGAATATATAGGGGCGTGTTATTCTAATGACGATCGATTTCAGCCGCGGCATTTATCAAGCGCAGGTATTGCATACACCAGAATTTCAAAGGTACGCACAGCTTCATAAATCAGGCGATGAGAAGAGTGTAAGCCTAATCTTACGCCAATATATACGCCCGTTTCTACGCAAGATTGATAAATGAGGGCCATTATGAGCAATGGTAATAGTGATTCTTGCCTTATATGAAGCGCCACTGATCATCTTCAAAAGCTTCAGTCTGCCCTCTAGTGGACAACATCAGCATTGCACAGCACCACATCTATTTTCCTTTTATTTTCTTTATCTAACAGTGTGTTTTGGAGGTTGAGAGATCTAGGTGAATAATCCAAAAATAATCCACGCTTTTCAAATGCTCAGGAAACAAGTGCATTTATGAGAATAAGAAATAGGCCAGGTCCCATTTAACACTAAAATCAAAAGAAAAATATATATTTTTTAACTCTAATATTATTGTCATGTGACATCAGTTTGCTGCCAAATTCTTATTACTAAAATACGGCCAGATGTTTTCTAAATTTTCTAAATTAATATAAAGATTATAAGATTTTTCATTTATTTTTACATTGTGACATACAGTCATGTCAACCATTTACCAACAACAAATTCTTATTTTTAAGCACTTTATTTTTCTTTTCATTTTCGTTTTGTTATGCATTTCATTCAGAATAAATATTTTATAATAATTTAACTATAATAATAAAATTATGTTTTATTAAATATATTCATATTATTTTCATATATTAGTTAATAAAATAATGTGAAATATTACAATAGTATTTATAATATTTTCATTTTCTTTTCATTTTCATTCAGTTCAATTCAATTTCATTATGCATTTCATTCAAACATTATGTCCGTGTGTGTGTGTGTTTATTTTAATAAACATTAAATATGTTTATTTACTATTTTCAGATTATTTAATACAAATAATGTGAAATATCACAATATTTTGAATATTTTATTTAAAATTGTAATATTGTTTTCATATTATTTACTGAAATAATTTGAAATATTACAATAGTATTTTAAATATTTTATTTTATTTTATTATGCATTTCATTCAAACATATTTTTTATATTTATTTAATATTTTCATATTTTTTAATAAAAATAATGGAAAAATATTACAATAGTAGTTTGAATATTTTAATATTATTTTCATATTATTTAATAAAATAATGAGAAATATTACAATAGCATTTATAATATTTTGATATTTTATATTATAATATTTATTATTAGCCTACTTATTGAGTAATTTTAGATTTTTTATTTATTATTATTATTATTATTTTATAGACATATTGAAATATTATAATCACAAAATGTTTGGCCAAATCATGCAGCCAAACAAGCACAGCAAACCTGATATATATATATGTGTGTGTGTGTGTGTGTGTGTGTGTGTGTGTGTGTGTGTGTGTGTGTGTGTGTGTGTGTGTGTGTGTGTGTGTGTGTATTTATTTCTAATGCATTTAAATCTGAATTTGTGTTATAAAGGTTTAATGAGAAGCATAGTGTGTAAAAAGGCTTGAATGAAAGCAAATTCATTTTGAAAGTCGCTAATGAGCGAGTTCACACCCTCGTTGTGTTTCACACACATCCAAAATGTCACGGACGTGAACACACGGACACACACACCAATTTGTGTGTGCTCAGGCTCAAATTCACGCTGTCCCTCCCCGCTGTTTCTCTCCACATCTTTCCCCGCTTTCCACTCTCTCCTCGCTCGTTCTGTGAAGCTTTCCTGGTAGAACAGCGTGTAACGTTCTCAGTATCACGACACCGGAGTGAGTGTGTGTGTCTGTGATTGTGCGCTAACACACAGGCTGTGGCGGAGCGTCTTCATCTCTGGTTGTAAAGCGTGGATCATGTTCTATTTTCAGCTGGTGATCATGGCAGGAACCGTTCTCCTGGCGTACTACTTCGAGTACACGGACACCTTTCCCGTACACATCCAGGGATTCTTCTGCTTCGATAAGACGTTCTCCAAACCGTACCCTGGACCGGACGAGAGAAGTAACGTACCGCCGGTGCTCATCTACTCTCTGGTTGCTGCGATTCCTACTACACTGTTAAAAAAAACCGTGAAATTTACGGTAAAAAACCGGCAGCTGTGGTTGCCAGTATTTTACCGTAAAAAATAAGGTAGCAACCTTTTATGTTTTACGGGATTTAAATTTACGGGCAAAAAAACACAATGTAAAAAAACCCCTGTGAAATTTACGGTAAAAAACGTTAGCTTGGTTGCCAGTATTTTACCGTAAAAAATATGGTAGCAACCTTACTTTAAAAAAAAAAAAAAAAAAACATCAGCTGTGGTTCCTAGTACTTTACCATAAAAAATACAGTAGGAACCTTTTAGTTTTCACGGGACAACCGTTATATTACATAAACCGATAAATGTTATCATTAAATTTCACTGAAGTATTAAAGTTTACTTTATATCTTTGCAATATACTGAAAACCATCATAACAACACAAATGGCAAAAAAGAAGAAAAAAAAACACAATGATTTAAGTATACCATTAGTTTTTCACAATCTGAGGTACATGGTAATATTGAGAAGGTGCACAGTGTCATACACACAAACACAAAACACCATCATGGTGACATACACACGTGACTCCAAATAATGGCATAAACATTCATTAAACAATATATGATGTAATATAAACCAAAAAAATATAATATAAACTGATAACAAAAACCAAGAAGAAACATAATTATTTAAATTAAATAGCATCAAATGTGAAGTGTCACACAGGGAATTCTGGGAATGTCCATTTAGAGAAACAACAGGAACAGAAAAAAGAGACGAGCAGAAACACAACTACAACTGACTTCAGCCACAGCCTCAGATGAAATCAACTGAAGATAAAAAACATTAAATCTGTGAAGATCTCAGCAGAGGAGGATTAAACAACTCCACAAACAGCATTACCAGCTTCACTTATTACTAACCAGACTGACTTTATTTCTGTCAGACGTCTACAGTTCTGTTTGAGAATTAACAGAGGTTTAGATGTTGATGATTTATTGTTTCATTTGAAGTCACCATGATGGAGATCAGTGACTGCTTTAGTTGGGGTTTTGACCCTTGACTTTCTAACTTTAGTTTTTCTCTGCCTGCTGTAACTCTGTGTTTATAAAACATGTTGATTATAGCTAGGAAATCAGAGAGAAAATGAATCGTGTGATGGCAGTTGTGAATCAATGATGGCACACACAGATGTCACTGAACTCATTAAAATCCTTCTTTCTGACTTCGGTTTATGTTGTTGGTTAGTGAATCTGCATAAATGCCCAGACTTTTTGATATAATATAAAGGATTTCTTAAAAGTTGTTTAAAAAAAAAAAATCATTCCTTAAGGCACACACAGATGTCAAGATTCAGTCTATGCATCTCAACAATGGTGAGGAGCAGAATATTCAATTAGGAAAAGTAAATTACATAGACAATTCAGATCATAATTTATTCATACCGCAATGCATGATGGGAGCCATTAATGAGTTGTGATTGGTGGCAGCCACTGCAACATGCTTTATTATTGTCACCATTGTTGAGATTCACAGGCTGATTATTGATGTCTGTGTTTTAAATGAATTTATCTGAAAATCTTTTGATCAGAACAATGTTTATTAAATATTTTGAATTGTAAGTAAAGTACTGATAATTATAGGCTGAAGAATCACTAAACTGCTGCTAACAAGTTAAACCAAACTATCTCAATGAGTTTCCTTTTTCAGATCACAGCATGATTATGTCAAAACATAACCACCACTATAAGATAACATTTTACTTTGTTCATTTAACTGTTATAAATTAATAACAGCAGACAAACAACAATAAATATTAAAGTAAACAAATAATGGTCTAGAGCCGAACTAAAGCAAACACCCATCACCTTAATGGTAACTTACAATTTGTGATTTTCTTCTTCAGTGATTCTGCTTGTTAACATCAGGTGTCTTCAATAATGCTCAATCATCACTAAATTAATCACTTAATTATCTCCTCAGCCCTAAATGCTGCTTCATCTGAAAGCAGGTGATGGTGATTTACTACTAATCAAGGAACCGGCTTTACTGACGAGATGCGCATAACCATATCGCGATTTAAATCGCCCAGCCCTAATTGAGCCTCCAATCAAAACTCATCAGTATCTCCCAGCATGCATTGCAGCAGGAATACATTATGCTGAATTGCCTTAGTATTTTCTTTTATTATTATATCTGCTTTTATTTTTGATGTTGTTTTTGTTGCAGCTTTTTAGTAGCTTGTTTTGTGATGTTCAGAGTTTTATCTGATTATTGTGTTGATTGTCACCGTTGTTGAGATTCATACGCTGAATCTTGATGTCTGTGTTGGTTTAAATTAAGCAGTAGTTTAAATCCTTTTTTCTACACCATGTATTTTTAAAGTTCTTCAGATTATCTGTTGCTCATTTACAGAAATATTATACTCAATAATATGAAATATTTATTTGTAATATTATAATCAATATTATCACTTCGCTCAAAGTGAGAGATAAGACTCTTTATGAGATCAGTGAATCAGGCCACAATATGACGATTTTCTCATCATTAACCTGCCATCATCACCTGGTCACATTTTTTCTCTGATTTTCATGCCATAACATTTGTGTTATATAACTACACAGTTAAGGCAGTCAGAGTAAATCTAAAGTTAAAAAGTCAGAGAGCCCAACTAAAGCAAACACTCATCTCCATAATGGTAACTTCAAACTTTATCATTTTCAATAAAACATCAACGTCTAAACCTCTGGTAATTCTAAATAATTAGATTACAGGAAACCACAGCTGGCAGGTTTTTATTTTTTTATTTTTTATATAAAAGTTCAGTTCAATGTTCAATGCCATAAAACCTAAAATATTACTACCGTATTTTACCGTATAAACTTTAGTTCAGTGCCGTAAAAGCAAAAACAATTCTACCGTATTTTTTTACGGTGAAGTACTGGCAACCACAGCTGCCAGTTTTTTTCCGTAATATTTAGATCACTGCCGTAAAACCTAAAATATTACTACCGTATTTTTTACGGTAAATCGCTTTCAACCAGCTGCCAGTTTTTTACCGTAAACTTTAGTTCAATGCCGTAAAACATAAATATTTATACCGTATTTTTTACGGTAAAGTACTGGCAACCAGCTGGCAGTTTTTCACCGTAATTTTTAGTTCGATGATGTAAAACTTTGTAAAATTAGTAAACATTTGCTACCGTATTTTTTACGGTAAGGTACGGTAAATGCAACGGTAAGTTTTTTTTTTACAGTGTACTTCCAAAATCTGTACATTTAACAGTATATTAATGTACAATTACATGAAATGTCCCGTGAGAGCTATTACAGTTTTTCACTGTATATAGTAAGGGTACATACCGTTAAGGAATTAACATTTTTTTTCCGTTGCTTTTTTACAGTTTTTTACTGTTAAAATTACGAACATTTTTAACAGTGTATGATCGTGAGTAGCCTCTGTCTTCCCTTCATTTCTCTGTGTGCTTGTGGGTAGAAGTGAGACTCAACTTTAGTTTGAGTGATAAACGATGAATCATCATTCATTATCTGGATATATATGTGAGCTACGCCTACATGTAATATGATTTTGTGTGTGTGAGAGAGAATCCAGAATTCAAAAATGTACAAAACAGGCTTTATTATGTAATGAAGGTTATTTTAGGACTAATCATTTTGTATGTGACATTATTTTCCTAACCCAACCCTCTGATATATCAAAATGGAAAAAATAATTAAATTCTTATCACCATAATGTGGGGAAAAAATCAGGTAGGGTAGGACATTTTTTTTTTCATAAGCACGTTTTGTTACTCTGGTTGAAACTCTCTTCATGTCCTAAAAACAATCAATAATAGAAGTGGTCTAAATATTAAAACATGTACATATGTCTTCTGTGGAAGTCTCAGGACCAAAAGAATGTTCGTCCAATCATTGCATTCGGTCCGAATGCAATGATAGGATGTCCTACCTGACTGTCAGTGTATGAATTTCCATACCTCCGTGCATCTGCTCGCGCAGACATCACATTTGCCTACTTTAATATATAATAATATATTATTTAAATAGTAAAATATTTATGAAATAATATTAAAATGTTAAATAATATTATTTTATTATTGTAGCCTAATTGTATTTAAACATGTATTATGTTTTAATTTGACAGTAAAGTGTTGACATGACAATAATATCACAATGTTAAAAAAAATAAGCATTTTCTTTTTTTTCTTTTTTGATTTAGAAAATTTAGAAAACATCTGGCCATATTTTAGTAATAAGACTTTTTATATTTTAGAAATAAGAGTTTGAAATTGATGTCATTACAATAATATTTAAAAAAAATTAAAAAGTAGAGATTTTTTAAAGCATTTTATTTTTATTTAATGAGAAGCACAATGGCCCTCATTTATCATTCTTGCGTAGAAACGGGCGTATATATTGGCGTAAGATTATGCTTACACTCCTCTCATCGCCTGATTTATGAAGCTGTGCGTACCTTTGAAATCCAGGTGTACGCAATACCTGCCCTTGATAAATGCCGCGGCTGAAATCGATCGTCATTAGAATAACACGCCCCTATATATTCAAGTCTCCGCTCCCCCCACGCCCTCATTTTACGCCATGGACACACGGAAGACGGCAAAGAAGAGAAACTTCTTTGAGAAAGAGAAAGCGAAACCAGGGAAGTGGAAAGAAACAAAATTGATTTCTAGATTTTTATTATTAATGACGCTTATTGTTATTTAGAAGAAGAATGTCGTTATTATTATTATTATTATTAGGCTATTATTTAAAAGAAGAAGAATGTCATTTTTATTATTTTGTCAGTCAGAATTATTTATTTATTTTTGGTCATTGAAAGCCTTTCATTACTAAACCCAGTCCGTGCACACCTGCCGGGCCTAACCCTGGCCTAACCATCGTTTCAAAGAATAGTACAACGGCGAGCGCGTCGAATATAAACGCCTCGTCCGTTTGGGGAGGTGCGCGCGCAGTCTGCGGAGACTAGCGCTGCGGAGCCAGGCGAAAGTATAAACAAGGCTTGAAACGTCAGGTAAAGCGCACAGGCTCGCAACTTAAGGAATACATATGCCTACAATTCAAATGCTTTGGTAAAGTCACACAAATTAAACATTGAAGTCCATGTTGCACAAAAATAAACACTTAAGTTTATAATTACTAGTTGTTGTTTTTTTTTTACAGTGGGTCATAATATATCATATCTTTTAGTTTGTCAGTGCGTTGTGTGGTTTTAGAAATTGTTTTTCTGCGCATTCCCGCACTCGAAACGTGCGTACACCACCTCCTGAGCTGGCGTAGGATTTGAGCGTGCCGTACGCCAACGTCCATATTGATAAATCTCAAAGTCACCGTGGTTTTGGGTGTACGCCAGGTGTACGCTGGAAATTTGGTGTACGCACTTTTGATAAATGAGGGCCAATGTGTGTAAAAAAGCTTGAATGAAAGCGAACTCATTTTGAAAGTCGCTGATGAGCGTGTTCACACGTTTTCATTTTGTGTCTGGACAGGTTTTCATGAGATTTAAGTGTTTTAAAGGGGGACATTCAGGGGCCGTTTACAAGATACCGTTTTCAACTAAAAATGCTAAACTTTTTATGCAAACTTTTGAAAAAGAGTTTCAAAGTGCAAGCTTTTGAAAACGGTAGCCTTATCGTCTCTGTGTAAACAACAAAAATGTGAATTTGTGAAAACGGTGACGTCATGCGCATGTGTTTTATGTGTTCAGTCTATAGACGCGTAGTTTTTCTAGTGACGTCTACTGGCCTTGCACGATAATATAGAGTTTTTAGACAGCATTCTTGCTGTAAATAAATATAATTATAGATAAATATCTCAGTAGTTTCTCTTAGACAAAAGTGAGATTAAATAGAGTGTTTTTAGCGCAATTTTCCACCGGACAAATTGCGATTGTTAACTCATGATTTCTGTTCTGTGTGTCTGTGCGCACCAATCTTGCACTTCTATCTACTCCTCAACCAGACCACCTAGAGACTTCGGGTTTTCGGCATTATGTTAAGGAAGGTCTAATCTCGGGAACGCACAAAAAAAATCCAGGAAAAGATTTACTATCTCTTAGTGTTGTGATCCCATGAGGTGAGAAAATTGCGCTAAAACACTCACTGAGTTTTTATTACTTGTTTAGTCCTGGGGTTCTCAGATCTATTTTTTTCCTTGCAGTGAAAAAGACCCCAGTTATCGGACATGATGATGTCTCAAGTTTCACCAGAACACTAACGACTGCAATCAAAAGTCAGAGATCTTGATATGAACTTAAACAATTCTCATCAAAATCAGTTCCTCCTTTCCTTTAAGTTTAAAGTTAATCCCTAACTGAGATTTAAATAAGAGTTTAAAGTAATGGAGCAACAGGATTACATTTTGTCTATCTTAAATGTAAATTAAAACCAGGATAAAAAATAAATAATTATATAGCTTAAATGTAAGTTTGGTGCAACAGAATTATCAGATGAACCAGAGCAACCTCTGAACAACAGTAGACCGCAGCTATAACTGGATGTGATGGTTTGTAGGTGCTGGTTTTACTGGTGTCTCCCTGCCACGTTGTGAAGCGGAGGCAACAGATTGTGGGACCACACGGATCTGCCTCCCTCCTTTTTCCGAGTCTGTCAGAGCCACGTGTGGTACATGTGGGCATGTGTTTCTGAGCGAGTGTATGAGCCAGCAGTCGATCTGAAGCCTGGAGTACGAGCTTCATGTACGAGTGTACTGGCATGAGCTGTCAGAGCCAAAACACACTCACACATAAAGTACAGCCAAGTGAAGACGAGGCCGAGAGACGCATGAGAAGGTGTTTGAAATGGAAGACAACTTCTGTTAGATTCATAAATAAGGGAAAGTACAAGAAATCAGGCATAGTGGGATAGAAACACGCGCAAGAGAGTCATTTAGAGATGTTATGATGGCCGGCAGAGGCAATGATTGATTGAGAATGAGAAAGGGAATGAAATGTGCGACATCTGGTGCTTTTGCCCATCGGGACACAGTCACTTTCTGTCCAAAACAGAGTGACACGGTCACCCAGATTTTTTTATGGGGGAATATCATGCATAAAATACATTACAAAACTCAAAAACAAGTGATATTGTGAAATATTATTACAAAAACTGGATTTTCAGCATCATTACTCCAGTCTTCAGTGTCACGTGATCCTTCAGAAATCAGTCATGATGATTTGATCCTCAAGAAACTGAGCAATTCTGATTATTATTGTTGAAAACAGTTGTGCTGCTTCATATTTTGGTGGAAACTGATAATGTTTTTTAGGACTCATTGATGAAAGCCTATAGGTATTTATATTTTAGACCTGATGGGATGGGTTTCACATGCGTCATTCGCCCGTGCGTGTCTCGTCATATCCGTAAATAGGGAAAAGTTGCTCCGGCTACTTTGACAAAGCAAAAGTTTTGGATCGGTAAGATTTTTAATGTTTTTTAAAAAAGTCTCTTCTGCTCATCTAGGCTGCATTTATTTGATTAAAAATACAAAAACTGTAATATTGTTAAATATTATGACAATTTAAAATAACTGTTTTCTATATGAATATATATTAAAATGTAATTTGTTCCTGTGATCAAAGCTGTATTTTCAGCATCATTACTCCAGTCTTCAGTGTCGCATGATCCTTCAGAAATCATCCTGATATGCGGATTTGATGATCAAAAAAACATTCATTATTATTATCAATGTTGAAAAAAGTTGTGTACATTTTTTTTCCGGATTCTTTGATCAATAGAAAGTTCAAAAGAACAGCTTTTATTTGAAATGGAATATTTTGTAACATTATAAATGTCTTTACTGTAACTTTTGATTCATCCTTGATTAATAAAACTATTGATTTATTTTATTTATTTCCCCCCAAAAATAAAATAAAAATTCTTACTGACCCCAAACTTTTGAACGGTAGTGTTTAGTGTTACAAAAGCTTTCTATTTCAGATAAATGCTGTTCTTTTGAACTTTCTATTCATCGAAGAGTCCTGAAATAAACATGTAAATAACTGTTTTCTACATTGATAATAATGAGAAATGTTTTCTTGTTGCATTTACTATTATTATTATCTAGTTCAGTCATGAAACTCTAGAGGGCGCTGGCTGACCGGTCCTTTACATCCAATCTGCAAGAAATCACTACCTCATGGCACAAGCTGATTGGCTTCTGCTGATCCTGCAGCCAATGAGATTGCTTGCTTAACATTTACATAGTCTGGTTCATTGTTTGCTATAAACTACACTGTTAAAAATTTACTGTAAAATTTACAGCAACTTACTGGCAATTTTGGTTGCCAGTAAGCCTGTAAATTTTACAAGAGTACTGTAAACTACAATTATACTGTAAAATTATACAGCACACCTGTAAAAGCAGCAAAACAAGAGCAGCTGTGAATTTACAGTTCTTTAATGTAATTTTTACAGTATGTTACTGTTATTAATAATGTACTGAATTAAAACCTGAGATAACTCACTTCATTTGAGGAAATTGATTGGTCAGTTGCCATTAAATATTTATACTGTGTATCAGAGTTCATCTGAACTCCTCCACCTCCCCAGCTCCACCTGCCTAGATCTGCTATGGGATTTATGTATATTTATCAGCATATCTTACATGTTCACAGCAGCGTCTCTGTGTATCTATTACCAGTAGCAAGTCCATACTTGCTCTGCGGCAGCAATAATAATCAACAGCTATTAATAATAATAATTATTATTTCTATTATTAAATGCAACAAGGAAATAACCAAGATTCAAACAAAAAATAGCAAGAAAGCATCACTAAGACAAAATAAAATGTGTAGCATAAAAATCAGAAGAAAAAACTAGGCTTCCTGTGTCACATCTCTCACCACGTCTCTCACCGAATTTGATGGAGTGGAATTTTTTCTGTCACCTGTTGTACATTTTCGCTGAGACATCAAGCTCTGACCACTGAGACTGAGATGTCACTCAATGTACAGCCACAAATCCCATCAAGCTCTCTGTGGTGTGTCTGACTCTCCTCATCTCTTTTCAAGTGTGACTCTTCTGGAGTAGAATTGGCTCCAATTCTAAGTTTCTAAAATCTGATGAAAAACTGTTTGACAGACAGACCTTCAGTTTCTAATTATCATGTCTGACTCTAGAGCTTCCTGGTTAGATGTGAACGCTCCTGTGAAAAGTGGACACTGAGAGCCCTGAAGCTTTTATTTCTAAATAGTCTATAATAATTGTTTTCCCAAGGAAAGATAAAAAAAAAAACTCTCATTCAAATACACTCACACATGTTGTGCAGTTCATATTGAGGGCAGTGAGATTAACATTTAATATGGTTTGGTCTTACAAGAACATGTTACATCACAGGGTAGAAAAATACATTTGGGGAAAATACAATATTTCCAACATCGCTGAGGTCGGAAGTGCAGCTGGATTCAGCAATATCAAACTAGCAGCATTTTCATCTCCACCATCTTCTGACTAAAACATCTGATGTAGTGACATATTGAATATTCCATTTCACAGTCAGAGAAGTACTTTTTACATAGACAGACAGAAGTTACCTTGATTTCACATAACCAGATGTTCTTCAGCCAAAATTATTATTAACAATAATAAAAATAGTCAAAGTTAGTTTTGTTTTCGGGGATAAAAAGGTTGTCATTTCATTAAAGGGTTCTGCACATGCTCTAGTCAATTCTAGCCTGCAGAAGAGTATATAATGCATCAAATAATGGAAAAAAGTGAATAAAAGAGTATTCACAGTGATGATTAATTTGAAGGAAATGTGAGAACAAGAGACTGTAAGCATGAGTGATAGAGACTGATGAAAGAAAGCCAGAGATAAACGCTCTCTCTACACCGTATGATCAAAAGAGCCAAAATCTAATGTTGAAAGAATGTCAAAAAGAAGCCGTTAATAATTAATTATGTGCTGATCTAAAAGTTATTTTCAAAAGCTGTAGGTGTTGTAGGTAACCCGTGTTTTCTGAGAATTTGATAGCAGACTGTAACCTACTCATGATTTAAACTCATGATCAGATCATGTTGCTGTTGTTATTGCGACTTCTTTCTTACGTTTATCACTGAAGGAAATGTGTAGGAAAAAGTTCATGCTGCTGTATTTTACATACAATTAACATATTCAGTTATCACAAGCTTCAAAAATGACAAAAATGTGACATGAAACCAACACAAAAATGTTACATATGACTTGTGCGCTATGTTTAAAGTATTTTTAAAGTCTCTTTTAAAGCTCAAAATGATCAAATTTCAGAGTCTATAAAAACCCTTTTAGTTTCTTGGTTGGCCATAATACTTCCCTAAACCGTTTTATCAGATAATTCCAGTATTGTGCTTTCATTTATGAGGTATAAATATTTTGAGGATGTTTGTGCTCTGCTCAGGCATTAGACAGGTCACTAGATTGTTAGGACTGGAGATTAAAATCTCCATGAAATCAATATTGACAATTCTGAGTATTGCAGTATTTATTATAAGTATTATAATATTATTAAACTTTATTCAAAATAACTTCCCCTCCCTCTAACATATCTTCTTGTCTCTGATGATGTGTTTACTGGCGTGAGGGCGGGGCAACCTGTCAGTCATATGAGATCCACCAATAGCAAACCACAATCATCCAATCAGTTCCCACTGGGCAAAATCAAGCCCCGCCCTACATTTGTTCTTGTTTGAGAAGCCATTTCACTCGAATATACGTCGCAATAGAAAAGAAAAAACTATCGCAACTTCTGTTTCATGCCAACTTTAATTTATCAGCAACATAAAATTGCTGTTTTATGTTTCAGCCTGATTCAAGGTGTAAACTGCATCAAACAGTCTAAATATAAGCGCTTGATGGCCAGAGTGTGTGGAGTGTGTGGAGGGTGAACAGTGATGCCACCTGAGAAACCGGAGCAGATGGCACTGGCTACTCGAGGGGGGGAATGCACTGGCATTTCAACATATGTGACCCTGGACCACAAAACCAGTCTTATGGGTCAGCTTTCTTAAATTAAGATTTATACTTCATAAATAAGCTTTCAATTGATGCATGGTTTGTTAGAATAGGACAATTTTTGGCCGAGATACGACTATTTGAAAATCTGGAATCTGAGGGTGCAAAAAAATCTAAATATTGAAAAAAATCGCCTTTAAAGTTGTCCATTTATGTTGGCGATTTTATTTAAGGTAGAAAATGTACAAAATATCTTCATGGAACATGATCTTTACTTAATATCCTAATGGTTTTGGCAAAAAAGAAAAATCGATAATTTTGACCCATACATTGTTTTGTTGGCTATTGCCACAAATATACCCGTGTGACATGTGACTGGTTTTGTGATCCAGGGTCACATATGTCTGAACTGTGCACCTCTCTGTCGTGGCAGGACTGTCCACTCGTAGCCTCAGGGAAGAGTGCGTTTATGGTCTGTTCTGCGTCACAATAAGAGCAAAGATGAAACGGGGTAAAGCAGCCGTGTCAGGGCTCTAGGCTTTCATTCGGTTTCATCACACATAATAAAAAAGCATCGCTTGACTGTCTGGTTTTGTGTTGTGGAGCTCAGGAGATGAACAGAAGGTGCTGTAAATGCAGCTGCTTTTTTTGTATTTATTTTGAAATGCGCACATACTTTTATTTTGACATGCCGAAAACCGGAAGTGGCGGCTGTAAGCTTCGGTAAGCTCAGTAAGCAAAGCGCAGAGACCAAGCGCACATGTAGCAGTGACACCTGTCTAGTTTAATTTTTTATAATCCATGATTCGTGGTGTTTACTTCAACTGTGTATAAGCTGAAGAATACATTTTTTGACTGAAGATTGCTTCTGGAAAAGTACTCTGCCGTTGGTTGATAAGCAGGCTAAAGTGGTCAGTATTACTTTGTATTCTTTGTTATTTATGTAACAATTGCAATATTTAATGTTGTCTATTTTGTTTACCTGAACTTTTAGTTCTACGGTGTAATAAACATCTGTTAACGGAACTGGAGTCTCGCATTCGATCAATGGGCGGCATAGTAGAACACTTCTGCATCGGTGAAGACTCCGAGCGGACGAAGATGGACGAGCAGGCCACGTGCGGTAAAGGAGAAGCCACCTTGTGAATTGTTCGTGTGAATCCAAAGGGGCAAGTGGACAAGGCTAAACAAGCAAGCACGTCGAAAAGAGTGTCTTGAAAGTAGCAAGTACTGCCATTATAGCACACGGACGTTTTCATTTGTGTTTTTTCCTTAAAGCAACAGTGGACATTATTTCTTCCTGCAGTTGATTATCTAGTAAGAATCAAAGAAACTAAGTAGACAAGTAAATTAACCATTCTTCCAGTTGAATATAAGATGTTTTAAGTTTATATCTAAGTATTGGTCTTACAAGTGAGCAGGGCCGTGCAGAGACCTCTGGAGGGGCAGGTGCTCAAAGTATAAAAGGGGGCACATGGAACAAGGCTTTAAATAGGGCTGTGCTCAAAATATCAATACAGCAATATATCAATATGGATGATTCTGTATCGATACGGCAGCAAATGCATTGATGCAGTTTTGAAAAAGAAACAGAACAGAAAAGACTAATTTTACGTTTAAAAGTAAAAAAACAAAAACAAAGTATGTGCACCTATTAATAACTCTGGGATTAGAAACTGAAGTATCTTAAGTTGCCCCAACCTGATGTATTTTTCTTCTCTGTTATACAGAATAATAAAGAACAGCTGTTATAGTAAACTGCGTAGGACAAAATCAACATGGCCCATGTTTCGTACAGTACAGTATAGTTTTATTTAATGCCATGTCAGCATCTGTGGCTATTTTCATGGCATAAACTGATTTACAAAAATACAAGAGTTACATTTATACAATGAAAATAAAAACAAAGCAAACAGAAAAAAATACAGCAATTAATACTTTACAATATTTTTAACATTAATGTGATACCTGTTCTGGTAAATTCTTACTAAAGTCCTTAAGTGAGTTTGCTGCCTTTGCTGTTGTTGTTGTTACTGCTGCTGCTGCTGATGATGATGATGATGATGATGATGATACTGCTGGAGTTGATCTGAGACTGTAGACATTAAAACAAACATATAGGGGATATATTAGCTGATTAAACAATTTTTATGTGACCATGACAAGATGTAAAGATTACTGACAGTGTTTGGAACTGGCTCACTAGCTCACTGACCTGCTGTAAAGCTGCAGATTCTGCCCAGGCTGCTAGGGGAGATGTTCACAGAGGCTGCTGCACACAAAACATAAGATACTGGTAAGCCTTACCAGTGTTGTGATCATTTTTAAGGCACTCTACGTTTTTAAAATAAATATTGTAATAATAATAATAATAGTTTAAAGTATAAATAACATAAAAAGACCAGACCCCTCGACGCCCGTGAAACTTTTCTCCCTAAACAGCAAGCTAACGTTACTTCTACAGCCTAACAGTTACACACAGCAATATAAACAACATTTATGCATGCTCTCTTCACGTCGTTCTTGTAAAATAATAATAATAAGTAAACAAACAACAAAAGCACTTCGCTGAGAATGAAACACAGCTTACCAGCAGCCGCAGAGTTGAAGATATCCTCTGGTAGTGCGCGTAGCCGCGCGAAATTAAAAAATGCGCGTGCAGCGTGAGGAATCGTCCCGGTTGAGTTCGTCAGGTGAAAGGTCATCATGTGGGTCATTTTATTTACGGCTAAATTATTATTTGTTAATTTTACTAATAGTTAGATTGGGCAGGCATCCACAAAAGGGCCTTTAATTACAAAAAAAGGAGAGGAAATTTTGCTTTGACAAAAGGGCACTTTGGGCACCAAGGGGCAAAAGGGCAGGTGCTCGAGCACCCAACGCCCCCCCCTCTGCACGTGCCTGCAAGTGAGTTTTTCATATTTAGACTGTGACAAATTATTTATTTTTTCCTCACTTTAATTGCCTTTTTATTGCTTATTTGTTGAAGTGTGTTTCTTATGATACTGTAGTGTTTATTGTGCATTATTCAAAGGTTAAGCTAGGGTAATCAAAGAGATTTATTTTTACATTTTATTTCATATTTGCACACATTAGAGAACAGAATACATTTATTCAAATTTCAACACATTTAAACCTTTGTACATTTAATATGTCACACTCAAAGGAAAGCACTTTTCCAACTGAAGAGGTCACTCTTGGAGACCTTCAAGAAGATAGTGACGCAGAGCAGACTACCCTATCACAGCAAGCTGACGCTGATGAGCAAGTTGAAGACACAGCGCAGGACACACAATCTCAGGTTGGTGCGAATGATACTCAACTGCCTCCTGCAATTAGGAAATCTGGACGCACACAAAAGCTCACTGAAAAGGGAAAAGCTCTGTTAGATGACAAATTGAAGGATCTAAATGTGAGTTTTGTAAGGATGTACAGAAGATGGAAGTATCACATTAATGGCTTAAAACGGTCCATTAAGAATAATGATGCTGATGATCTGATTGATGAGATTGTAAATGCAATCAACACCATTCAAGTTGACATGGACAATACTTACCTCAAAATAAGAGCCATTTCTAGTCCTGAACCTGACAGCCGGAGAATGAATGACACATGCCAGGCATTCACTAGGATTGCAAATACAAATGTTCAACGTTTTCGCAGTGGTGATGATTCAGAAATCATATCTTGGCCTGATGCTAAGTCAGTGTTTGACAGCACAGTTTCTAGTGTTTCCTCAGCTCAAACTGCTAAGTCAAAAGCGTCTTCTAAAGTATCCAGACATTCTTCCATCCTGTCCCTTAATGCAAAACAAGCGGCAGCTGAAGTTGCGGCTACGCAAGAGGTGATAAAGATAACAAATGCACAACATCAGCAGAAGGAAGAAATTCAAAGACTTGAGGTGGAAGATCAAATCTTGAAGGCTGAAAGAGAAGCTAAAGAAAGGGAAATTGAAGCAGAGAGTGCTAAAAAAAGAGCTCAGTTCATAGCAGAAAGTGCTGATAGAAAAATGAAGTTGGAAGGGAAAAGAAGAGAAGTAGAAAGGCTAGAAGAACTTAAAGGGCATGTTGCAGCTCAAGCAAGACTGCAGGTTTATTCAGAATCTGTCGATCCACCTTTTGCACTTAACCCTTTAATGGATCCATTTTTTCCCTCCTATCAAGCACCAGTCTCTCAAGCTCTTCCTGCGCAACAAGCCAAGCCCAATCAAGTCCATCACCCACATGAGGTTACAGCCACTAAAAACCCTCTTCTATATCCCTCCATGTACACCTCATGTTCTGTTCCACAGCCAGCCACATTTTCGCAAGTCCCTGTAAGTCAAGTTATCACTCCAACTGCACTTCCACTCATGCAACAAGTCCCAACCACTAAAGCTCCTGCCACTCAAGCCATTTTAACCTCACATGAAGCTTCCAATGACCTTGTGAGAACTCTTGCTGAAGCAATCACAGCTAATCGAGTTCCAATCCCAGAACCTGAAGTTTTTAAAGGAGATCCTCTCAAGTACAATGATTGGAAGCTTTCCTTCTTTACTCTGATTGATCGCAAGAACCTGCTAGCTCAAGAAAAGCTCTTCTTTTTACGCAAGTACGTTGGTGGCTCAGCCAAGAGAGCTATAGAAGGCCATTTCCTTGTAGGAACAGAAACAGCTTATCGTGCTGCCTGGGACATACTTGAAGACAGATTTGGCAATCCATTTATAGTTGCCAAGTCATACCGTGACAAGATACATACATGGCATAAAATTGCCCCCAAGGACAGCGAAAATCTTCGTGAGTTTGTTGATTTCCTGAGCAGTGTGGAATCAGCTATGCCATATGTTCAAGGTCTACAAACACTCAACGACTGTGTGGAAAACCAAAGGATTACTGGCAAGCTCCCGGATTGGTTGAGCTCACGCTGGAACAGAGAAGCCACAATTTATCAAGATGGACACAAAATGTTCCCTGACTTCAGATACTTTGTGAGATTTCTCAACATGGAGGCTCGAATTGCATGCAACCCCATCACATCATTATATGCAGTGAAGTCAACTGACCAAGAAAGATCAAAGCCAACAGAACGAGAACAGTCTAAGTATCAACGGAATCAAAACGTTAGTGCAAAGACTTTCTCTACTAACACAATTGAGAAGACAAACATCACATGCTTGTTTTGCAAGAAAAAAGGCCATACTCTCCATAAATGTCTCAAGATTAGGGAAAAACCAGTTGAAGAAAGAGTTAAGTTTGTCCAACTGGAGAAATTGTGTTTTGGCTGCCTTAGGATCGGCCATAACTCCAGAGCTTGCACATCCAGGAGTGTGTGTGACTTGTGTGGAAAACGCCACCCTACATGCCTACATCAAGATCGTGGGAAGAAAGACCAAGAGCAAGGAGTAAGAATAAAACAAGAAAGATCAAAAGAAAACAAAGGAGACAAGAACCAACAGTCTGAATCAGTTGAAATACAGCAAGCTACCTCTAACCGAGTTGTTCAAGAGAAGAGCAGTACACATACTTCATCTATTGTTCCAGTCTATGTCTCCACGACAACGGAACCAGACAAGGAAGTTTTAGTGTATGCTTTACTTGATAGTCAGAGCGACACAATCTTCATACTGAAGGATGCAGCTGTAACATTGGGTGTCAAGAAAGAGCCAGTAAAACTTAAAGTGTCCACGATAACATCAAAAACAAAAGTGGTGAATAGCCAAAAGGTGCAAGGACTACAAGTAAGAGGCATCAGCTCTGACACTAAAATCAAACTCCCAACAACCTATACCAGAGATTACATACCAGCAAACCGATCCCATATACCCACAAGCATAACCGCAAAGTCATGGCCTCACTTGGAACATTTGGCAGAAGAAATGTCTCCAGAGCTCGACTGTGAAGTAGGATTATTAATCGGCTATAACTGTCCACAAGCCTTACTTCCCAGAGATGTCATCACGGGCAATGAAAACCAGCCATATGCACAAAGGTCTGTGTTGGGTTGGAGCATTATCGGCTACAGTAGTACTGAAGTTGATTATGATCATGAGGATGAAATCGGTGTGAGCCACCGTATCATCATAAAGGAAGTTCAGCCAGCTACCAAGCCCTTTACTGAGCTCAAGTCTGAGGTTCATTTTGTTTATAGAACTCAAGTCAAGGAAATGATCACTCCAGCAGATATACTCAAGGTCTTTGAGTCAGATTTTGCTGAGAAGTTCAGTGAAGAAGTTCTAATATCGCAAGAAGATATTAAGTTCTTGAGGAAGCTGAAAGAAGGAATCAAGCAAAAGCCAAATGGACATTACGAAATGCCATTGCCTTTCAAGGAAGAGAGACCAAGCCTGCCAAACAACAAAGTGTGTGCAGAACATAGACTCAGATGTTTGGAAAAACGGCTTAAGAAAGATAATCAATATCACAAAGATTATGTGGCTTTTATGGAGGACATCATAGCAAGAGGTGATGCTGAAAGGGTTCCAGAGTCAGAGGTAACCAATCAGACCACGTGGTATATCCCTCACCATGGGGTCTACCATCCCCAAAAGCCAGGAAAGATTCGCGTGGTATTTGATTGCTCAGCTAAGTTCCGGAATACATCACTGAATGAGCATCTACTCACCGGGCCAGACCTTACAAATACCCTTGTAGGGGTCTTGTGTCGCTTCCGCAAAGGACAAGTAGCCATCATGTGTGATGTAGAGCGGATGTTCCATCAATTTCATGTTGCACCAAGAGACCAAGACTACCTCAGATTTCTGTGGTGGGAAAGAGGCAATATGGAAGCTCCACCATCAGTGTTCCGCATGAAGGTGCACTTGTTTGGTGCTGCATCGTCACCTGGATGCGCAAACTTTGGGCTCAAACACCTGGCTGCAGAAGGAGAAGGCAAGTTTAGTGAAGCTACAGTGAGGTTTATACAGCGCAACTTTTATGTTGACGATGGATTAACAAGTTTGGACAGTGAAGAGGAAGCTATCGAGCTTGTTAGAGAGGCAAGAGACCTATGCAACACCGGTAAACTCCGCTTACACAAATTCATTACCAACAACAAGAAGGTTCTTGCCACAATCCCAAAGCAAGAACTTGCCGAAGTTGCAGCTGACCTGGACATGGCTTTGGGCGAGCACAAGATAGAACGGGCTCTCGGTGTCCAATGGTGCATTAGCTCAGATAAGTTTCAGTTCAGAGTGAGGGTAAAAGAGCATCCTTTTACCAGAAGAGGAGTACTGTCAACGGTGGCCTCAATTTTTGATCCTCTTGGATTTGTGGCACCTATCATTTTGAAAGGTAAACAGATTCTACAAAGGATGTGCCAAGACAAGGTAGGATGGGATGAGCCACTTCCTGACGACCTCAGGCCGCGTTGGGAAGAATGGCTCCAAGACCTTCATAATCTGTCTTCGGTAGAGATACCACGGCACTACATACCATTGGCAGCCAAGGAAATTCAACAGTGTGAACTTCACCATTTTTCCGATGCCAGTGTTTCTGGCTATGGAATGTGTTCTTACCTTAGGGTTGTTTCGAAGTCTGGAGAAGTCCACTGCGCTTTTGTTATGGGGAAGGCAAGGGTTGCACCGACGAAGGTAACAACTATCCCAAGGTTGGAACTCTCAGCTGCGGTTGTGGCAACAAGGTCAAGTGATCTGCTAAGGAGAGAAATGGAGATTGAAAATCTGCAGGAATACTTTTGGACCGATTCCAAGGTTGTCCTTGGTTACATTACCAATGATGAAAAGCGATTTCATGTATTCGTAGCCAATCGGATCCAGCAGATCAAATCGAGCACAGAACCAAGCCAGTGGAAATATGTTGCCTCAGAAAATAACCCGGCTGACCATGCCTCTCGCGGACTCATGGCAAAGGAGCTTGTAGAGTCTAACTGGTTCACGGGACCTAGTTTCTTGTGGCAAAAGGAGCTCCCTAAGGAAGAAGATATTAAGGTGAGAGACCTCAATGAGGAAGACCCAGAAATCAAAAGAGCACAAGTTCACACAACGAAAGCAAATGAGGAAAGGTCCCTAACAGATCGACTTCAGAAGTTTTCTGATTGGAAGAGAGTTGTAAGAGCCATAGCAAGACTTAAGCGTTTCGCAAAGGAGGTGAAAGGTCTTAAAACAAGATCCAATGAAGCTACGACACTGGAAGAAAGAATAGAGGCTGAACAATTCATAATCCATGCAGTTCAAGTAGAAGCGTTCAGTGATGAAATCAAGGCTATTAAACAAAAGAAAGAAGTACAAAAGAACAAGTCAACCAAACTGCACAAGTTGAACCCTTTCATGGACAGCCAAGATATCCTGAGGGTGGGAGGTAGATTGACACAAGCAACACTCCACCCTCATGTCAAACACCCAGCTATCCTCCCCAAAGGACATCATGTGTCTCGATTGTTGATAAAGCACTACCATGAGAAGGTGAAGCATCAGGGTCGTGGAATGACCATCAATGAATTACGCTCCAGTGGGATTTGGATCCTGGGGTGTAGTAGTGAAGTGTCATCACTCATTTTCAAATGCATCAAATGCAGAAAACTCAGAAAGTGTAATCAGGAACAAAAAATGGCCGACCTTCCACCAGAGAGGATGGAAGCTACCCCTCCATTTACCTATAGTGGTATGGACTGCTTCGGACCATTTTATGTCAAAGACGGAAGGAAAGAACTGAAGAGGTATGGGCTTCTATTCACCTGCATGTGTTCACGTGCCATCCACATTGAGGTATTGGATGACCTTTCCACTGATGCTTTCCTAAATGCGTTGCGCTGTTTCATTGCTATAAGAGGCAATGTGAGTCAACTACGAAGTGATCAAGGCACAAACTTTGTGGGGGCACGCAATGAATTCCAAGAATTAATGAAAGGAATGGATCGAGAACGTGTGAAAGAGCTGGGATGCAACTTTGTCATGAACCCACCTGCTTCCAGTCACATGGGCGGCGTCTGGGAGAGGCAGATTAGGACCGTGAGAAGTGTCCTCACATCCATCCTAGACCAGTCTGCTGGAAGATTAGACAGCTCTTCATTAAGAACATTCCTGTACGAAGTGATGGCTACAGTGAACAGTCGACCATTGACTACAGAACATCTCAATGATCCATTAGGACCTGAACCCCTAACTCCAAACCACATATTGATCCTTTGATCCAAGATGGCGGCGCGAGTACATCGCGAGGCTCGCGGTCTCTCCAGATTCTGTAATTTAGCAGTATTTTTCTTGCTCATTTCGGGTCTGTTCGTCCAGAACAGTTGTGCCTTAACATCGTACACCCAAGGTGAGCTTTTGGATATTGGTTTGCGAATTTCCGACAGTTTTATGGACAACCTTCGACTCCTTCCTGAGATCGCCAGATCACCCGAGGCTATGCACTCTGCCCGGCCGGGCGGAAGTGCTCGCAGGCGCCGGCGAGATCGTAAACAAAGGCGGGGGAAGCGCGGAGGACTAAGAGCTAAGCTAAAGCTAACACCACACCGGCTCTCTTTACCCAGCATTTTCCTTGCCAATGTACGGTCGCTGTTGAACAAAATGGAGGAGATTCGACTCAACATCACATACAGCAAGAGACTTTTGAACTGTAATGTTCTAATTTTCACGGAAACATGGTTAAACAGCGGAATACCGGACAACGCTATTGAGCTAGCGGGACGCCATACATTCCGGGCGGATAGAACATTAGATGGCTCCGGTAAGACCAGAGGTGGTGGATTGTGCATTTACATTAACAAAGCTTGGTGCACAAACTCTGCTATTGTTGGGAGACATTGTTCAGCTAACCTTGAGTTTCTCATGGTTAAATGTAGACCGTTTTATCTACCGCGGGAGTTCACTTCCACTATTATAACTGCAGCCTATATTCCCCCGGATGCTGATGCCAAGTTTGCTATGAAAGAACTTCACGCAGCCATCAGTAAACAACAGACCGTTCACCCGGAAGCTGCGTTTATTGTTGCGGGTGATTTTAATCATTCAAACTTAAAGTCTGTGCTACCGAAATTTCACCAGCATGTTTCCTGTCACACCAGAGGAAACAAAACCTTAGACCATGTTTACACAAACATGGCTGAAGCTTACGTCGCGACACCCCTCCCCCACTTGGGACAGTCAGATCACCTTTCTTTGTTCCTCACCCCCAAATATGCACCTCTGATCAATCGCGTGAAGCCATCAGTGAAGACCATCAAGGTGTGGCCTGCGGGGGCAGATTTCTCACTCCAGGAAAGGTTTCTACACACAGACTGGAGTATGTTTGCTTCTCAAGCCACCAGTGGCTCTCACACGGACATTGACTGCTACACCTCCTCTGTACTGGATTATATTAATACCACCATTGACAGTGTTACAACCCAGAAGCAGATCACCACATACCCAAATCAGAAGCCATGGATGAACAGGGAAGTGCGACTCCTATTGAAGACACGCAATACTGCCTTCAGATCAGGAGATGCACAAGCCTATAGCACATCCAGAGCAAATCTGAAAAGGGGCATCAAAGAGGCCAAGCACTGCTACAAGCTTAAGATAGAGGGACACTTTTCCAACGCTGACCCTCGGCGCATGTGGCAGGGCATTCAGGCCATCAGCGACTACAAACCCTCTCACTCCACCCCCGCAGCCACTGATGTCAACTTCCTGAACGAGCTAAATGACTTTTATGCTCGCTTTGAAAGAGACAACAGAGAAACTGCCACCAAGCTCAAATCCTCAGCTGACCACCCACCGATCACACTCTCCTCCACAGATGTCTGCAATGCACTGAGCAGGATCAGCGCGCACAAGGCTGCTGGACCAGACAACATCCCTGGACGCGTACTCAGGGCATGTGCGGAGCAGCTCGCTGGGGTTTTTACAGACATTTTCAACCTGTCTCTTGCCCAAGCAGCTGTACCAACATGCTTTAAATGCACTTCCATTGTGCCAGTGCCAAAACACTCCAGCCCGAAGTGCCTTAATGACTACCGCCCTGTAGCACTCACACCCATCGTAATGAAGTGCTTTGAGCGGCTGGTCCTGGCACACCTAAAAGACTCTCTACCATCCACATTGGACTCACACCAGTTTGCCTACCGTAGCAATAGGAGCACAGAGGATGCAGTCTCCATGGCACTGCACTCTGTGCTCACACATCTGGACAATAAGAACACTTATGCACGCATGCTGTTTGTTGACTTCAGCTCAGCATTCAACACTGTCATCCCAACTAAGTTAATAGCCAAACTTGGAGACCTGGGCTTCAACACCTCCATGTGCAACTGGATTTTGGACTTCTTGACCAACAGACCCCAGAATGTTCGATCAGGCTCCAACTGCTCCACATCCATCACACTCAACACTGGTGTACCACAGGGCTGTGTGCTAAGCCCGTTCCTCTACTCCCTCTTCACCTCCGACTGCAAGCCTGTGTACGGATCTAATTCCATCGTCAAGTTTGCGGACGACACTACGGTGATTGGTCTCATCAGCAACAACGATGAGACTGCCTATAGGGAGGAGATCAAGCACCTGGCCACATGGTGCACCGAAAATAACCAGCTCCTCAACACCACCAAAACGAAGGAGCTCATCGTGGACTTCAGGAAAGTGTCAAGAGGCACACACGACACCATCCACATCAATGGAATGGCTGTTGAGCGTGTCTCCAGTTTCAAGTTCCTGGGGATCCACATCTCGGCGGACATGACCTGGACAACCAACACCTCCAGCCTGGTCAAGAAGGCTCACCAGCGCCTTTTCTTCCTGAGGACACTGAGGAAGAATCAGCTTTCCTCCACTATCCTGGTGAACTTCTATCGCTGTGCAATAGAAAGCATCCTGACCAACTGTGCGACAGTGTGGTATGGGAGCTGTTCTGTTGCAGAGCGCAAGGCACTGCAGCGGGTGGTGAAAACCGCCCAGCGCATCACTGGGACTCCACTACCTGCCATCGAGCACATCCAGAGGAAACGCTGTCTGCATCGAGCTCGCAGCATCCTTAAGGACTCCTCTCACCCAGCCCACAGACTGTTTTCTCTCCTGCCCTCCGGCAGGCGTTTCAGGTGCCTCCGGACCAGGACCAGCAGACTAAAGAACAGTTTTTTCCCCAGAGCTGTCTCTTTATTAAACTCTAACCCTCATTGATCCCACTCCCCTCATATACTGATTGACTCTCCTCTCCCTCCTCACACCTGCCTCCATTTTGTTATTTGCAATACTATAATGTTCATTTGCACTGCTGACTGTTATTACAGTAACAACTGTTTACATATGCATCTTGCACTACTACCTTGACTGGAATATGCTCAATTTGCACTGCCGACTGTTTATTTACAGTACCGACTGTTTATATATACATTGCAATATCGTACCTTAACTGTAATATGCAATTACTTTCCACTGCACTTTCACTCGGATAGCTTCTGTCCAAACTTTATTTGCACTACTTTAAATCCATTGTTATACTGCTCATTAGCCTAACTTATACATATATCTATTTGTTAAATTCTGTTTATAGTAATAGCCATCTGTATATTATGCTCACATTCTGTTTATAGTAACAGCCATCTGTATATATATTCATAGTACATATCTATCTGTAAAATTCTGTTTATAGTAACAGCCATCTGTATATTATATTCAGTACATATCTAGCTGTAAACTCTGTTCACAGTAATAGTTATCTGTATATTATATTCATAGGACAATCTATCTGTAAATTTTTGTTTATAATAGTATTCAACTCTATATTTATTCAGTACATAGCCATGTTCTGCACTTATGGAACCACTGTATATCCTGCACTTGCTGCTATTGCACTTCTGGTTAGACCTAAACTGCATTTCGTTGCCTTGTACCTGTACTTGTGTAATGACAATAAAGTTGAATCTAATCTAATCTAATATTGACAATGAAATTGTCAATAATCGCACCACCACCGGGTGAGTTTGTAAGGGCAGATCTCTATCTTCAGAAAAGATGGAAGAGAGTACAGTTCTTGTCCAATGAATTTTGGACCAGGTGGAGAAAGGAGTATTTGCTGAATCTGCAGCAGAGGAGCAAATGGAGCAAGGACAGGAGAAATGCTAAAGTGAATGATATTGTCCTGTTGCAAGATGATGGTACACCAAGAAATCAGTGGAAGCTGGCGAAGGTAGTTGAAGTCGCCCAAGGAACTGATGGAAGAGTCAGAAAACTCAAACTGTTACTTAGTGACACAACACTAGACAGTAAAGGCACACGCTTACATAAGCCACTTTACTTAGAAAGGTCAATACACAAAACAGTACTATTGCTTGAGGCTGAATAAGTAGGTTAGCTCTTCAATGACATTGTTTTGTATTTACCTCCAGAGATCTGTTAACAATGTATATTTTTTATTGTGAATCACACATTGTGTGATGGTGGGAGTGTAAATGCAGCTGCTTTTTTTGTATTTATTTTGAAATGCGCACATACTTTTATTTTGACATGCCGAAAACCGGAAGTGGCGGCTGTAAGCTTCGGTAAGCTCAGTAAGCAAAGCGCAGAGACCAAGCGCACATGTAGCAGTGACACCTGTCTAGTTTAATTTTTTATAATCCATGATTCGTGGTGTTTACTTCAACTGTGTATAAGCTGAAGAATACATTTTTTGACTGAAGATTGCTTCTGGAAAAGTACTCTGCCGTTGGTTGATAAGCAGGCTAAAGTGGTCAGTATTACTTTGTATTCTTTGTTATTTATGTAACAATTGCAATATTTAATGTTGTCTATTTTGTTTACCTGAACTTTTAGTTCTACGGTGTAATAAACATCTGTTAACGGAACTGGAGTCTCGCATTCGATCAATGGGCGGCATAGGTGCTTTTAATGATGCAGATGAATTTATAGTATTTATGCATATTTTGGATAATCTTTACATAATCATTTCTAGCAAATAACAAATACACTATACCATTCAAAACTTTGAGGTTAGTAAAGATTATTTTTTAAGAAATGAAGACTTTTCTTCAGCCAGGACGCATTGAGTTAATCAAAAGTGACAGTAAAGAAAGACATTTATATTGTTACAAAAATATTTTTATTTCAAATTAATGCTGTTCATTGGATAATTATATTCTTCAAAGAAACCTGAAACAAAATGCATCATGGTTTCCACAAAAATATGAAGCAGCACAACTGTTTTCAACATTGATAATAATGAAGAGAAATGTTTCTTGAGCATCAAATTATGAGCATAAAATGATTTCTGAAGGATGACACTGAAGACTGGAGTAATGATGCTGAAAATTCAGCTTTGATCACAGGAATAAATTACATTTTAACATATATTCACACAGAAAAAAAACAGATTTTTTTTAAATATTACTGCTTATGTATTTTTGATCAAATGAGTGTAGTCTTGGTGAGACTTCTTTCAAAAACATTAAAAAAAAAAACCTTTTGAATGTTAGTTTATATGTTAGTGTTGTGGAATCTCTTCCCAATTTCATCAAATTTACCTAAATAATAAACATCAGGATGTCTTTGATTCACAACCCATTGTAGTTTTCTAATATGATATATTACTTGTTTTGTTTTTGTCCATAAATAGGATATTCAGTAAGAAAACAGAAACTTGTATAAACAAAGTAAATGGGGTTCATTTTGATGTCATGTTGACTTAATGAATGTTAACTAAATATAAATCTTGAGCTTTCCATTTGAATTATTTTTGAGGATTTTCTTTTCTGTGCTGTGATCTAATATCATTTACTATGGTATCAAGTCAGGGCTCGCAAAATTTCTAAATCGCTGGTAGCCCTTTGGGCAGGCACTCTTCAGATTTTGGTAGCCCGAAATGAATTTTACTAGCCCAGATAAAAAGACAATTTTATTAATGTAGAAAATTGGTTAGGAGTCAAAACAATGAATCAAAAACTTTTTCAAAACACAAAATATCAACAAATATGCATCTGGTTCTAACTGAACTGAAATGTGTGTGACCAGTATGGAACATGAATCAGTCTGTGTCGGTGGCTCAGCCCCCAATGAGGGTATGATAAAAAAAAAAAAGTAACACTTTAGTTTAGGGTCTAATGCTCACTATTAAGTTTCATTAACATGCAAATGGCATTGTTTTATCATCACGGATGTCCCGAATGTGAGATAGACTAGTCAGGGGGGTTCGGGGGCACCCCCGAGAAAATTTTGATTTCTCTGATCTACATATGTGCATTTTAAGATGTTTTGAGGGCCAAAAAAATTGGATAACAATAGCTTTAAAACCATGTAAGTGGGCAGCTGATTATTTTTCTCTCCTCATCAGCATCACACTCCTATTCTCTTTGTTTTTCTCTTGCTCTGTCTCTTCCCCTCCTAAAGCTGAGCTCTGACTGATATAGGCTTTTCATTTTTGTCTGTCAGTGAAGTAAACTTAGGGTCAACTGATAGGTTGATTTATGAATCATTTTCTCAGACGCATTAATTTACTGAAAGCTACTAGGAAGTTTATTAAATTCATTCACAGTATGTACACATTCATTATTGATCTTATTCCTAATACAGGGCTTTATAATCAAATAGGTCCTACATTTAAGGTTAATAGGGGGTTCAAATTTTTTATTTCTCTGATATGTCCATTTGAAGATGTTTGAAGGCCAAAAAAGGATAAGAAATAGCTTTAAAAAAACTTCAGTGGGCAGTAGATTATGTGTCAATACCTGCTCTCACTTCTTATCCATCACTCTTTGTTTTTCTCTCAGTCTCCTCATCTTGCCCTGTCTCTTTCCCTCCTAAAGCTGAACTTTTTTAAATTTACTGAAGGCTACAAATTGTATATTAATTCTCAACATGTACACATTCATTATTAATCTTGTGCCTAACATGAAAACGGCTGTTAATGCTAATGTCCCCTCACAATGACAGTAAACTAATTATTAGTCACATTACATAGGCCTATTTTCAGTTCAAAATGGCAAAATTCGACAAAAGTATATTCGTTTGTCTGATTATTTTTGTCATTCGTTTCACATTTGACCTAAAAAAGCTGTCAAATATGAAATGTTTAGTTTAGCTACTTACATATCTCGCACTTGATCGTAAACTGAAGTGTCAGTTGCTCGCTCTGCTCAAATTCGCGCACTGCAGCTTCTTGTGAACATAAAGCCCGCCTACTTTGATTTGATTGGTCATCTCAAATATTCTGACATTGACAGACCAATGAGACTCAGATGAACATTACAACACACACACACACACACACACACCTTTCTGACGTGCGCTCTGCTCTGCGCTGCTGCGGATTGAAGATGAAGAACGCGCTGAATCTGATTATAACAAGACTGAAGCGAACACTATTTCAGGTAGCCCGTCGGGCAGGCCGGTTATGCATTTTGGTAGCCCGACGGGAAAACACAGTAGCCCCGGGACGTCGGGCAGGCGATTTTGCGAGCCCTGCAAGTGATTATATGGTGGGAATTAGACATCATATCCTGCCGGTGACACTTTCCTGCCCTCAGTTGGGAGCCGTTGTGGTGTTGAGATCTGCTTTATAATATACATTAATATGAGAAACATGAGCCACAAGCCTAATCGCCCATGACCGGCTCTAAAAGCTGATAGAAGGATCTAGAAACTCGGCTTTATCTCGTCTACTGGTGCGTTATTCACACTTCAACTGATGTTCACACTCTCACAAACACACTATATTAGATGCACAACAACATCGCAGTTCACCCAAAAATGAAAATCGGTCACCCTTACGATATCGTTCCAAGCCCTCCAAACTTTCTCTTGCTGCGTGAGTCACATGGACTGACTGTTGGTCATTCCCTCACTGATGTCAGTGTGTGTCAGCGGTCAGGTGCTAAACTGGGGAATGTGTGAGGTGAACTCTATGTTCCTGTCCCTCACTGTCTCATCCCTGACGTATCTGTCTGTCTCTTCCAGTTTAAGCTCATGGATTTGATGTCTGTGTTTGTGGTCTCCTGTTCTTCTGTGTTAAAGTTTGTAATGTGTGCCCTCATACTGCTCACTTGTGTCACGTGAATGTGACCTGCTATCCATAAATGGATATATGCTAATAAAGGTGGTTCCGGTCCAACAGAATACCGAGTGATGTCTGTATGTTTTTTCCTCCGTAAAATTTACTAGAATAACCGGTTATTATTCACGAAAATGACTGCGCCAACAGGTTATGGGCCCAGAAGAGAAGTAGGTAACCGATGGAGTAGATTGTATTTCGACGGAGATGAGAAAAGTTACGAACTTTGGGAGACAAAATTTCTAGGCCACCTGCGTTTGCTAGGCCTAAAGGACACCATTTTATCAGAGCCTCCTGCGCGTGGTGAGGAAGAGGATGATGACGATAAAAACGAGGAAGCATATGCTGAGCTTATTCAAAAAGTTTGATGACAAATTCCAGCCGGAGAAACACTACATTGAGTTGGCTGACGGGACCAGAGCGAGCGGAGTGGCGCTGAAACGAGGAGATGCGGAGGTGTGTCTGATTGACAACGAGGGACAACAGGTGAAGACGACGCTGAGGAGCGCGTTGTACATTCCATCGTACCCGCAGGACATCTTTTCTGTTAAAGCTGCAACGACGAATGGAGCTTCGATCAACTTTCAACAAGGATGTGATGAACTCATTCACAAGAGCGGTACTAAATTTCACATTCAAGAATACAACAGACTGTACTATTTGAACACTGTCAACGAGGACAATGATAGTTGTAACGGATGTTATGACATTCAAACCTGGCATCAGATCCTCGGCCACTGCAATTGTGCAAATGATGATGTTTCCAAATTGCAAGATGTAGTTGAGGGAATGAAAATCAAGGGTAAGAATAAGACTGACAAATCTAACCTAAACTGTGAGGTTTGCACACAAGGTAAATTTGTTCAGGGCAGAAACAGGGAACCTGACACACGAGCTAAGGCTGCACTTGAACTAGTGCACACAGATCTAGCTGGTCCTATCGACCCAGTAGCTAAAGACGGTTTCAAGTATGCACTAGCATTTACTGATGACTACTCGGGTTCAGTGTTCGTGTATTTTCTAAAAGCTAAGAGTGACACTGCGAAAGCTACTGAAAAGTTCCTCGCTGATTCAGCCCCTTATGGGACTATAAAGTGTGTTAGATCAGACAACGGCACAGAATTTATGGCAAAAGAGTTTCAGTCTCTATTAAGTAAGAACTGTATTCGACATGAGACCTCAGCACCTTACTCACCCCATCAAAATGGGACTGCTGAGAGAAATTGGAGAACGCTATTTGAAATGGCAAGATGTATGCTCTTAGAGAGCAATCTACCCAAGATGTTGTGGACGTATGCTGTAATGACTGCTGCAGTAATTCGCAACAGGTGCTACAATGGCAGAATACGGCAAACCCCATACTATGCACTGACAGGGAGAAAACCTGATCTTTCAAAAATGAGAGTTTTTGGTTCAGCATGTTATGCATACAAGCAGGACAAAAAGAAATTAGATGCACGATGTGAAAAAGGGATCTTTGTAGGGTATGACAAAAACAGCCCTGCATACCTGGTCTATTATCCAGACACAGGAAAAGTTCTCAAGCACAGGCTTGTGAGATTTGTAACAAAGTGTGTTACAGAACACCAGACACAGACTGACATTTCAATGTCAGATGATGATTTCCATGGGCAAAGATATGTATCCTCCCAGTCAAAAGAAAATGTGACTGATCAGATCTCAGAAGAGACTCATAAACCTCAAAATGAGACTAAAAATCAGCAATGTGCTCAGACAGAGGTAGTTGATCACAGTATGCGTTATCCTCAGAGAAATAGGAAAGCTCTGCAGATTTTGAGAGGTTATTATGCTGGTAAATGAAAACCGCGAATAATCAGCCTGTACACAGAGTTAACGTCGCTGCAGAAAATGGCAAATGAGAGCGTCACGGATTATATTATTCGAGCAGAAACCGCAATCACAGCTCTGAGAAATGCCGAAGAGAGTCTCAGTGATGGACTGTTAATTGCGATGATTTTGAAAGGTTTGCCAGACTCGTTTAAACCGTTCGCCATCCATATCACACAAAGTGATGAAAACATAACGTTTGCAGAGTTCAAAACCAAGCTGAGGAGTTTTGAAAGTACGGAAAAGTTTCACACCAGCGCGAGTGATGATAACGTGATGAGAGCGAGTGCCTCAGCTCCGCAACAGAGGGGAAGAGAACGACTAACGTCAGCAGACTCTGACTTTACGTGCTATAACTGCGGTCAAAAGGGGCACAAAGCCCGTGCTTGCCCGAACCAAAATCACAAAAGACTGTGGTGCAATTATTGTAAAAGCTCGACGCACAAAGATGAAAATTGCAGACGCAAAAAGAGAGACAATGTTAAACAAGCCGCTGACAAAGAGGACAACGACGAGCACACATTTCTCTTTAGAGCGAGTGACTGCCAATTCTACAGTGTGCAACGAAAGGGACTAATGGTCGACACTGGTGCGACATCGCACATTATTACAGACATTGAAAAGTTCAAAAGTCTTATGTTTGGCATGTAAATGTAGCACAAGATAAATACAAGACTGTTCATGTGATTTGTTGTTATAATGGTAATCTAAACAGTATGAGAACAAGTGGGGGTGTTAAAGTTTGTAATGTGTGCCCTCATACTGCTCACTTGTGTCACGTGAATGTGACCTGCTATCCATAAATGGATATATGCTAATAAAGGTGGTTCCGGTCCAACAGAATACCGAGTGATGTCTGTATGTTTTTTCCTCCGTAAAATTTACTAGAATAACCGGTTATTATTCACGAAAATGACTGCGCCAACAGGTTATGGGCCCAGAAGAGAAGTAGGTAACCGATGGAGTAGATTGTATTTCGACGGAGATGAGAAAAGTTACGAACTTTGGGAGACAAAATTTCTAGGCCACCTGCGTTTGCTAGGCCTAAAGGACACCATTTTATCAGAGCCTCCTGCGCGTGGTGAGGAAGAGGATGATGACGATAAAAACGAGGAAGCATATGCTGAGCTTATTCAAAAAGTTTGATGACAAATTCCAGCCGGAGAAACACTACATTGAGTTGGCTGACGGGACCAGAGCGAGCGGAGTGGCGCTGAAACGAGGAGATGCGGAGGTGTGTCTGATTGACAACGAGGGACAACAGGTGAAGACGACGCTGAGGAGCGCGTTGTACATTCCATCGTACCCGCAGGACATCTTTTCTGTTAAAGCTGCAACGACGAATGGAGCTTCGATCAACTTTCAACAAGGATGTGATGAACTCATTCACAAGAGCGGTACTAAATTTCACATTCAAGAATACAACAGACTGTACTATTTGAACACTGTCAACGAGGACAATGATAGTTGTAACGGATGTTATGACATTCAAACCTGGCATCAGATCCTCGGCCACTGCAATTGTGCAAATGATGATGTTTCCAAATTGCAAGATGTAGTTGAGGGAATGAAAATCAAGGGTAAGAATAAGACTGACAAATCTAACCTAAACTGTGAGGTTTGCACACAAGGTAAATTTGTTCAGGGCAGAAACAGGGAACCTGACACACGAGCTAAGGCTGCACTTGAACTAGTGCACACAGATCTAGCTGGTCCTATCGACCCAGTAGCTAAAGACGGTTTCAAGTATGCACTAGCATTTACTGATGACTACTCGGGTTCAGTGTTCGTGTATTTTCTAAAAGCTAAGAGTGACACTGCGAAAGCTACTGAAAAGTTCCTCGCTGATTCAGCCCCTTATGGGACTATAAAGTGTGTTAGATCAGACAACGGCACAGAATTTATGGCAAAAGAGTTTCAGTCTCTATTAAGTAAGAACTGTATTCGACATGAGACCTCAGCACCTTACTCACCCCATCAAAATGGGACTGCTGAGAGAAATTGGAGAACGCTATTTGAAATGGCAAGATGTATGCTCTTAGAGAGCAATCTACCCAAGATGTTGTGGACGTATGCTGTAATGACTGCTGCAGTAATTCGCAACAGGTGCTACAATGGCAGAATACGGCAAACCCCATACTATGCACTGACAGGGAGAAAACCTGATCTTTCAAAAATGAGAGTTTTTGGTTCAGCATGTTATGCATACAAGCAGGACAAAAAGAAATTAGATGCACGATGTGAAAAAGGGATCTTTGTAGGGTATGACAAAAACAGCCCTGCATACCTGGTCTATTATCCAGACACAGGAAAAGTTCTCAAGCACAGGCTTGTGAGATTTGTAACAAAGTGTGTTACAGAACACCAGACACAGACTGACATTTCAATGTCAGATGATGATTTCCATGGGCAAAGATATGTATCCTCCCAGTCAAAAGAAAATGTGACTGATCAGATCTCAGAAGAGACTCATAAACCTCAAAATGAGACTAAAAATCAGCAATGTGCTCAGACAGAGGTAGTTGATCACAGTATGCGTTATCCTCAGAGAAATAGGAAAGCTCTGCAGATTTTGAGAGGTTATTATGCTGGTAAATGAAAACCGCGAATAATCAGCCTGTACACAGAGTTAACGTCGCTGCAGAAAATGGCAAATGAGAGCGTCACGGATTATATTATTCGAGCAGAAACCGCAATCACAGCTCTGAGAAATGCCGAAGAGAGTCTCAGTGATGGACTGTTAATTGCGATGATTTTGAAAGGTTTGCCAGACTCGTTTAAACCGTTCGCCATCCATATCACACAAAGTGATGAAAACATAACGTTTGCAGAGTTCAAAACCAAGCTGAGGAGTTTTGAAAGTACGGAAAAGTTTCACACCAGCGCGAGTGATGATAACGTGATGAGAGCGAGTGCCTCAGCTCCGCAACAGAGGGGAAGAGAACGACTAACGTCAGCAGACTCTGACTTTACGTGCTATAACTGCGGTCAAAAGGGGCACAAAGCCCGTGCTTGCCCGAACCAAAATCACAAAAGACTGTGGTGCAATTATTGTAAAAGCTCGACGCACAAAGATGAAAATTGCAGACGCAAAAAGAGAGACAATGTTAAACAAGCCGCTGACAAAGAGGACAACGACGAGCACACATTTCTCTTTAGAGCGAGTGACTGCCAATTCTACAGTGTGCAACGAAAGGGACTAATGGTCGACACTGGTGCGACATCGCACATTATTACAGACATTGAAAAGTTCAAAAGTCTTATGTTTGGCATGTAAATGTAGCACAAGATAAATACAAGACTGTTCATGTGATTTGTTGTTATAATGGTAATCTAAACAGTATGAGAACAAGTGGGGGTGTTAAAGTTTGTAATGTGTGCCCTCATACTGCTCACTTGTGTCACGTGAATGTGACCTGCTATCCATAAATGGATATATGCTAATAAAGGTGGTTCCGGTCCAACAGAATACCGAGTGATGTCTGTATGTTTTTTCCTCCGTAAAATTTACTAGAATAACCGGTTATTATTCACGAAAATGACTGCGCCAACAGGTTATGGGCCCAGAAGAGAAGTAGGTAACCGATGGAGTAGATTGTATTTCGACGGAGATGAGAAAAGTTACGAACTTTGGGAGACAAAATTTCTAGGCCACCTGCGTTTGCTAGGCCTAAAGGACACCATTTTATCAGAGCCTCCTGCGCGTGGTGAGGAAGAGGATGATGACGATAAAAACGAGGAAGCATATGCTGAGCTTATTCAAAAAGTTTGATGACAAATTCCAGCCGGAGAAACACTACATTGAGTTGGCTGACGGGACCAGAGCGAGCGGAGTGGCGCTGAAACGAGGAGATGCGGAGGTGTGTCTGATTGACAACGAGGGACAACAGGTGAAGACGACGCTGAGGAGCGCGTTGTACATTCCATCGTACCCGCAGGACATCTTTTCTGTTAAAGCTGCAACGACGAATGGAGCTTCGATCAACTTTCAACAAGGATGTGATGAACTCATTCACAAGAGCGGTACTAAATTTCACATTCAAGAATACAACAGACTGTACTATTTGAACACTGTCAACGAGGACAATGATAGTTGTAACGGATGTTATGACATTCAAACCTGGCATCAGATCCTCGGCCACTGCAATTGTGCAAATGATGATGTTTCCAAATTGCAAGATGTAGTTGAGGGAATGAAAATCAAGGGTAAGAATAAGACTGACAAATCTAACCTAAACTGTGAGGTTTGCACACAAGGTAAATTTGTTCAGGGCAGAAACAGGGAACCTGACACACGAGCTAAGGCTGCACTTGAACTAGTGCACACAGATCTAGCTGGTCCTATCGACCCAGTAGCTAAAGACGGTTTCAAGTATGCACTAGCATTTACTGATGACTACTCGGGTTCAGTGTTCGTGTATTTTCTAAAAGCTAAGAGTGACACTGCGAAAGCTACTGAAAAGTTCCTCGCTGATTCAGCCCCTTATGGGACTATAAAGTGTGTTAGATCAGACAACGGCACAGAATTTATGGCAAAAGAGTTTCAGTCTCTATTAAGTAAGAACTGTATTCGACATGAGACCTCAGCACCTTACTCACCCCATCAAAATGGGACTGCTGAGAGAAATTGGAGAACGCTATTTGAAATGGCAAGATGTATGCTCTTAGAGAGCAATCTACCCAAGATGTTGTGGACGTATGCTGTAATGACTGCTGCAGTAATTCGCAACAGGTGCTACAATGGCAGAATACGGCAAACCCCATACTATGCACTGACAGGGAGAAAACCTGATCTTTCAAAAATGAGAGTTTTTGGTTCAGCATGTTATGCATACAAGCAGGACAAAAAGAAATTAGATGCACGATGTGAAAAAGGGATCTTTGTAGGGTATGACAAAAACAGCCCTGCATACCTGGTCTATTATCCAGACACAGGAAAAGTTCTCAAGCACAGGCTTGTGAGATTTGTAACAAAGTGTGTTACAGAACACCAGACACAGACTGACATTTCAATGTCAGATGATGATTTCCATGGGCAAAGATATGTATCCTCCCAGTCAAAAGAAAATGTGACTGATCAGATCTCAGAAGAGACTCATAAACCTCAAAATGAGACTAAAAATCAGCAATGTGCTCAGACAGAGGTAGTTGATCACAGTATGCGTTATCCTCAGAGAAATAGGAAAGCTCTGCAGATTTTGAGAGGTTATTATGCTGGTAAATGAAAACCGCGAATAATCAGCCTGTACACAGAGTTAACGTCGCTGCAGAAAATGGCAAATGAGAGCGTCACGGATTATATTATTCGAGCAGAAACCGCAATCACAGCTCTGAGAAATGCCGAAGAGAGTCTCAGTGATGGACTGTTAATTGCGATGATTTTGAAAGGTTTGCCAGACTCGTTTAAACCGTTCGCCATCCATATCACACAAAGTGATGAAAACATAACGTTTGCAGAGTTCAAAACCAAGCTGAGGAGTTTTGAAAGTACGGAAAAGTTTCACACCAGCGCGAGTGATGATAACGTGATGAGAGCGAGTGCCTCAGCTCCGCAACAGAGGGGAAGAGAACGACTAACGTCAGCAGACTCTGACTTTAGGCCTACGTGCTATAACTGCGGTCAAAAGGGGCACAAAGCCCGTGCTTGCCCGAACCAAAATCACAAAAGACTGTGGTGCAATTATTGTAAAAGCTCGACGCACAAAGATGAAAATTGCAGACGCAAAAAGAGAGACAATGTTAAACAAGCCGCTGACAAAGAGGACAACGACGAGCACACATTTCTCTTTAGAGCGAGTGACTGCCAATTCTACAGTGTGCAACGAAAGGGACTAATGGTCGACACTGGTGCGACATCGCACATTATTACAGACATTGAAAAGTTCAAAAGTCTTATGTTTGGCATGTAAATGTAGCACAAGATAAATACAAGACTGTTCATGTGATTTGTTGTTATAATGGTAATCTAAACAGTATGAGAACAAGTGGGGGTGTTAAAGTTTGTAATGTGTGCCCTCATACTGCTCACTTGTGTCACGTGAATGTGACCTGCTATCCATAAATGGATATATGCTAATAAAGGTGGTTCCGGTCCAACAGAATACCGAGTGATGTCTGTATGTTTTTTCCTCCGTAAAATTTACTAGAATAACCGGTTATTATTCACGAAAATGACTGCGCCAACATTCTGCCACCAGGGAAGTGCTTGTATACCAGTATGGTTCAGATGTTTCGTTCAGTGTTTCAAAGCATCTTTACAGTGATAAACAGGAAAATGATGCATTTTGATTGTTGTTCAGCGTTTATTCAGTTCTATTTTGAAGATCATCAATTGTTAAATTAGTTCATTTCATCTATAAAGCAGCTTTGGAGAAAACAGTGATGTTAGTTAGTTAGTTAGTTAGTTAAAGTTTATTTCGGTCAACCTCAAAAGAAAAAAATAAAGAAAAACAATTTACAAGCAAACATAGAAAACAAACATTAGGTTACAATGTAAACAATATTTAAAAGAGAGTTGATCGACCGAAAAGGAGTCGGCTGAAGCTTATGCTTATTGCGCCGATCCTTTTTGAATAACATTTATTTTACACACAACACCAAATCCCAAAGTCATCATGCATACAATGACTAAAAGAAAAAGAAGCTAAATTCATTCAGTTTTGTATAATGTGATCTTTTTTTCTTTAAATAATTTCTTGAAACTACTAATGGATTTACATATTTTCAATTCATCATCAAGACTATTAACCCCCTGAACAGACAGACATCTCTGTTTGACATTGGTTCTGATTTGAGGTTTGCTGAACATAAGTGTTCCTCTGAGCTCATAAGGAGTAGATTTCATCTGAAACAAGTTCTGGACACAGGCTGGAAATGTATTATTTATTATTTTATACATTATTTTGGCTATTTTAAATTCCACCAAGTCATTAAATTTTAATAGGTTGGAATTCATAAATAACTTGTTTGTTGGGTGATAATAATCTGTTTTATTTATAATTCGTATTGCACGTTTTTGCAGAATAACTATTGGTTTTATTATTGTTTTGTATGTATTTCCCCAGATCTCTACACAGTAAGTCATGTATGGCACTATTAGAGACTGGTACAATATGTTTAGGGCCTTTGTATCAAGAATGTGTTTTGTTTTAGACAGGATAGCCAGTGTTTTAGAAATTTTTGACTTTATATAGGATATACCTAAAAATTTTATTTCATTTACCAATTCTAGTTCCAATTTATCGATTCTTATCTGGACTTTTTTATTTATTTGTTTATTACCAAATAAAATAAATTTAGTTTTATCTATATTTAGTGACAGTTTATTAACATCAAACCATTTTTTTAATGTTTTCATTTCTGTTATTTATCTGTTATCTGTTATTTTATTCATTAAAGTTATTTAAATATGTCTCCAATATTTTAGACATCCCTAATTTTCACAATCTCTTCTATGGTTTATGTCTTATAAAAGTCTTTTGCATTTTGATGGTTTCATCAGCCAATACTTCACTGCACTAAACACATGTGGTCGACACAAACCATGCTTATTCTCATAGCAGGTGTGATATGGGCCGTATTTTCTTTTACCTTGCATAGTTTTGTTCATAGTTTTAAAACACAGAATGACACGATTGACCAATCAGAATTGAGCTGTGTTATTATAATTGTGAATAATAAATTAGCTTTTACTGTTTGCATTGCAGAGGAGATATACAGTATGAGTATTTAAACAGAGAACTGATATAAGCGTAGCTCTTACATTGCTAAGCAGAATTAGTCACGTTGATGAGCTGTTACTCTTCTCAACCGTTACCAGGGAGATCAGAAATAATGAGGTTCTGGTGTTGGCATTTGAGAACAGTGAAGATGAGGGACTATTAGCAACTCATGATTCAAATTCTTCTGGAGGCAGAAAACGCCTGCTTAGAAAGAGTATGCGCATGTTTCCCTGCACTCGGATTTCAACCAAATGGAGCTACAACAATACAACAATGCCAAAACAAACGGGGTGGAGGATGTTCTGGCGGGCTGAAGCAAAGCTACTGTTTGATTCATTCGTGTGTTTTCCTCCTCAGATTCTGGCTGGCGAGGTGATGGCGTTTTTCATGAGGTCAGAGGGCGCGCAGGAGAAGACCATAGTCACCGCCGACTGCTGTTACTTCAACCCCCTGCTGAGACGCATCATACGCTTCCTAGGTACATTCAGTGAAGAAGAACTAACAGTGAACCTTTTAGGATGAGGGTCAGGACAGTTAGGGAATTGGAGAAAATATATTTGTTCATTATAGGTATAAAAGCCATTTTAATGCTACAAATTGTGATATTAAAGTCCTCATCATACACTCTTAAAAATAAAGGTTCCAAAAGGTGTTTTCATAGCCAGAAACATTTTGGTTCCCTAAAGACCTTTTTAGTGAACAGTTCTTAAAAGAATAATTTTTTTTTCTAGTGTGAAGAACATTTTAATAATCTAAAGAAAAAAAATTCTCTATAAAGAACCTTTCAGTGGTGTAACAAATAAGCTCTATGAAATATTAATAATCAATAATAACTTGTTATAATTGATTATGAATATTTGGATCAGTTAATAGAATTAACTTAACCCTTGTATGGTGTTCGGATCTGTAGGACCCGTTTTCATTTTTTACCAACAGAAAAATGATACGATTAATTATTTTTTCAACCTCAGACTCATTTTCTGTGAAGAACATATCAGTACACATTTTCAATGACCACACACTGTACACCCCCCCTACACATTTATATTACACACAGGATGTTCGGGTCCACTGGACCCGGGGCTAATAAAAGTGTGGAAATTTTAGGTCCTGTGTACCTTTACTCTGTCCTCCTCCTGTCAGGGCTTGCTGTTATTGTGTGTGTGTGTGTGTGTGTGTGTGTGTGTGTGTGTGGTAGGGTTAGTGTAGGGGGATAGATTAGTTTGTACATTAGTAAAACCATTACGCCTATGGAGAGTCCCCGTAAACCACATATCCAAGTGAGTGTGTGTGTGTGCGTCCGTGAATGTCAAATTTTGAAGTTGCAATCGTTTTCTTCTCCGTTGGATGAAGAAGATATGATGAACTTGCATGGTTAGTTCGACTCTGTTCTCATGGCTGGAGTGCAGGTCGTGGCCTGCCAGTCCTGGGCCGGAGAGAGCACGCAGGGCAAATGGTGGGAGTTGCGATGGACTTCTTCTGCATTGAAAGAAGACGTTGTGCCAAACTCCTGAGGTTGTCCTTGATTCTGTTAGGGTTGAGAGATTCCTCTCTCTCCTGAATGAGCACATGGCTGGTTGGGGCTTGATGAGGCCACGCAGGACAGCACAGCACCCTGAACGTACCGAGAAGGCCAAGAGGAGGAAGGGCTTGTGGGCAGGCCATTTAAGGCTTGACAAAGGTCACACATTTCAGGGTTGGCTCAACCAATAAGAAAGGGGGAATTTCCAAGCAGGAGATTCCTCTGTTGGTAGGATTTATGACTCTTTGTTTTAAGCGTGCTCCTTTGCATGTGCAGCTGGATTGGTTGCTGATGAAGAAACTATGAAAGATTCTTGTAATACTAATATGTTGCGCAGCTATCAACATATACACGATCATTCGATCTTCAAAGTACCAATTTATAGAGACCAAACATGGTATAGGTGACCATTGATTCTATTGTAAAATACACAGCATCAACAAAATAATAGTATTAAAAGACATTACACAAGACAGTAAATCATTCACAAAATGTTCTGGGATGCATGCTCCTTTATAGATCAGTCCGTCGATGATTAAAGTCTGTTTTAAAGTCTGTTTCTGTCTTCTCTGTCTTGACTACATTTTTTAACAGCAATAAAACCAACTTATCTGATCGTAGTCATGGTAACCAAAGACCCTTCTTGCCCTTATTAGGGGGATGGGACCACAAATCCCAGAGTGAGTTTTAAATATTATTTGTTAACTATAACAAATAATTGTGTCGGATTCGTCTCAGTCGTTACATATGTTATCTATTTTCTTTGTCCATTGGTATTGTTGATAAATTGAGGAACATTTATGTTGCATAATAAGTGGGTTAACCTCAACATCAGCATCAACCTCAACATGTAAATGTTTATTGAGCTCATAAATCAGAGGTAACGTGAATCTTGTCTGGATGTTACAGGAACAGATGAACACGTGTGTGAGAGTGGCTCATGAAGGCTTTGAGTGAGTATACAGAAATGAATAAAAAATTTTTTTTTATTTTTTTTATTGTAATTTCACACAGAGTTATTACAGCACTTTTCTGATTCTTGATTTCTGTGCATTTGCTGCAGAGCTTTTGTGGTGGAGCAGAGGATGCAAGGCAGGGTGACAGCGGCATTTGTGGGGGGAAAGGAAAACCTGAAATAAAAATAAAAAGTACGATAATTTTGTTACTTGTAATACAGAAATCAAATGACATTGTGCTGTTAACATGTCTGTTTTTTATTATGTTTTGTGCATTTTTGTAGGATTCAGAAATTTCTGCAGACTGGTATATCATCATCACTGAGGATGAGGATCCCAGAGCTGAATCCTGGAAATGGTGCTATGGATGAGACCCTCCATCACCCCACCGGCCCTTATGAGACCCTCCATCACCCCACCGGCCCTTATTGCCTCAGATTGTGAAGCACAGAGCAGCAAGCAACAACCTCAGGCACAAAGGCACGGCTCACCTCTGGCCGTGAAGAAAATGGAGCACCAGCTTGTTTTTAGCATGTTAAAGGCTCGCTCTACTATGCTTCTCTCACAGGAGTGTTTACTGTTGAGACGAGTCTCACAGGTTCTGTACAGGCTCTCTGTATGAGGTGATGAGGGAGACGGTGCACTCAGGCAAAGATGGCCTCGATGTCCTTTTCCCATCCATGATCAGATTCTAGTATGACTGCAGCAATGAGGGACATGATGGACGGCAGAGACAGTGGAAGGTGGGAACGGTGGTCAGCTGATTCATCGGAATAAAGCCGCAGAATGAGAACCGCTGTGTTGAGATGGCAGTAGGATATAGAGCTGGTAAGTCCCGCCCATCCGTAAAACCCCAAGTGGACCTCTATAGGTTGAAAAATCGTCAATGCAAGTAAATGTGAGAAAATAATTATTTTCTGGTCCCGTTTGAATTGTGCCGTGAATGTGAGTTATGTTGTCTGTGAATTTTTTATATAATTTTTCATGTTACGAGTTTGACAGTACATGGTGTGATTCTTCGGCTAGCAGTTGTGGAAAAGACATAACGAGAAAGACTACATGTCGCCTATGTGACGTCACCCCATAACACATTTTCCCTCCACTTGTCAAATCACGGTGCTAATGCTGCAATAATCTATGGAGACAGATCGAGATGCCTGTGTGTTTTGTACCCAAATGTCACCATTCAAACCAAATGGGCTGTTCTTTCTTCAGATTCCCGTCTGATGTAAAAAGAGTTGTAGTCCACAAAGTGCTCTCACACAAAGTCTAACCGTATCAAACTTCTACCCGCTAAATTGTAGCATTCTTCACACGAAAAATTATATAAAAAATTCACAGACACCATATGTTCACATTCATGGCAAAATTCAAACGGGACCAGTATAATTATTTTCTCACATTCACTTGCATTGACGATTTTTCAACCTAGAGGTCCAGTGGGGTTAGCGGAAGGGGCGGGACTTACCAGCTCTATAGGGGTCACCGCCTGTAAATATGTGATTGTTAGAACAGTAAGTATGAATAAAGCTTTGTTTCATGTGTTGTTGACTTGGGTCAGTAAGATTTTTTTATGTTTTTAAAAGAAGTATCTTCTGCTCACCAAGGCTGCATTTATTTGATAAAAAACAATACAAAAACAGTAATATTGTGAAATATTATGACAATTTATGACAGTTTTCTATTTTAATATATTGTAAACTGTAATGTATTCCTGTGATCAAAGCTGAATTTTCAGCATCATTGCTCCAGTCTTCAGTGTCACATGATCCTTCAGAAATCATTCTGATATGATGATTTGATGCTCAAGAAACATTCATTATTATTATCAATGTTGAAAACAGTTGTGTACAATTTTTTTTCTAAATTCTTTGATGAATAGAAATTTAAAAAGAACAGCATTTATTTGAGATAGAATATTTTCTAACATTATAAATGTCTTTACTGTAACTTTTGATCAGTTTAACTCATCCTTGATGAATAAAAGTATTGATTTATTTTATTTATTTCCCCAAAAAATAAAATTAGAATTCTTACTGACCCCAAACTTTTGAACGGTAGTGTTTAGTGTTTAGATTTCAGATAAATGCTGTTATTTTGAACTTTCTATTCATCATAGCATCATGAAATAAAAATGTAAATAACTGTTTTCAGCATTGATAATAATCATAAATGTTTCTTGAGCATCAAATCATCATATTAGAATGATTTCTGAAGGATCATGTGACACTGAAGACTGGAGTAATGATGCTCAAAATTCAGCTTTGAACTCATGAATAAATTACACTTTACTGTATATTCACATAGAAAACAGCTGTTTTAAATTAGAATAATATTTCACAATATTACTGTTTGTATTTTTAATCAAATAAATGCAGCCTTGGTGAGCAGAAGATACTTATTTTAAAAACATTAAAAATCTTACTGACCCCAAACTTTTGAACGGTAGTGTATATATGTATGTTTGTTTGTTTATTTATTTATTTATTTATTTATTTATTTATTGTGATGGTTACTTTTTAAATCTTTTACTCATTTATTCGTGTTTCTTATTGTTTTCAGTAAATAAAATACAATTAATAATGCATTAAATCATTGCTTGACTGAAAATGTAGATGTTTTCACTGCAATTATCTAGTGTAGTCATGCATAGCTATGTCATATGACAAAACAAATTATACATTTTGCTTGTTTTACTAAAATATATAGGCTAATCTTCCAAAAAAAATTAATAATAATAATAATAATAAGTAATAAGCACTGGTCAGCATTTATCATTATTATTGTGCATACAGTAAGTGTTGGGGTGGGCTAGCAATGCAATTCATTTTGGGGTAATCTTAATTTTGAAAGAAATCGCATTTTAAGGACTACAACAAACGGCTGGTAGGGACTACACGACATTCCTCCTGGGTTAGTGACATCACAAACCCTAAAATTTACATAAACCCCGCCCCCGGGAACGTGATTTATAGATTATCATGACAGAATATGCTAATCAATGACTAAAAGATAACTACACATCAGCTACATAAATTCATCAACTAACCATTCAGAAATGTTGTCTACATGTCACTTGTTCTTGAGTCTCTCCATCATTGTCTGTCTTCGGTTTGAACATAAAAGGCTAAAACGTCTGTATAGAAACAAACTGGTGAACTACTAGTTATGCAGCTGGTGCACAACAAACCCCTTGATAACTTGTTACAGTCATAAAGAGCTGCTTAAGTTTGAATCTGACTAGCACAGATTTCCTTCCTTTTAAGTCCATTGTGCTGTGAAATTATGTTTTTTTATAGAGATATTTCATAGAAAAGATACAAGATCTGAACACACACACAAACACACATGCGCACACACAAACACACACACATACACACACACACAGACAGACATGCACATACTACTACTTTTTTTAGGTATATACATAAACACGCAATGCAGCCAAATTGCTCCACGTCATTTATTTTTGTGGAAAGCCAGTGCAGGCCTGAGCGGCGGTCATATTTTGTACCGCCATGCGGTACATCTAGTTACTTAATGAGATTAGCCTCATTAATAACTATTAACTAACTGACAAATTAGGTATAAAGAACATTATTGTGTATCTTCAGTATCTGAGACGTAACCAATCGTCATTTTTACTCTGAATATAGTCATGAAATGCATCACTATTTACTCAAGTGTTACTTAGTCACTATGCAGGATCTACTAGTGATCTGGACCATTATTTTAAAGTGAAAAACAACTTTTTAGGTAACACTTGAATAACTAGTGATGCATTTTATGACCACGTTGAGAGTAAAAAAAACACAATTGCTAACGTCTCAGACACGTGATTGACACATTGTTGTGATTACTAATTAATTAGTAATTCTTTATAATTTGTCATAATTACATATTAGTTCTTAATGATGCCAGTCTCATTAAATAAATTATTGATTACCTAATAAGGAACTATCTAAATTCGAGTCCTAAATTTAGTATTAGTAGTAGCTGAAGTGTTAATGTAGATCTACTCATTAGTCCTGCATTACTTCCTGCATAGTTACTGTCTTATTAATGACGAACCATTATTCTAAAGTGTTACCCATAATTGTTTTAACAATGTGCAAACTGACATTATAGATGCCATTCGCTTTTCAAAACCCAAACTAAAACACACCTTGAGAGTGCATGCTTTCACTGTTATTATGCAGTTAAAATGCCTCCAAATTCAAGATATTCATCAGGAGAGGATGGGACTGGGATGTAATCTTGGACTTTGCATTAGTTCCCAGATCAGATTATTCTACTCTTTTCATTGCGCAAAGTTCCTTCATCCTTCATCTATCATCCTCATCCCCACATTTCAGCTGCAAAACATAATATTTAACTTACATGATGCCGTCGTTTCTAATAATATATTGTTGAGTCAATGTCATGGACATAAATTTGCACTAACATACAAAGTGCTCTTTGCAATTCATTAAATACGATACAAATGAAATCTAAGGTATTCAGAGTATTGTATTTTTATTTAATGGTATTTACAGATAGAAAAAAATAGGCTTTTGATCGATAAACGATATTCTATTAAAGGTCAATATTTGTGTACATTAATATACATATAATAAACATGTTTTCATGTGTAGGCTATACTGATGTTAACAAATAAAGGGTTATCCAATTGTTTTTTTGTTCAGGTCTTGCACCTCTAGCGTCTCCTGTCGTCATTATGATATATCTTGCATCATTCAGTTTTGTCTACATCATAAGAACTGCTCTACACTGAGCAGATAAAGTGATTTAGCAACCCTGTATCACATGAACGATTTAGACACAGATAAGTTTCTTTTTAAGAGTCTTAACATTAATGAATATGCTTTGAACGCTTGCATTTAACATTGCAAACTCTTGTTTTTACTCCTCTCTGTTTAATTTAAAATGAGAAAAAACAATAAGAATAGGTTACAGCGTCCCTCTCTAGAACCGTCTTACAGTTTATGTATATACTCATTACTGATCTGTCTATAAAGTTTTATTTCAGGATAAAGAAGTAACCCATAATTAAATTAATGAAGAGATTGACTTACCTGTTACCGATGAGAAATGGACAAGCACTGCCTGGCACTGAACCATGAGTGTATGTGTGTGTAGATGCATGTAAAAATTCACTCTTTGGGCAATAATGTGTCATGCTGAACATTATTATTACCCTTCAGGTCCGCTTAGTTCAGTTTAACACATATTACCATATAAAGCCATTCTTCAGATTGTCTTAAATAAATAAGGAAAAAGTCCATAGATTCTGTATGGGCCTGCTTATGATTAAATGTCCTGCTATTATCAGAATTGCAGAAAATAAATGTTGATGATTCAGGGAAAGTTACTGGTAATTTGCATTTTCGTGAAAGATAAGGTTAATTCTGTGAGAAAGGAACCGCTGCAGAAACAGTTTCCTGTAGGGGAGACCAGGGGTGGTTGTAACATTTTTGACCTTTCTGTCTATATCTTGAAGTACTTTTAAGTCAGTGTGTTCAAAACGTGATTCAAACTAGTTACAAGTGTCTGCTATCAAATAACATGCTATTATCTTTGCACCACAAACAGAAAATGCATGGTTTAGTTTCAAACACGAGGAGTGTTAAATTCACCCCATAGTCTGGGTTAGCTGTAACACACCCTGGGGTGATATGTAACATAATGAAATAAGGATTATGGCAAAAAAAAAAATTCAACACTTTTTATTCAACACTGACTTTTCAATATAACTGATGTGTGTGTCTGTGTGTGTCACTCTCAGTCTCTGTGTGTTTGTCGCTCTCAGTCATAGTAATTGACCATTATAAATTGAACTTGAACACAAACATTGTTTGTGTGTAAGCATGTTTGTTAGTATTATAAATAATAAAATGTAAATTGAACGTGTTTGTGTGTGTGTGTGTGTGTGTGTGTGTGTGTGTGTGTGTGTCTGTAAGGTGTTAGGGTTAGGTTGTAACGTTTCAACTAACCCGAGTCTTGTTGTTAACTAACCCAGAGTCATGTAGCCATGAACTAGCAAAGTGTTACAACCATCCCCGGTCTCCCAGTCGAAACTCGGAAGTTGCTGTCGAGGTGACTCAGGTCATTTATATCCAGTCCAGATTATTAACATTGCTTCGTTTGGACCATATTTCTGTTTTATTTCATAACAGAGGTTCTATTTTATATCAGAGGGATATTAAAGCCAGTCTGATTAAAGAACACTAACAAACTTACAAACTGTTTGCCTATAATGAAGATGGTGATGGAATAGCGATTATAATAGTGATTGACTGGGTGGGGCGGGGACGTGATCGGCTCGGAATGCATTTTCAATTTGCACATTGAATTTTGCGACATTCATTTTAGGATATTTAATGAAAATGCAATCTTAAGTGTCTTAACTCTGAGTGTAAATGCAATTAAGAAAAATAAAATTTAAATGATCATTTTGCTACATTTTTTGCTTGAACATGTTAAACATATCTAATAATTTCTGCAATACATTTTAATTTTAATTTTGCAACTTATAAAGCGTTAACATATGTATTCAATTTACATATTAAAACTAGTGTATGAAATGGAAAATGTAGAAATTATATAATTAAATTTTCATTTTCATTTTGCACCAAACGTTGCACAAATGTAATGGAAAATGTAAATGTAAATACAGAAATGCATTCCCATTTTACATATTCCATTGTCATTTAGCATATTACATTTCAAATTGAATATTGTTACCCAAATGCTTCCATAAATTTTAGGCACGAATGCAACAAATTGGTGAATAAATCCAATTTCCAATACAAAATCTAAAAGACCACATATATTTTTGGAAATTCAAGAGTCATTCAACACAACTCAATATTTTTTATACCTAATATTTGAATATATTTGCCATCTTCTTGACCCACACTCCTAACTAGCAGATGGCGGTAAATCAGCTAAAAGTTGAATGGCAAACGCCATAAACAAGCAAGAAGAAGAACAAGCGCTGCAGAGACTGGAGTTTCCTGTACAGTTTTGGTCCTCGGAAGTTGTGGTAGAGTTGAATGGCAGGTAATTTATATCCAGTCCAAATTGTTAGCATTGCTTCGTTTGATATTTTAAATGGACCATGTGTCGCTGGAATCTAATTTAATCAGTTCTATTTCATAACTCGATTTCATAATAGTCTGATCAAAGAACACTTACAAACTCTTCCAAGTGTATTGGTAATCCGCACATTGCTTGTACTGCATGGATCGCATCTTTAGTTTATTCATGAAAGTTCGTTTAATTTATTTCTACGTATGCTTTCATGGATTGCCAAATTGTAGCCTATGTCTTTGAAGGCATGTTTAACGTAGTCTCTATAATCGCGTCGCATGAATGGCTAAACCATATTATTGTCTTAGTCTGTTCACCCATCAGAGCCTTTTGAGAATATACTGTGAAACTGATAAATTACGCGAATTAAACAACTTGAAATACGAACTAATCTAGCCCTCATTGAGACAAATTGTGTTTTGGTTTCGGTTTCGTTTTTACACTTGTTTGTGAATCTGCAACCGGAGACTGATCTCGAGGCGATCTTGTGTATTTGAGGGTCATGGAACTTAATCTAGAAGTATGACTTTTTTATTTGACAACGTTGAGTTAAAGATTCAATATACAACAGTTGCATAATCATTTAATAATTAAATATGTATTATTTCATAATAATAAATGCCACTGAAATGTATTGATGACAGGAGATCGCACGTGGTTGATCTGAAGTGGCCGTTCACTACATTACATTACAACATGGAGGCTACACATACATGTGAAGACATCTCCTTTTTTTAAACGTTAACAAAACTTGTATATAACAATTGACTTAAAAGTATACTTTATTGTATTTGAAATATTTTACCCTTTTCAATAGTACATTGCAAATATACCAACAAAAATTGTACTATCTTTAAATATATTAAAAGTGTATTAGCATCATGCTTTTACAGATTTTCACAATACAACTTTTGACACATTTTAAAATAATTGTACTTTAGTATATTTTCTAAAAATACATTTTAGAAAAAATATACTTGAAGTGAAAATTCAGTTTAATTTTTTTAAAGTGTATTTATTTGCACTTTATTAAACATATATTTTAGGTATATTTTAACTGTGTGCTGGAAATGATCATTGTAACAATGCATTGAAAGTATACTTTCAAAATACATTATAGTATACAATAGTATTTTTTTTTACAAAGTATAGCTTAGTAGCCTATTATTTGTTTATTAATGTGCATTTGTTATTGAAGACAAAGTGTGCACTTTGTTATATATTTATGGTTGGCACCGATAGCCTTGTGGGCAAGTGCCTATGGATCCCAAATTTGAGTCACGGCTTGTGGACCTTTCCCAATCCTGTACCCCCTCTCTCTCCCACCTCACTTCCTGTCTAGCTACTGTCCTATCCTAGGCACAAAAAAAAAAAAAAACTTTTAGTTATGAATTTGTATTGTACTTGTAACACATATAAAGTACACTTTAATATTTACATTTACGCATTTTATATTTTATAAAATATAAAATGTGTAAACATTTTTAGATTTACGCACTAAGTATACTTTTTTACTAAGTATTACTTTTTTACTAAGTTGTTCCAGTTTAGTACACCAAAGTACACTAAATACACTTAAAGTTATGCTTTACTACAATTTAATTACAACTAAAATTAGTTGTTTCAAAATAGCACACTTCAAGTTACTGTAACTAATCATTAACACACTTGAAGTATGCTAAATTAGTCCGGCTGCAAATATACTGCAAATATACTTAACATAAAAAAATTTCACCAGGGTTAGAACTATACAGTCACTGTATTTCACCCGGTACCTACTAGGCACTCTGATAGGTCTAAATATTGGCAGTCTCTCATTATTCATTGAATGAAATTTACTATTTCTCACTGGTGAATTCATGGCATTCACAGAAGATGAACAACTTGCACTGGCATTATTGTCCACGTTGTGTTCCTGCTCTGAATTCAGCTCTAAATCTGGTGAAACAACAGGTAAGTCTTCCACAGCTTCAGTTTGAGTTGAAGGACAGTGCGAGCCAGGGCTTTAAACGGGCCGTGCCGGGCTAATAGCCTCTGGCTAATAGCACCGAGCCTGCGTTTCCACTGTCGGGCCAGAAGCTCCACAGCGCTTCACTAAAACACGCCCGTAACACGCCTCTCTGGAACAACGTCACACTAACCCATCATTTCACCAACAAATAGATGTTTTATCAGAAAACTAATCAGATATCACTGGAAACAGCGTTGAAAACAAACATGATAAAAGCTTGCTGTTTGCTGGCATTTTTGTTGTTTACTTGAATATTTAAAACCCAAGCATCGATGTTTTACCACAGGTTTACAATAAATAGTGATACATTGATCATAATGAATTAATTTATGTCAAAATTGCACATTAGTCACTATTATTTAGTCAAATTACCGTTAGGTCTATTTCACAAAAGAAAGAGGACACACTTAGGCTACTTCTTCAGTCGCGTCTGTTTCTGTTTATCTGGTAGTCACAGGACGTATTTACATCACATTTAGAAAGAATGATAATTTCTACAAATAGATGCCACCATAAATACGACCTGAGGAGCTTTAGCACTCTCTCGACTCCCATACAGATATTTTCAGTCAGAGAAACAGAGGAAGCGCCCGAAATAAAAATTGCTTTATTTTAAAGAGACGAGACGTAGGCTACTGACAGATAAAATAAAAACATGACTGTGATAGCCTTTATGATTGGTCTGATTTCTTCAAGCGTTCACTATGTTTTTTTTTACTATGCGTATCTTCAAGCGTTTACTATGTTTACTATGGTAACGGTTTGCGCGCATAGTCTTTTGCATCACAAACAGAAGGCATTCAAACATGAACGCGAGTTAAATTATTTTAAAAGTCTTTAATGCTGACAGAATCATCCAGCGCTGCCGTCTCCCGACTCAGGTGAACTCCGCCTCTGTTCGTAACCACTCCTCTAGCCCGAGCTGGCCCGCTTTGGCCCAAGGTATTCGACGGGCCAGAAATCCTGGAGTAAGCCCCGATCAAGCCCCGGAAGTGACAGTGGAAACGCGACTGGCCCTGGCACGCACTAGCACGGCCCGGCCCTGGCCCGACAGTGGAAACGCGGCTACTGTCTCCTTTGCTTTCGGCAAGTCTCTTCTATTCCTACTGAAGATGCGACTGTCTGGTGTTTGAACAGTGTAAGGCCTTGGCTGTTCAAGTTAGTCGAGAAGCACCCCAGGTGCTATCCTGTCTAATACTCACTCTTTCACCTTTCTTCATTTCAGGTAGCTTTCTTGTCTCACAATCAAAGTACTGCTTTTGTCTGACTTGCCTGTTTCTCAGTCGATTACGCACCTGCCGGAAAACCTTGGGCATCAGCAGTTTCTTTGACACTGGAATCTTTGATTTCAGGCTTCTTCCCATGAGTAACTGCGCAGGGAAAAGGCCTATTCCATCCAACGGCGTGTTTATACTCCAGAAGAGCAATGTCTCTCTGCCTGACCATTTGACTGTGGAAATCCAGGACTTGAGGTAGTATGAATGAACTCCCAGCTGGCTGCAAACGCTCACATTTCAGCACTTACAAACTCTCTACCATTATCTGAAAGAGTTCATTTGAAACTTCATGTCTGACGAACGTTGATTTGAGAACCGCAATGATTTGCTTACTTGTCATATCATTTAACTTAGCAATTTCAGGGCACTTGGAAAAGTAGTCCACACAGAGGAGATTATCGGCATCTCTGAAGTGAAACATCCATTCAGACCTTCGACCGAGCTCTTTCTGGGATAGGATGTGAGACAAGCGGTTCTCTGGAATTGCTGTTTCTGTGCTTATTGCAGATGTCACATTTACTGACAATATCTTCAATTTGCTTTGCCATCCCTGGCCAGAACAAGAACTCTCTGGCTCTTTCCTTGCGCTTTACAATACCCATGTGTGCTTCATGAGTTGATCCCAACAAGAAACGGGTGAAATGACCCGTCAAGAAATCACTGGAAACTACCGAGATCCCAAAACGAACATGATAAAAGCGTTTGTTTGTTGGGATTTTTGTTGTTTACTTAAAGATTTAAAATGTTGATGTTTTACCACAGTTTTACAATAAGAAAGTGACACATTGATCATAATGAATACATTTGTCACTTCTGCACATTACTCACACAGAAATAAAGTGGTATTTATCCGTTATTTCACAAAAGAAAGAGGAGGCATATTTATTCAGTTGCATCTGTTTCTGTTTATTTGTCGTCACAGGACAGTATGTTTATATCACATTTAGAAAGACTGATAATTTCTACAAATTTTCCACCAAAACTACGACCTGAGGAGCTAACTATATATAACTAACAGTTATATTTTCAGTTAGAGAAACAGAGGAAGAACAGAAAGAACTTCCAAAAAACAGTTTCTTTATTTTATGACATATGCAGAGCTAAATATGGATCAGACTGTCCGGTATAAAGAGACGAGACGTACTGACAGATAAAATAAAAACACAATTATGATAGCCTATATGATTTGTCTGATTTTTCAAGCGATCGTATTTACCATGTTTACTATGGTAATGGTTATCGTGCATAGTCTTCTCTTCAGCATTGCATAAATATTTCTGCCTTATGCGGTGATCAGAATCACATCGTATCACAAACAGAAGTTATTTCAAACACTCGCTGCTGTCTGTAAGTGAGTTTTGAGCTAAAATGATTTTAAAAGTCTTTAATGCTGATGTTAGCTGGTATTTGAAATCATCCGCGGTGCTTCCGTCTCTGACAGTTGGCCCGCTTTGGACCAAGGTATTCGGCGGGCAAAAAAACCCTGGCCGTTGGCCCCCGAGGAAACCCCGGAAGTGACGGTGGAAACGTGACTGTACAGGTGAAATTTTTCACAGCCATGCACAATTGCTAACAGCTCTTTTTCAACTTATGCATAGTTTTGTTCACAGTCTATCAGTGCTCTCGAGCCGTACGCTACTGGCTGTCCCTCCTGAAGAATCACAGAATAGAAGAATCACAGCTAGGCCTTCTGAGCTGGCATCCTCAGACAAGGTAACTGGCTGGCTCACATCATAACATTTCAACACTGGTGCTGAGCTCACTAGCACTTTCAGGCGATTGAAGCTGTCTTGTTCACTCTCCCAGTGCCAGTGTTTCTCCTTCCAGCAGCTTTCTGAGAGGTGCAGTCACTTCTGAAAGATTTGGGATTAACTTTGCTAAGTACTGCAACATGCCTAAGAACCTCTGCAGGGCTGACTTGTCCTGTGGCTCCGGCATCTCAAGAATAGCTCTCACTTCTTCCTTGTCAGGTTTCAGTCCGTCATTGCTCAGCACATGACTTATGTTTAGCAGATTTCACTTTGGCCAATCTTGCATTTGTTTTTGTTCAGTTTTAGGTTTATGCTTCTCAGTTTCTCTAACAGCTTCCTCAGTCTGCTGTATATGAGTCTTTGTCTTCTCCCCACACAAGAATGTTGTCCATTACATTAACAACTCCTTCCAGATACTGAGACAAACACCTTTGGAACGCTTTTGGAGCTGATAAAATCCCAAAGGAAGCCTTGTGAAACCTGTACTTCTCTAAGGGTGTGTTAAATGTACAGAATTTAGAACTGTCATCATCCTGCCAGATCTGTAAAATCCCTGATTTGCATCCACCACAGAGAACATCTTGACTCTTGGCATTTCTGCAACAAGTTCCTCAAGCGTTTTAGGAGGATAGTCTTCCCTTCGTATTGCTCTGTTTAGATCTTGAGGTTCTAGACAGATCCTAATCTTGTTGAGTTTTACTAATGTTACCATACTATTTACCCATTCTGTGGGCTCAGTCTGTTTTTTAATGACACCCATCTCTTTTTTACGTTTAAGTTCTCTTTCAATGTCTTTTTCAAGGCCACTGTGAATCACTGGCATGACCTCAGGCTTTGTCTGAATGTGGTGGACTTCCGGAACACAAAGCAGTCCTGTGAACAAATCTTCAAATTCACTGATAATACCTTTTGAGGTGTCTCTTTTTATTCCATACATCCTTTTTATTACTCACAATGTGTTGCACGATTTTCTTCCCAGAGTTGCACTGGCATTTTGCTCTATGACCTGAAATTCAAGAGTGTACAGCTTGGCTGCATTCAAAATCACATACTTCCCTACTATATAGCCGGTGAAAAACAGTATGTGACAAAATAATTCAAAAAAGATTCTGAAGTGTGCATACGATGGAAACTTTACTATCCCATGAGGCCACGGTAGAGGACTTGATAGCGGCAGTGAAGTGACGCAACCGACGCTGGTAGGTCACATGATAATGACAACATAGCAGATGTAGTACGTCTATTACATTCATACTACACACATTCATACTATATAGAATAGTCGTGAAGTAATTACTTATTTAAAGGAACACGCCGACTTTTTGGGACTTTAGCTTATTCACCGTATCCCTCAGATTTAGATAAGTCCATACATACCCTTTTCATCTCCGTGCGTGCTGTAACTCTGTCTGACGCACCCACCGCTAGCCTAGCTTAGCACAAAGACTGGAGGTAAACGGCTCCAGCTAGCATACTGCTTAAAGCCCTGCACGGGGCAAAAAATCCAGCCCTAACCGAGACCTGGCCCATGATGTTCAAGCGCTAATCCGGCCCCAGCCCCAAAACGTCTGCAATTTTTCAGCCCGAACCAAGACCAACATCAATATCACTTTAAGCTCTCTCTGACACACGCTCTCTGATGCGCGCTGTCTCTGCTAGACGCACACACATACACACACACAACTAGGTAAAATTTTATTATAGGCCTCAAACATAACTACCACCACCGACAATTATGCCCACAAATATTAATACAGACTGTTACAGAGAAGCATAAGTATGCAGTAGAGAATATTATATAGCCAAATGTGATCCAGCAGTAAATAAATATTTACGGCCTACCTTTTTTTGATGTTTAGTAACTTTACTGAAGAACAACGTTTCAAAGAACTCTAAATAATTAACGTTAAATAATAATAAAAATATAATAAATAAATAAAAATCCATTGAACTGAGTAGGCTCATTCACTGTTTATTCGCGAGTGTTGTGAAGAAAAAGAATAGCATCCACTATTGAAGGCTTCAGGCTCATTGTTTGTTGTGGTAATCAAATCAAAACTCTTTCAAAATGCAGCTTTTCCTGAAGTATTGAGAACTTTTAGTAACTCCCCACGCTCCAACTTCTCCCTGATGCTCTCCATGGTCAACTGTCATCTAATGCATTGCACGCGTGTCACGTTACTCGTGTAATCGCATATTGCGGTACATATTTATAATATTATCAATATAACAATATTTCAGTAGCCTACAGTAGCCTGCGCTCTGCACGCATATTATGGGCACGATGAAAGGAGAGAAGCTAAATGAGCCCGAGTCTGACCAAAGCCCGATCTGTAAAAAAAAAAAAAAGGCCCGACTGCTCCCAATAAGTGACAAAATAACGTCAACATTTTCCTATTTACATGTTGTGATTTGTATAGTCACAGCGTGTACAAATAACAAGGTCACAAGAGACACAGACATCTTCTAACCGTATACATACTGGGAACTATATTCTCAGAAGGCGAAGCACTGCTACTTGGGTGGAGTGATTTGCTCGCAGCGCCTGAGAAGCCCCGTGGTGAGGAGCAGAGAGTTCGCTCAGAGTTGGAGTAAATCACTCCGCATAAGTAGCAGTGCTTCGCCTTCTGAGAATATAGTTCCCACTATACGGTTAGAAGATGGTTGTGTCTCATGTGACCTTGTTATTCGTACACGCTGTGACTATACAAATCACAACATGTAAATAGGAAAATGTTGGCGTTATTTTGTCACTTATTGGGAGTAGTATGCTAGCTGGAGCCGTTTACCTCCAGTCTTTGTGCTAAGCTAGGCTAGCGGTGGGTGCGTCAGACAGAGTTACAGCACGCACAGAGATGAAAAGGGTATGTATGGACTTATCTAACTCTGGGGGATACGGTGAATAAGCTAAAGTCCCAAAAAGTCGGCGTGTTCCTTTAAAATAAGTACCTACTCAAGAGAGTGTGATTTCAGACACAGCCCTTGTCTTTGTACTGGCATTCAAGGCATTGCTGACCCAAGGGCCTGATCTTGTGACCCGGATACGTCACTAGTCTCCATCGTGATTCTCTCATGTAACTTCTGTCGATCTTTAACGCATCCAGTTCTCGCACTGATATGACATTACAATCTGCCTGTGTCTAAGGGTGTATTAACACCTGTCTTGTTTGGTTCGATTGAATCGAAATCAAGTTCGATCAACAACTGGTCTCGGTCCGGTTCCAAACGAACTCTGGTACGGCGCACATAAGAGCATGCTCTCTCCGCCGCTACCGTCATCATCTTTGCAAAATCCTGCTTACGTCATCGTATAGATGACTGTGGCATGCAGGACGAGGGCCGTGAGAGAATGAGCATCACCTGCGCACCGCACCGGTCTTGTATCTCTCACGGAGGAGCTATGGAACCATAAAAGGAAGAGAGCAACGACAATGAAAGACGAGAGAGGACCAGTCCTGGAATTTTTTGTTCTGTTTTGTTTATGTGTGTGCGGCAGTCGTCCGTGAGGGGCTGCCGTTTTTACTTTCGTTTTGTGTTTGTTTTATTATTAATTTGTTTAAATGTTCGCCGGTTCCCGCCTCCTTCCCATAACAACATACTTTGTTACAATGACACTATCATATGATGCTCATAAGTTTCTTCATATTGCTTTAGTAACTGATAAGTGATAACACCAAATCAGTAAAATAATAAAAATTGCACTACGAAAGATCACCATGATTATTCTGTTTTTGGACATCCTGCTTTTCCCTGCTTGATAATTCCGATTCCATGAATTCTACAGTTCATTATTTCTCTGTTTGTGCGCTTATATGCAAGCTTTGCATATCTGTCTGTATGCAGGGCATTTTTTGGCTTGTATTTATATCCACTTCTTGTGCATTCTGCTAGGGATTAATCTTTCTTTGGCTGAACACATTCTTTTTCCTTTTTCACATTCTTCTGCTTGTGAAATTTTGTGCATGGGAATTTCTGTTTATTCTTGCAGTGATTTTAATAGGTTTTGACTCACCTCACTGACACGGCAAATTTCCACTTCCCTCTGTAGGGTTAAAGGAATAGTTCATTGTCAAAATACTGTCATCATTTGCTCACCCTCAAGTTGTTTCAAACCTGCATGAATTTTTTTTTTCTTCTGCTGAAGACAATATTGATATTTTTAAGAATGTCGTTAACCAGACAGTTGATGGACCCCATTGACTTCCATAGTATTTTTTCCTGCCTCTGATCTGGCCAGTTGTAATACCACAAACAATCCGGTCCAGTATAAGTGACTCCTTTGTGAAATTCACAATCCTTCGCTTTATTCTTTAAGTCCGTTACATAAGCATCTATCGACTCTGTTTGGCCTTGTGCTCTAATAAAGAACAAATGTCTCGGGTATGTCAGGTTTTTCCGTGGTTCGCAGTATTTGGCAAACAGCTCTTTTAATGTCTTGAAGTTGTCAACATCAACGTGAAAGTGTTGAATACCTTGATTGCATCGTCTCCTGCAACTGTCAGGTTTCTGTCACTTCTATCTAGTCTATTTCTTGGTTTTGTGACAGAGCCCTGAGACTCCTGTTTTGTGTCGGGATTCGGACATTCATGCTTTACGTGTTTGTATTCTGTTATGAGCGCACAGGATGAACTTTCGCTCGTTCGTAGCACGTGGCTCGTGTTTACATCGGCCGCATGCTTTAATGTCATGTTTTGTCTTGTAGTGTGTAACACACAGGTTGTGTTTTACACTAGTTGTGTGCTTTCATGTTGTCATGTTTTGTGTGAACTTATGAGCGCCCCACAAGGCCTGGAGGTCGTCCCAAAGCCTGCTGTCGGCCCAGAGGCCGTTCCCAAACTCCTTGCCCTGCCGGCTCCGTCCATGCTGCGAGTCATGTCTGTTCCGCTGTGTGCTTTCCGCCAGGTGGCGTCCCTTTAGAGGAGGGGTAGTGTCAGGGTTCTGTCACTTCTGTCTAGTCTATTTCTTGGTTTTGTGACAGAGCCCTGCAACTCCTGTTTTGTCTTGTCTGTGTGCCTTGTTTCATGTGTGGGGCGTGGTGTTTGGATCCCGGCACGTGGGGCTAGTTTGGTTTCGGTTCTGTGTCGGGATTCAGACATTCATGCTCCGCATGTTTGTATTCTGTTATGAGCGCACAGGATGAGCTTTCGCTCGTTCTCGTGTGTTCTGTATTGTTGTGTGAGCATGCGGTTTCGAGTTCGCTCGAACCGAATGCTCTTTTGTCCACGTGTGTTGTGTTTTGTGTAGCACGTGGTTTGTGGTTACATCGGCCGCATGCTTTCATGTCATGTTTTGTCTTGTACTGTGTAGCACACAAGTTGTGTTTTACACTAGCTGTGTGCTTTCATGTTGTCATGTTTTGTGTGAACACGTGGCTTATGAGTGTTCTCATTGGCTGCGTGTTCATGTCTCGTTTTGTGTTAGCACATGGCTTGTGATTTGTTTTACTGGCCATGTGCTTGGGTTTTTGTCATGTTTAGTGTGAGCACATGGCTTGTCATGTATGTTTCCTTGTGCCATGTGCTCTCCTGTCGATTGTCTAGCCCCTCCCATCTTGTTACCTGATTATTGATTCATTTGCCCCACCTGTCCTCCCTCGTTACCTGCTTTGTTTGCTCTCCCTATTTATTCTCCCTGTGTTTCCTGTCCATGCTGAGTCTAGTTGAAGGCTTACAACCTGTCTAGGTTTCCCCCACGGGGTAGTTTTTGTTTTTGTTTTAATTTTTTACCTAATTAATACCCATTGTCCTGCACTTGAGTCCTTGCTACTTTCATCTACCCAAACCCTGACAGCAATGTGCAGAAAAGTGTAAAACTTAATTTCTTTTTTTACGAGATTGTGCTTGTGATAAGATACAGTTAAATTGCTGGATCCAATCTCTCCAGTTCTCGGCTAATAAATATGATTAAGACATGTAATACTGTTGCATGAAAATGCTTAAACTTCTGTCTTGTACCTGCAGCATGGCGTGTGCACGGCAATCTGCTATTGAGTTCCTCAAAAATGCCAGGAGTAAGCTGGTGATCCAAATGGAGAACCTTCCTCTGATCATTGAGAATCTTTATCAGCAGAGGGTTTTCAATGACCATGAGGTCGATGATCTCAAAGCTGAGAGGACAGAGTTTGATAAAGCCAGATGTATATTGGATTGGGTCACTAAAAAAGGGGAAGAGGCCAGTTATGAATTACTCAGGATTTTGGATGTCACTAAGAAGAGGACATTACATCTTAATTTGCACTCCTGGATCAGCTGTTTTCCATTAAGAGTGGAAGATGAAGAGACCAGCTATTCATTTGGTGAGTATATAAATGAAAAACATTTCAATAAAAAGAAGTAAATTAACACATTTCAATACAAATCTTTGTTTTTGTTGCTGTTTCAGGTACAAAGCCCTGTCAAAACTACCAGTCAGCGCTCAAGAAGAAAGCAAAAAGGATTCTGAAGGACCAAAGAGAACGTTGCTGTAAATATCCAGATGACAAGGCACAAGTACATTTTCATTTTATACCTGTCGTTTTAGAGAAAGACTCTGTGATGAAAACTCCTCAATGCAAAATAAAATGGAAAAACAAAAAATGCAAAAAGCTGCGGCCCAAAAAGCTGATCTCTTACATTCCTACTGAGCAACAAGCACTTTCACCTGAGGATCTGCTGAGATGCCAAGATAAGAACATCCTCCTCATAGGCAAACCTGGAATAGGAAAGACTACAGTTGTCCAGGAAATGTTGCGTCTGTGGGCAGAGAAAGATGACCGAGAGCTGGACTACATGTTTTACTTTGATGAAAGTGTTTTGTCCGGTTCTAGCAATGACGATTTGGAATCTATTTTGTTTAAAGTGTATTTTAAACCAATGGAAAAAGACAGAATGTACGTGTTTCAAGATATTGAGGAAAACTCTGAGAAAGTTGTCATTGTATTTGATGATGTCGTCGATTTAGAAAAAAATTCCACCTTATGGAAGATCATGAACCACGAGCTCCTGCCTGATGCCAAGATTATAATAACATGCAGATCAGAGGTGGAATATGATCCGCTTTTCTCCGACTGGCCGACACTGAAAGTGTATGTCCAAGGATTCAGTGAAGAGTCTATCACCGCTTACTATCAGAAGATGTTGGGTCACGATCCTGTTCTTCTAGATGTTGTTTTGAAGAATCAAGAGCTGTTCAGTCTCAGCCATGTGCCAATGTATGCATTCATGATTGTAGACTTGATTCAGTTTAAAAACGACAACGTTTTCAACCATCAACACACAGTCACAGAAATGTACATCCACATTTTCCGTGTTGCTGTGAAGAAACAAATTGAGCAAATAGATAAATACTTGAAAGACATTAAAGATCAGGTTTATTTTTTGATGGAAAAGGCATTCAATGCAACTATGCAGAAAACTCTAACCCTTATTAGCTGTGATGCGACAGATATTTCTCGTGCGTTTCTGAAGATGATCACAACAAGAGACTCGCCTACATCTGCAACAACGTACTGTGCTTTTCTCCACAACACAGTGCAAGAATTCTTCTCAGCTTTGTGGCTTCTTGGACATCCAGGTGAAATTGAGAAAGTCCTACAACTCTGTCAGACTGAAGAGAATAAACACATGAAACATGTTCTTCCTTTCTTATGTGGACTTCTGGAAGAACACAACATTAAACTCATCAAATGTCTCTTCCCAGAAGATCAGATAAAGAAAACATCTGACTGGTTCATTGAGAAGTTTTTGGAAACTTTCCTCCAACCTCAGAGTGAAAGTGAAGAGTCTGATCTTCTCTATGTGTGTCAGTGCTTGTATGAGCTCCAGTCTCCTAAAGCGTGTTTAATGTTCCTGGAGAAGATGGACCATCAGCTTGAGCCTGAAGAGGATCTCGACCCTCATCAGTGTTGTGCTTTGGCTTATGTGATCACTCAGTCCAGAGATAAAGAGGTTTATCTGAATCTGGAGGACTGTAACATGACTGACGCAGGAATGAACATGATGCTCAGCTGCGGACCCAAGATCAGGTACTACTAAGGAATGGGGTGAAAAGATATATAGCAATATTTAAAAAAAATGTGACAACGTATTGTGGATGTGAAAATCAATTGCAATATATTTTTTTTCCCCCTCCAAGACTGAGCTTACTGTATTTATAAGGTATTATAAATACCTTAAGAATAAATATTTATTCGGTAACACTTGACAATAAGGTTAATTTGTTAACATTAGTTAACTACTGTTGTAAAGTTTTTCTTTCTTCAAAGCAGACCAGGAGACGTTGGGATCACGTTCAAACAGAAGAGTTTCTTTATTTGAGCGCGGCTGCGGTTTCGTCCAACATAATCTGACTCTAATACAGTTTGCATTGTAGTTATATACATTCCAAGGGGGAGGGATTACATAGAGGTGGAGACCCTGAAAAAAGCATGCAAATGAAGTAGGAACACACCCTACTCTGAGTCCAATTGAATCAGCATAACTATTCACATGCTGATACTAGCCAGGAACTCCAATTCCAAGAGCCATCCCAGACCCATTAAAGACAAAAGGTGAAAGTCAATCAACCTAACGATTCAACGTCTGGGCTCCGAAAGGTGAGAATCAAGTGATCTGACTTATTTAAAACACAATAGAGAAAACAGGTCTGGCAGGAAAGGAGACTCTTGCTGGAGACTCAATAAATCAGTATATAAACTTTATCAGTTTATATACTATAGCAGTGGAAAAACTAAATTAAACATTTAATAAATATGTAATACAACACTTCCCCCTTTGAGAGTTCTAATAACTCTCACAAAAATACACATTTATACACTTAAAAGTTAATTCTTTTAACTTGTGTAAGTTACAGGCACGTGTAACTTATTCTGTGTTGTGTCCATGATTTACATGAGTGTCATAGTTCTTCTCAAAACCATAACTGTTGACACCTGCGACGCAGGGTGTACAATGTCATATAAACTACATGATTACACAGAAAACCATGTAGCATAACAGTGGAATTCTTGAAAGTCCATGGCGCCTGAATAGCTGTGAAGTCTGTTTCCTGTAGCGTCCATTTCCCACGTAGAGTCGCTCTGATGACTCGTCCCTCATGAGGTTTGTTCATGGAAATCTGAGGTGATGTTTTATACCAGGATGCTGCTTGTGAAGACATCAACACATACGAGTAACACAAGAAAACAAAGAAACAGCAGAACAGCAATATTCATGCATAGACTTCATCCTTCCATAAGTCATTTGATCGTATAGTGGTTTTAAGTCTAACTTTTATCAAAGTACACTTAAAAGTTCATTCTTGTAACTTGAAAAAGTTACAGGCACAAACATGATCTGTGTTGTTCATCTGTAATTGCATGCTGACACAGAAACATAACATGCAACTAGGGTCCGTGAATTTTCTGCGTTGTGTATTTTTTTCTTTTTCTTTGGTGATAGTTCGTTCAGCAGTGGGTCTGGTTGTCTTCTTGAAGTTGGGGCTTCATACGCAGATGAGACGGTCGTTGCATATGGATCTTGAAAAAGCCATCAAGTTTTATCTGTAAGACAGAAAACAGAAAAACAGAGAGCAGTATTTCTTCAAAACACTACGGTTGTAGCAGTTTAAACATTATGGTTCTATCGTTTTCAGAGTCTACTGTTGTCGTTTCATTCTTTCCCTATTTCTTAATTGATTTGACACCTATGGACCAGTGAGGTAAGGATGGACTAAATCGGGAAAAGCCTATGAGGTATGTCTTCACCCTGGGTTCACCCCCGAAGCCTGTTGCGTCAGTTCCTCCCAGGGCACCTCACTTGTCCGTGTCCTATTCTGTCCCTGTGTTGTGTACACACTGTACAGTGTGTGAGAAAATTGGCACATTTCCATTCTCCAGTGAAACATCAGTCCTAATAAACATCATTAACAGAGGATGGTGTCTGATTGCAATATTCTGTGTTCTGCAGTATAACATTTAAGGCTGTGAGTATACTGAATGTCCCTCAAACAAAGGCTGAGACAGTCACTTTCCTTTTGTTCTATTAAACAAAAATAAGTCTTTCATCTTTGTTGTGAGTTACTGGGGAAATTAAGCAATCACAGCCCAAATGGTTAACACCTCAAAAAGCTTACCCACGAGTCCAATGACGAGGGGAGGGGTTGCTTTAAAGTAGCAAACAAATGTAGTAAGAGCTGCATAACATTGTTAACTTGTCTTAAGTTATTTTTGTTTTTTCTACATTCATTTCCAAAATGTCCGTGCTTGCCACAGTAAGAACAACTGGCTTCTCTAGGACTTTTGCGTTTCTTTGGCTTCTCTGAGTTGACCATAACAGAAACTGCTGCAATTCTTACTCTCTCTTTGACATCAGAATCTCTTTCCCAAATAGCTAAACTGTCCAAGTTGTCTTGCAGAGTTCTCGTACACCATGTGATGTTTAAGTAAGGCAACGCCTTTCTGTGTTCTGGCAAAAGACAATGAAACCATGTGCGAACCAAAGGACCATTATGACCTAACACCTTTTCTGGAGTGTCGGCAATTCCGCTGTAAACGGCAGCGATCTGACAGAATCGTTCTGTGTACTCACAAACAGTCTCACCCTTCTTCTGTACACAATTGGTTATTTTTGACCAGTCCACGTTCGGTCCAACAATGTTCTTTAAAATTTTCAGAACTTCCTCTCTCAATTCATCTTTACTGGCTTGTTGCAGTTCAGAATTGTTTACAGCACTTTCAAAATCATTGAATTCTGACTCAGTCAAGATCTGTGATATTAGCTGAGTGACTTCAGCTAGAGACATATCGTAGAGCCGCATCTTTTTGGACAACTCTCTCCTAAACTCAGAAAAATTTCTTTGCACTGATGGCAAACTTTCAGAAATTCTCTCAATATCTTTAGGACCTAAAGATGTTTTGACTGCTTGTGGCTGCAATATGGGGTTTGCAAATGGAACTGTATCAACACCTTTTCCCTGAGCCTTTTGTCTAGCTACGCACACTTCAACTGCATTTACATCTGCATTGACATTGTCCTCTATACTATCAAAAGACTGTAAATCAGGATAGCTTTCATCTGACTGTTGGTTTTCTGAGTCACATTTGGTTGAGGCCTTGTTATGGCCCAACTTTTTCATGAAACAGGACACTTGAGTATGCAATTGTTTGTTCTGTTCTTTTAACTTATCAATACATCGAGCTTGTTCTTGTACAATGGATAAGCTAAATTCTCTGTGACAGAAGATAATACCTTTCACGTTTTTCTTCCTGATACATGCACCCAACACTTTCTTGCAATCTTCAATTGGCCATACTGTGTCTGCATCAATGCCGAATTTCTTTGTTAAATTCAATCTGACTTCCTCAGTCACGATTGAGTCCATGTGCTCTCTTAACAAAGACTTAAACTCATTGTCTGTCCATAACGGGCTAGCTAATCCACCTTTCTCTGTTGTGGGTATCAGCCTAGCATTCCTTCTAACCATTTTGTGACTTCCTTTGTTACTTAACAATCACAAAACACGAAAACTTCTCTCTACTGTCTTACAAAAAGAGGGTGCAATCTTATTAGCACATGATGCTAAATCTTCTCTAGCTTACAGAGGATAGGTCTTCTCTTAGCAAGAGGATACACACAATATTAACATGTAACTGTTAAACTTCCCTGCCAACAACAGAGGGTAAATTTCATCTCTAAAAGCAAACTTTAGAGGCTTATCTTTAGTTAACCAAACTCTACAGCTGTTTGTTAACTACTTCTCTGAACGGCGCAGAGGAAAACTATTTTTGTACTGGTCTGCAAAGGTTCTTTGAAATGGAGTGAAACTCACCAAGTCTTTCATTTGTAGAGAAAGATTCCGTCTGGAAAAAAGTCTTTGAGATCTTTTTGGAGCTTGAAGTTTTTAATCTGGATTCAGAAGATTCAGTATGGAACTTAGTCAGGCTTTGTTGAGATCTTTGAGTTAAGTTTCCTTTTTCTCCATCCGGGTCACGGCACCATCTGTTGTAAAGTTTTTCTTTCTTCAAAGCAGACCAGGAGACGTTGGGATCACGGTCAAACAGAAGAGTTTCTTTATTTGAGCGCGGCTGCGGTTTCGTCCAACATAATCTGACTCTAATACAGTTTGCATTGTAGTTATATACATTCCAAGGGGGAGGGATTACATAGAGGTGGAGACCCTGAACAAAGCATGCAAATGAAGTAGGAACACACCCTACTCTGAGTCCAATTGAATCAGCATAACTATTCACATGCTGATACTAGCCAGGAACTCCAATTCCAAGAGCCATCCCAGACCCATTAAAGACAAAAGGTGAAAGTCAATCAACCTAACGATTCAACGTCTGGGCTCCGAAAGGTGAGAATCAAGTGATCTGACTTATTTAAAACACAATAGAGAAAACAGGTCTGGCAGGAAAGGAGACTCTTGCTGGAGACTCAATAAATCAGTATATAAACTTTATCAGTTTATATACTATAGCAGTGGAAAAACTAAATTAAACATTTAATAAATATGTAATACAACACTACCTTTATTATTCTTAGTAAATATTAATTTCAACATTAATTTACTATACATTTTTTAAATCAAAAGTTGTATTTTTAACATTAGTTAATGCACTGTGAATTAACATGAACAAACAATGAACAGCTGTATTTGTATGAACTAATATTAACAAAGATGAACTAATATAGTGACAAATGTATTGCTCATTGTTAGTTCATGTTAGTTATAATATAATAACTAATGTTAACTAATGAACCTTATTGTAAAGTGTTACCATTTATTCTTTCATCATGCACTCACCCCCGTGTCGTTTTAAACCCATAAGATTTTCATTCATCACATTTTTTTTATGAAACCTGAGACATTTCTGTCCCTCTATTTAAAAGATCCAACAAGGTCAATCGAAAAAAAAAAATCAATCGATCAGTTTAATCCTAGTCTTCTGAAGAGACATGATCGCTTTATATGATGAACAGAATTACTGATCAACAAACATATTGTAGTGTAAACAGACGTTCAAATATATATATGTATGTATGTATGTATGTGTGTGTGTGATGTGCGAGAATGACATGAGGGTGAGTAAATGAAGACAGAATTTAAATTTTTGTATTAACTAACCTCTTAACGTTTAGGAATATTTATTTTGACACATTTAAAACTGTGATTGATTGCACAGTGACAAAACATCATTTAAATCACCATCTCACATTTGTAGTTTTATTATGATGATTCAAAGTTTTTTAGATGATTTATTCTTATCATGTAGGCTAAGTGTATTTATAGAGGGAGAGAAGGGAAACAGTGGGATGTTGTGCGCGACTTGTAAGAGATCCAATGAATGCCTGCATTGAATGCATTTTTACTGCGTGAGAAAAAAAGCTAAGTTTCAGTGACAAAACTACATTTAAATTGTATCGTGATTACAGTATTGTGTATTTTACCAAATCGCGACATGTGTATCTTTACACCACTACTTTAGTAAGGAAGGATCATGATATTTGACTAGTCAACCAACAACTCTTGGACTACATTTAGAGATGCGGTATCTCAGATTTTTAGCCTGCCAAGAGACCGACTCCACAGACTAACTGACACACTTTTACTCCAGTCATTTCTTTCACTTCAGCTACAATGACTTTTTACCCCTAAAAGCTGCCTCTAAATTTGAATTTATCACAGACTGTTTAACTGGCATGAATGTATTTACACTGCAGTTACAATTAATTACGATTAATTAATTGATTAATTAATGGTGTTAGATTAATGTTCTTTTAATTAATATTGAAATCTGAAATGGATTTCAATATCTCCTATTTCAATATTTAACGCTTATCTATTCTAGGTCACCTTGTAAACCCACAGCAAAAACCACACTTGTTGCAAACATAATTTACATTACTTTTAAGAATAATAATACAAATGTTGGGAAAGTGCCTGTAGGGGTTTTTCTATTGCATGCAGAAGCCCTTTATCAGAGATGAGGTAAATAATAGCGTTGCAGTCCAAACTACAGCAGATTAATGGTTTATTATGGGGCTATGGTCCATAGATAAAAAATAAAAATAAAAAAATAAATAAAAAAAAGCTCCATAAATTAAATAAAATTAAAACATCAATTTTTCATTTTTTTCTCCCCTGGTTACTTTATCAATGTATAATTGCCATTCCCTCTCCTTTTTTTTTTCAATTTTACTTTTGCTAAATTGTGACTTAGGAAATGATCTTTTGGATAATATTGAATATTTTCCAAAATGAGAGATGAGAATATTTAGGCAAAATGCAAGAAAAAAGGAAAAATATTCAATATTATTCTAAAGATCATTTCTTAAGTCACAATTAAATGATGGGTGGGGGGCTGCCGTTATGGTTTATATCCGACTGTGTGCTTGTTGAGAAGTAGCCTATATAGTTTAAAAAGGCTAACACAGAGGAACACCTTTTTTCACACAAAGTGCCATAGTTTTTATTGTTAATAACTGCTAAATGTAAGACAGGTCTGGCTATCGGGAGCAGGCTACATATTGCCCGGCTACTTATTTCACCCTCTTCTTTCTTTCTTTAATCCTCTTGGCCCCCTTGGGAGCATAGGACGTCCACCATGGATCTCCACCTCACTCTCCTCTGTGCTAAGGACTTTACTTCTTGCCAGGAGGTCCCCGTCTTGGTCAGTTCATCAAGCGTGGACCGCCTCCAGTTGGATTTAGGTCTCCCTAACTTCCTCTTGCCTTGGGGGTTATAGTCCAGAGCTTGTCTTGCTATGTTCCTCGGATCCTTCCTTAGTGTGTGACCGATCCATCTCCACTTTCTAGATTTGATTTCAATGTGTATTTGCTCCTGGTTCATGCGTCTCCACAGGTCAACATTTGATATTTTATTAGGCCACCAAATCTTTAGTATGTATCTGAGACAGTTGTTAATGAACACTTGTAATTTATCAATGATTGATTTGGTGGTTTTCCAGGTTTCACAGCCATATAGCAGGACAGATTTTACGTTTGTATTGAAGATTCTGATTTTGGTGTTTCTAGAGAGCTGGGAAGAGAGCCATACAGGTCGGAGCGTTCTAAAGGCATATCTTGCTTTGCTGATGCGCAACTTGACATCTTTATCAGCTCCACCATCTGTGCTAATGTTGCTTCCGAGGTATACAAACTCGACCACATCTTCCAGGGATTTATCCTCGATTGTGATAGGTTGGTAGGTTTTGGTGTTAAGTCTCATGACCTTGGTCTTCCCGACATTTATCCTGAGGCCTATCTGTTTACTGTGTTCATGCAATCTTGTGGTCTTGCATTGAACGTGTGTATGTGTTTCTGAGATCAAAGCCAGATCATCTGCAAAATCAAGATCTTCCAGTTGCTCAAAAGGGTTCCACTGTAGTCCTGTCCTTTGACCATCCACTGACATTTTCATTGTCCAGTCGATTGCAATGAGGAGGAGGATGGGAGACAGTAGGCAGCCTTGACGTACTCCTGTTTTTATGCGGAGGGTGTCGGAGAGCTTACCATTTGAGGTGACTTTACCTGTGAATCCATCATACATGCATTTAATGATGTTGACCAGTTTTATGGGTATTCCATAATGTCGGAGCATCTTCCACAGAATGTTTCTGTCTAGGCTGTCAAAGGCCTTTTCAAAGTCAACAAAGTTTATGAATAATGATGACTGCCATTCGATGCATTGTTCAACAATTATTCTGAGTGTTGCAATGTGATCTGTACACGAGTTGTTTATACGGAAACCTGCTTGTTCTCTCCTGAAAATCTTGTTTAGTGGTTCTTGTATTCTGTCTAGGATTATTCGACAGAGAATTTTGTTGGGGACTGAGAGGAGCATGATGCCTCTCCAGTTTTTACATTCACTGAGGTTTCCTTTCTTGAGGACTATGACAATTAACCCCTCCTTCCAATCATTGGGAATCTCCTCTTTTTTCCAGATGTCATTTAGGAGCCCATGGAGGATATCAGTGGAGGCGCTGATATCTGCTTTCAGTATATCAGGTGGGATGTTATCCTTCCCCGGTGCCCTGCCTAGCTTTAGTTTTTTGCAGGCTCTCCTTATTTCCTCCTTTGATATCCTACCACAGTTGATGTTTAGGTCTTTTTCCGCGTCCTCTATGACTGGGGGACTGTCTGGGGGGAATCTATTCAGGACTTCTTCGAAGTGTTCCTTCCAGCGCTCTAATTGCTGGGACTCTTTGGTGAGAAGGTTTCCCTGCTTATCCCTGATAGGCAGGCTTGTGGTCTGTTTTTTCCCTGACAACTGGTGGGTTATTCTGTACAGTTCCTTGGCGTTTCTTTCTCTGGCTGCTTCTTCTGCTTCCTTAGCCAGCTCCTCTATTCGTGCTTTCTTGTCCCTCTTGCAGCTTTTACGGACCACCCTGTTTTTTTTCTTGGTAGTCTTGTCTGAGGCGTTTCTTCTTGTTATTATCTGTCTCTCTGTTGAGTTTTGCTTTGATATCTCGTCTAGCTTCGATCTCACTCCAAGTTGCATCTGTGACCCAATCTTTTCTTCTGGGGTCACTGTAGCCCAGAAGAGATTCACAGGTGTTTATGAAGGCCACCTTGCATCTTTCCCATTTGTTGTTTATGTTGTCTCCTTCTGCTAGGGCTTGGAACCGGTTGCGGAGGTGGATTCCCCATTCCCGGCATATTTTATTATCCTTTAGTTTCCGTGTTTCAAACCTTCTCTGAACCCTGTTCCCAGGTTTCTTCTTCACTGCAAGTTTCATTCTGAGTTCTCCCATGAGAAGATGATGGTCAGAGTCTATATCGGCGCCCCTCATGGCTCTGACATCAAGGAGAACTCTCCTCCATTTCCTGTCTATTGCAAGATGGTCAATCTGATTCTCAGTGAAGTGGTCTGGTGATATCCAGGTAGCTTTATGGATTTGTTTATGTGGGAAGAGACTGCCTCCGATCACTAGCTCATTGAGGGCACAGAAGCTGGCAAAGAGGAGCCCATTTTCACTTATCTGCCCCAATCCTTCAGTTCCCATTGTTCCTCTCCAGTCGCTGTTATCTTTTCCAATTTTGGCATTCATATCTCCCATGATGATCTTGATGTCTCTTTTGGGATTCTTCTGAAAGACAGCCTGTAGTTGTTGGTAAAAGGTCTCTTTTTCTTCATATACGGCATTGTTGGTGGGAGCGTAGCATTGGATAACTGTTATATTACATCCTTTTGATGTAAACCTGGCTGTGATGATTCGTTCTGAAATTGGTTCCCATTCGATGAGGCTTTTACCTGCATCTTTTGAAAGGAGTATTCCTACTCCGTGTGTGTGTGGATCATCTTCTTTGGGGTTTCCTGAATAGAGAAAGGTCTCTCCAGTGGCAGTTGTTATTTTTCCAAAGGTATTCCATCGGCTCTCACATACACCAACAATGCTTAGGTTGTATCGTTGCATTTCTTTTGTCAGTTGTGCCAATTTTCCAGTTTGGTAAAGTGTTCTGACATTCCAACACCCAATTCTCGTTCTTGACTTCAGCTTCAGCAGACATTTCCCGCCCTGGGGTCTCTGGTGAGTTTGTCTCAGGCGGTTCATACATCCCACACGTGGGTCGTCAGTTAGGCTTCGTTCAGTAAGGGATAGTTTCCATAGTTTCGGTTTCTGTAACCAATTTATTTTTTCCGGGGACGGGTAGTTAGCCCATCGCCCAACCCCCAACCTGGAGGGCCAGTGGGATCGCTCTTTGTCTGGTCTCTACCCTTCGACCTGTTCGGCTTGGGTGACCCTGCCAGGAGTACAAGAGAGTACAAGACTCCTGCCGACATAGCTCTAGGGGTCATGGAGACGTGCACAAACCGCTCCACCACGATAAGGCGGCGATCCTTTCGGAGCTATTTCACCCTCTGCCCAGCTCTTTTGTATTTATTTACTTATTCGTTATTACTTTATTATATTGTTGCAAGCCTGATGCACCCAAATTATCTTGGAATTCGCCATTTGATAATAAACTGAAACAAATTATGAATCCGGTAATCTTGACTTGTGGCATATAGTTATAAGATAAAGCCTATCATTCGACTTATCCCGGGCAAACAGCTTCTATTGTAATGAACCGAGTTAATGACTGTGCTGAATTTAAGGGAACGAGAAGCACGGAAGTTCAATGTTGCCGTGGAAATGAACGATGCCCACTAGCGAGTGAAAATATCTGCATCTGGGGAGTTTACTATGTAGGCCTAAATATTTTGTATAGGGGAGACCGGGGATGGAAGGGGAACACCTTATGTTTGAGCATCTGTAACTCAGCCACTGTTTGTGCTAGATCTCTCAAAATGTGATACACGGCAGCCACATTTGTCTGCTACAAATATAACTCACTTGGACATTAACAAAACATTCACAGATTGTGTGCGTTAATGTCAAATACAAAGAGTTCAGTTGTTACAATCTACCCCACAACTGGCTGGGGATAGATGCAATGAGAGGTCATTTGCTGAAATAAGATTTACACTATATTGTATTTTTAAGGACTTTAAATTTAGCACAAAAACAATTGCGAATAAAGGTGGTCCTCTGTGTTAGCCTTTTAAACTATATACATTTCGATGCCACGCAGGAGGCTATAAACAATGTAAAACAGTCTGCGGCCATGTACTATGGAACAGCCCACAGCGCAAAATGCAAGAACAACGGCAGGACTGCACAAGCTAGCGGACGGTGCCATCAGTGATTGTATACAGAACACGCTTAGCATCTCAGCCAGAGTCTAAAGTTAAAGTCGCCATGAAATCGAAATGGAATATTGCAGTGTTTATTATGAAATATTTATTTGTGCACAACACTTTTTTTCAAATCTTTATTCAGAATAACTTCCCCTCCTCCACGCACTGACATCTCATCTCTTCTCTGATGACGTGTTTACTGGTGTGAGGACGGGAAAATAAACTCCAGCAACCTCCTGTCACTCACATGAGATCAAAGCAGTAGCAAACAGCAATCCAACAAGCAATTCCCATTTCGCTGTTTCACTTGGATATACGTCACAATATGGGGGAAAAAAACGGTCACAACTTCCATTTCATCTTGACTTTTAACACTTGCCAAGAGTCTATTGTCAGTAAAAATCGTTTCCACACAAACTCTTCTCTGCTAGTGCTGTAAGTTTGGGTCGCTTGTAACATGCGTTTAAAAAGGCAACATGTTTCAACTTTCTGCAATGAGATTTGATATGAACTAAAGTGAAGCTCTAAGGTCTTCACCAAAATAAAAGTTTAACATTTGAAAGCAAAGAAATTAAGACATAAATATTAGTATTATAATTTTTCTGATGTTCTGTACATTTAAATTGTATTATTATTATTATTATTATCAAATGCCTTTATTTTACAATGCAATATAATTATTGACTAAATGTATTACTTTATTAATTTGCTTAATTGTTATAATTTAAAATGTATTTATTATTATTATTAATTTTGATATATGATTTCTGTGTTGCAGATTAAAGATTTGGAAAGAACCACTGAAGCAAATCACATTCTTTCGAGAATTCTTCCATAAAGCATCTCAGTGCAGTTGCTCCTTTTTTGACACGAGACACAATAACAACCCAGAACTGTGTGATTTCCTGCTGGATCTTTACTCACATGTGAAGAACTATGAGACTCAAACAGGCAGGAGTTTCCTTCCAGCATTACAGTCAGTTTTCCAGTTTCCTGAAGTCTGGATCATAGATCTCTCACAGAGAAAGTCCTCCGTCCTCCTGGAAGTGCTGAAACTCCAGACAGAGAAGAAACCAGTAGAGCTGAGAAGATGTTCAGAGGAAGAGAGTGAAGTGAAGAGTTTCCTTCAGTGTCTGCCCTACATCTCACAGCTGAGGTAAGATATTGTACAGCCTTTTGCTCAACATGTTTAAAAAAGCTGGAGTAGGTCTTTGTGTATTAAATGGATCTTTTTTTTAATTATTATTTTGTATTTACCTTTGGATGCAGAAATGTGTAAAATTGATTGAAAAGGGTCACAGAGAAGCTGGAAAATAGTCAGGAAAATGAAACTGACTGGTTCTAGAAACCTCAACTAACATTTGTAGCAAATTAGCTCAAAAAGGAAATATCACAAACAGTTAATCTTTGAGAGCCAGCAAAGAATCAAATAACCTTAAGGCAGGGGCAAACAATCTTAAACGCATCTAAATATCAGTAGAAATAATATTTGAACTTATTCATTGATGCATAGTGTGTGTGTGTGTGTGTGTGTAGATCCTCGTTGTGTGGTTCGTGAGCTTGAAGTGTACTTTGGGTTCTTCCGGAGGGCGCGTCGTTCACAGGAAGTTTAAAAGGTTTACTTGAAAGCAAAGTTGCTGAAAATCAAGATGTCTCATCAGAAGGACAGGAAAAAGAGCGGACAGGGAAGAAGGAATGAGTTAAAATGAGCTATTGTCATCGTCCTTTAAAGCCTGGAACACACTGTTGAATGACGAGCGGCAAGGCAAAGGTTCGTTTAACAACATATAACTTTACTAGAAGATACAGAAGTTCAACATGCAAGCATATAACTTCATCAACGTAACCCATTCCCGAGCATGCGTAGAAGCAAGCTTTTTACAAGTCTGTTGGATTTAAAGCTACAGAACACTATGTTCTACATCCTCCTCCTTTAACTGTGACAGATATTCCTTAATGAAAAGTTCCCTACGAAGTTCCTTACATTTGTAAGTTAACTCAAAGCCTTTATCTTTATAAGCAACACATTTAACAGACTAGTTAAGCTGAGAGTAAGAAAGTCTATTTACACGTAACCGTTTCTTGACAAAGTAATGTCAACATTTACAAATTGAACATTTTGTTACTAAATAACTGAACTGTTTCCTCTGTTTTTTTTTTCTTTATCACATGTATTTAGGGTTTGGTTTGCAAAGGCGACCTGCTCTGATCACATATGGAACTGTGGAATGAATTCTTGTTGAATGTTCATTCAGTGGCTTCTTCTCGGCTCCTTGTGGGGTGCATTGTTCTTTGACTTCACTTGGAGTGGAGTATTTATGTTTAGACTCAACAGAGGGGGTCTGGACAAAGGGAAATGACATATCGCTGTACTCGTACCATTGTGTTTGTGGCTCCGCAACAGGAAGGATTCTTTACCTTCAGTCTCCACAAGATATGACCTTGGTTCATCACAGACCTGTTTGACGAGTCCAATTCTGTCATGGCCTTTAGAAGTTGCAAGTCTCACTATCTCACCTTGTATGAGTGGCCGTAGAGCTCTGCTGGACTTGTCGTAGTATGTCTTTGAAGTCAGCTCTGTCATCAAATGTGTTCATCTGGTGAGTCTCTGGGGGAACGTGACAATGTGTCGGCAAGGAACATGTGTTTTCCTTTCTTGTATGTGATTGTGAAGTTGTATTTCTGCAATCTTAGCATCATGCGTTGCAGCCTTGCTGGAGCTGTATGGATAGGCTTTTTAAGGATGGTTACCAATGGCTGGTGGTCCATCTCAATGTGAATTTGTTTACCATATATGTAGTCATTGAATTTGGTGCACGCGAATACCACAGCCAGAAGCTCTTTTTCAATCTGCGTGTAACGCACTTCTGTTTGCGTCAGAGTGCGAGAAGCGTACGAGACAGGTGCATCTTCTTGAAGACACGCAGCTCCGAGTCCAAACTGGGAAGCATCACAGGTGAGTGTGACGGGTTTCTGGATGTCATAGTATTTCAAGGTAGGTGGACTGGAAATCCTGTGCTTCAGATCTTCGAAAGCATCCTGATGCTGTTTAAACCAGCACCACTCTGTGTTTTTACAGGTCAGCTCACACAGGGGTGCAGACAACTCACTGAGGTTTGGTATGAATTTTTCTAAATAGCTGATCATACCCAGGAAGCGCTGTAGTGCAGTAACATTGTCTGGCGGCAGCATTTCTGTGATTGCTTTTGTTTTAGCAGGGTCAGGTTGTTGTCCCTTGCTTGTGAAAATATGTCCAACATAGCTCACCGCACTTTTGAGGATTCAGTCTCAAGTTCACTTCACGAGCACGGTCTAACACTTTCTTCAAATTTGCATTGTGTTCCTGCTCGCCGTTGCCCCCCACAATGATGTCATCAACTATGACTGCACACGGATAGCCAGCGAAGATCTGTTCCATAGCACGCTGAAAGACCTCGCTGGCTGAATTAATGCCAAAGGGCATCCGAAGAAATCTAAATCTTCCAAATGGCATACTGAAAGTAGTCAGTAGGGTCAGTAGACTTATGATCCAGTGAAATCTGCCAGAATGAGCTTTTGGCGTCTAGTACTGAGAATACAGTGGAGTTTGGCATCTGCGCTGCCACTTCTTCCACTGTGCGCATGGGGTGATGTGGACGGTTTAGAAACTTGTTTAGGTCCCAAGGGTCTATACACAGCCTTATTTCATCTGAGTTTTTCTTGTGAGTAGCCACCATAGATGACACCCAATCGGTTGGCTCAGATATAGGAGTGATAACGCCGATAGCAACCATTCTTTCCAACTCTGTTTTTACCTTGTGTTGCATTGCTGCAGGAATTCTTTGTGCTAGACCAGGGGTGTCCAAACTCAGTCCTGGAGGGCCACTGTCCTGCAGAGTTTAGCTCCAACCCCAATTAAACACACCTGAACCAGATAATCAGACCTTGATAATCTGGTTCAGGTGTGTTTAATTGGGGTTGGAGCTAAACTCTGCAGGACAGTGGCCCTCCAGGACTGAGTTTGGACACCCCTGTGCTAGACGGATGACAGGTTAAGCTTCTTTGTCAAGTTTCATGCAGTATGTTACAGGAAGCCTTCCTACTTCATCTAGGAAAAGATCTGCATAATCTGTGTTAATCCCCTGGGCAAAACTTGAGTTCTCTTTTAGACTGACCTGGTGCACTGCGTTATTGAGAGAAATGAGGCCCATCCGAAGACAGTCATACAGCCCAAGCAATGGCTGTACATTTTTTTTCCACCACGTAGAACTGTAGAGAATAGTTCTGGTCACTCAGGTTGCATGATAACACAGTTGAACAGACTCCCAGATTAATGTCTGGATCTCCTCTCCACCATATGCAACAAGCTTCACATGGCTTGACAACTGAAGATTCTCTTCTTGCTTTACCTGTGCAAATGTCTGCATAGACATGATGTTGCATGAGGCTCCTGTGTCGATCTTTAGTTGAGGCTTTCCATTGGTTCGGACTGTGCAAGATATTGCGGTTTTCTTTGACTGTTTTGTGTCAATTTCTGCCACCTTCTGGTGATTTAAGGAAACTCCGTCTATAAAGAATGAGTTTTCACTGCTGTTTGAAGCTCTGGCAACTTTTGTAGATTCCGTGTACGATGAACCTTCATAGATTTGCAGCATTTTTGGAAATGGTTCTATTTGTTGCACCTGTGACACTGCTGGCTATATGCAGGACATTTCTCCCGTTTTGCCTCATGGTTGCTTCCACTATTGCTGCAATTATTAATTTGTTGTGGGGCAAACTTGTCTGTTCTGTGTTTGGGAGTACGAAACGTTTTTCTTTTTACCGTTTGTTGAACACTGTCCACATTTGCCAAATTATGCTTTGGTCCAGCTAGTGTTTTAGTGTGCTGGTATTTATCTAAATGTATCAATTAGTTTCCACAATATTCACCAGAAGTCATCATTTCAGGGGTTATTTTTCAAAATCCCCCCCCCCTCCCCCCGCTCACTGTTCCTTATTTCCATTTCAGAAAGTTGGCAAACCTATGCGGAACACACCGAGAAGATTTAGTCGGCCGACGCACAGAAACTGCCCGACGGCTGACCGTCGGCTTGGTGTGTTCCAGGCTTAAGGATAAATCAGTCCACACCTATTTTGGCTGAAATGACCAATAGTAGTTAGGAACGTTTAGCGGGAGAGAGTTTCTTCATCTCCTTCTGACAGCCTAATCTGCATGTTTAATGATGATGTCAGAATTGGTCATTTTTACTCCAAAGGATGGTAAAAATAGTATTATACAATTTATTGTAACACACTAAACATCGTTAATTCAGGTGTAACGAGAGGAATATTTCAATACCAAGAAAGAAATGGTTGGAAGAAGCAGAGAAACATTCTTACACTTGACTATAAGCACTGAGAGTTTAACTAACAAAACTAGAAAGTTGTAACTAGGCTAATATAAGCTGGGGACATTCATACACTCAGGAATATATCATTTACTTTCTTGGATGACTTAATAATGAGTTAAATGGAAAGAATGTCTGTCTCTGTATATTAGGTGTGTTTCTCCAGTTTCCAACCCTTTCGTTCCTGGCATGAGAGGGAAGTTGAGTTGATTCAGATCTTTATGAAGCTCTCGAAGGTGTTTCTGTTCAGCCTCTGCCAGGACACTAAAGTGACAATGGGGACAATTTGATCCAGACTCATCGGCGCTAGGCCTGTGATTCACATGAAGAAGTCCAAAAAGGTTAAAAACTTTCTGAAGTTTAAAACTGAATCGGTCATCGTGATTCAGTCCAGATGCTACACGTTATTCTGTATATGGACCTTGGAAAAAAGTGTAATAAATGTCATTAGATTCTGTCCACTTATATTAATGTTGCTTTTATGTTTCTTCTTATACTTGTTTTTGTGTACTATATAGTTGATTTATAAATGCTGTATGTTGTCATAAATTAACAGGATTTTTATTTCTCTGTATTTTATCAGGTTTAGGTTCAGTGATGATGAAGAAGAAATGAAGTCTGCAGTGAAATTCCTGCTGAATCTCAGTGTTGCTGCTGTAGAAAATGTCACAGTTACAGGAACAAGATTCTCTACTCTGCTGTCGTCTGTGTGCAGTTACAAAACCTTCCCTTATGATCAAGAGCGGGATGATGATCTGGTTTATCAGTGTGATTTCCTGCTGGATCTTTGCTCACATGTGAAGAACTATGAGACTCAAACAGGCAGGAGTTTCCTTCCAGCATTACAGTCAGTTTTCCAGTTACCTGATGTCTGGATCATAGATCTCTCAGAGAGAAAGACCTCCGTCCTCCTGGAAGTGCTGAAACTCCAGACAGAGAAGAAACCAGTAAAGCTGAGAGGATGTTCAGAGGAAGAGAGAGAAGTGAAGAGTTTCCTTCAGTGTCTGTCCTACATCTCACAGCTGAGGTACCTGAACTTTTGGATATTCTCTTACTGTACCTACTTCTCAATCAGTTTCACTTCACTGTATCTGCATCTGTTTATGGAAAGATATGTTATATATATTTTTTTTAATCGTTTTTACAATGATTAGAGTTTTAAATATTTTTTTTTCCCTTTCATCCGATGCACTTATTAAACTATTTAAAACAAAGGAAGCTGAAATTTGCTTTCAAGCACAAATAGAATTTCTGCGTTCTTGTCTTTGTCAGAATTCTGTGATCATTTATCTCTGTTTACAGTATTTTATTCTTTGGGAAACAGGTTTGACTATATGTATATCAGTGATGAAGTGCAGTTTCTTCTGAGACTCTTGATTAAAGCAGCAGAGACTGAGACACAGACAGGAGAGCAGAAGCTGAAACTGTTATCATCAGTCTGCACCTACACATCTTTTCCTTATCAAGAGACTGACAGAATTAAACAGAGTGATTTCCTGCTGGATCTTTACTCACATGTGAAGAACTATGAGACTCAAACAGGCAGGAGTTTCCTTCCAGCATTACAGTCAGTTTTCCAGTTTCCTGATGTCTGGATCATAGATCTCTCACAGAGAAAGACCTCCGTCCTCCTGGAAGTGCTGAAACTCCAGACAGAGAAGAAACCAGTAGAGCTGAGAAGATGTTCAGAGGAAGAGAGAGAAGTGAAGAGTTTCCTTCAGTGTCTGTCCTACATCTCACAGCTGAGGTATATGAACTTTTGGATATTCACTTACTGTACCTACTTCTCAGTGGTGGACAGTAACGAAGTAAATGTAATTCGTTACTGTACTTAAGTAGCTTTTTTGCGTATCTGTACTTTACTGAAGTATTTAAATTCGGGAAGACTTTTACTTTAACTCCACTACATTTCAAAGTCAAATATCTTAGTTTTTACTCTACTACATTTTCAAAATCAGTCGTTCCTTTTTATTTATGAGTGGATAAAAACTTAAACTGGTCAAACGAGCCACCAATCACAGTAGCCTACAACGTGCGCACTTTGTTTTGAACTTGCCTTATCTACTAAGCGCGAACCAAAGCCGTTAAATATGAGAGTTGCGACCATAGACAGTAGGCTATATAAGAGGTTGTGACACACGCTTGTTCGACTTGAACCGGCGCTGCACAGACCGATCAGTTTATGACATCAAAGTATAGAGCGAAGTCGCGAGAGCGATTGAAAAGCATACAGAGCCGTCTACTCTCTAATGGTATTTTAATGTGACGTCATTCACCGATTGGTCTGTGCAGTGTGCAGCGCCGGTTCAAGTCGAACAAAACTACTGTGATCTTCTCTCCGCCGCGCGGTCACGTGATTCGTGTAGCTCTCAACAGTTCCAAACAAATCGTATTGCCAATGATTTTAAGCGGGGCAGAGAGCAGCAGCTATTATTACAGCAATTATCGGTAAATATTGACGCATAATGAACATTGCTTATTACATTGACACTAAAATTACTTGCATTTAATAGCATTTTTTTTTCTGGGGAGTAGCAGAAACACTGCATTAATACGTTTGGTGTTTAGTTTTGGAGGGAAATTGGCTGCTCCCATAACGTAGAATATATATATATGTGTATGTGTGTATGTGTGTATGTGTGTGTGTGTGTGTGTATATGTGTATGTGTGTATGTGTGTATGTGTGTATATTTAATGGCATTGTGCAGGTTTATGTGAATGTATCATAACATTGGGATGTTTATAATTATGACCATAGACACTCGTGAAAAATATATACAGTAAATATTGTAAATGTATTATACCTTATGGGAACAGTCCCCTTCCGTCCAAAATTAAACACACAAAACATTTATTCAATTCAAATAAATATATATATATATGACTAATTAATGTCATTTTATTAATAGATTGATGCGCCAAGAGTGACATTACAGTCTTCACGTAGACTGAGTTTAACAACAAATTCATTGTACTTGGATACTTAAGTACATTTGAAGGCAAATACTTTTTCTCAAGTGAATGTTGAAAGGCAGCACTTCTACTTTTACTTGAGTAATATTTTACCTTGAGTATCTTTACTTTAACTCAAGTACATGGTATGTGTACTTCGTCCACCACTGCTACTTCTCAATCAGTTTCACTTCACTGCATCTGAATCTGTTTATGGAAAGATATGCGTTATATTCATTTAAAATCGTTTTTACAATGATTAAAGTAATAAATTATTTTTTTCCCTTTCATCCGATGCACTTATTAAACTATTTATAACAAAGGAAGCTGAAATTTGCTTTCAAGCACAAATAGAATTTCTGAGTTCTTGTCCTTGTCAGAAATCTGTGATCATTTATCTCTGTTTATAGTATTTTTTTCTTTGGGAAACAGGTTTGACTTTAGGAATATCAGTGATGCAGTGAAGTTTCTTCTAAAACTCTTGACTAAAGCAGCAGAGACTGAGACATTCTGTCCTCTTATATTAAAGGGCACCTATTATGCCCCTTTTTACAAGATGTAATATTGGTCTTGGGTGTCCCCAGAATGTATTTGTGAAGTTTCAGCACAAAATACCCCACAGTTAATTTATTATAACCATTTGAAAATGTCATTTTTGGGGCCTGTTTTAAAAAGAGCTGTTTTGGTGTGTACCACTTTAAATGTAAATGAGCTGCATAATCCCCGCCCTGCTGGACCCAAATGATGAAGAAACTCCGGTGTTACGGATCAACTGGGGATCATCAGAGCCCGTCTACGGAGAGCCTGCCCACTCCCTATTAAGCCCTATTGTACCGAATTTTGGTTGTAGTACCACCAGAGTTCCACTGGGGGCGCTCGCCATGAGTGCAAAATGAATGGGAGTCAATGGGGCTAGACGGCTAAATTTGTCTCTTTCACCCGATTGCCGTTGAGAAATCTCAGATCTGATTGTAGATTTTGCAAGTTCAACATGGGTTTTAGGTCGAAAGTTGAACGAACGAGTACTTATGTCGTTTTGATTTCTTACAGGTTGAGTTGTTGTTGCCCATAACACGCTAGCATTCTGCTAATGACGTCAGCATTCTGACGTCATTGACACTTTGAAAGACTTTTTTAAAGCAAATAAGTGACTCAAAAAAATCTAACACCCAGCAATGTGTAATTTCTTTGCATCTCCTTTCGAATACAACATTCAAATTACTAGACAAAAAATTATATCCTGAGAAAAGTGGATTTTGAAGGGTATACCGCCATTGACCTCCATTCATTCTGCACTCGTCCTGTGAGCGCCCTCATATGGAATCAGAGTGGAACTGCAACCAGTTCAGAAGCCGGAAGTGTAGTGAGAGTGAAACTTCTCGCCATATTAGACATTCTCTGGGATCATGTTAACTGGGGAAACGCGCGTGCACGCAGATAGTTTTACCTGGATTTCCAGCAGATGTTAGACGGCTACAGATTCGTCTCAACCATTTTTCACGGATCCATGATTAAAAACGTATGTTTCACCAGTTGTATACACACTGGTGTGCATAATAAAGCGATTTGTTTTTGAAGTGTGTATTCCTGCGTATTTGACGCAATTTCAAATAAGTTTAACATACTTAAGTGTCAAGCTCAGAAACCACGCCTATGTTAACATGGGGCATTTCGGTTTCATTGGATGAACAGCAGAGGTGTGGACTCGAGTCATGTGACTTGGACTCGAGTCAGACTCGAGTCATGAATTTGATGACTTCAGACTCGACTCGACAAAATGTACAAAGACTTGCAACTCGACTTGGACTTTAACATCAATGACTCGTGACTTCACTTGGACTTGCGCCTTTTGACTCGAGAAGACTTGCTACTTCCCATGAAAACTGGGGGAAAAAATGTCCACATGGCCGCGCCGCTCTCAGTTTATCTGCAACTGTGAAAAAAAATGTGCACCACCTGTATGCATGCAGCGAGCGTGCGCGCTGCCTGCACGACATCCAATCACTGTAGTCCCACGTTGTTTTGATTCGACAGCATAGCCCGTTTCACTTTCACACATACTCCGTTTGCAGTGCGTATGCGCCAGCGGGTGCGTATTTTTTTCCGTACCCATGTTAACAGGTTAGAGCTTTCACACTGCACGCGGTTGCAGTCCGTCGATCCGTTCCAGGTGCGGTGCGTATACAGCAGTGACGCGATCGTTTCGGCACCGAGTCTATTTCTGCTGTGCTGCACATGTGCTGCACGCGCTGAATTAAAGTGACAGCGCATGTTTCGTGGTCAACATGAACACAGATTGACCTAAAAATTTAGTAATTTCACCATAAATGCGATTAATTAAATAAAATGTAGTAATCTCACCATAATTGTATTTAATTAAATACTATTTTCACTTTAAGACCAGGGTAAAGCAAGGAAAACTACAATTTACCTCAACAAGGCGACATAATGAACAAATCTCGTCTCATTCGTGGAGGTGGAAAAACATGTTCCTTGTGACATGCAAGATTTATTGTATTAATTTAAATATAAAATAAAAGGCATGAGAGTCGGCTGTTTTTTTATATAAGTAGCCTATGGTTAAATATTTGACCACTTGCTTTAGGAACTTCATATAAGTAGAAGTAATGCATTGAATAATAGGCATACGTTGTTTAAATTGTGTTTAAACGTGCATACGTCTATTAAAGAGTGTATGTGTACAAAGAGAATCGCAATGCTGAGACGTAAGACCGGGGTAGCCTAAATCAAGGGAAAATACATATTTCAACAAGGCAACATAACACTCGTCTCATTCGTGGAGGTGGAAAAACAAGTTCTTTGTGACATGCGAGATATATTGTATAAAGATTTAAATTATGCAAAAGAAAGCGTATGAGTCTGCTGTTTTTGTCAATTTTAAGTTTTAATTTAAAATGTAGGCTATGCGATTTTAATATAAGTACATGGTTAAATATTTTACCACTTGTTTGAGCAACTTAATATAGCCTATAATTATATAAGAGTAATGCATTAAATAATACGTTGTTTAAATTGTATTTAAACGTGAATACGTCTATTAAAGAGTGTATACGTGTGTACAAAGAGAATCGCAATGCTGACAAAAATTTTTTTTTAAATAAAAGATGCTAATAACTTCTGGATTTGAAATACAAATAGTGAGTATGTATTTGTGGTACAGCTGCGGATCACGCACTGCAAACGCAGCATATGTGAAAGCACTATCGCGCGTGCTGGTCTTGCACCGCATACGCACTGCAACACGCATTCCAATTATATTATCAGGTTGGTCCAGTTTTTCAGAAGTGATAATTTTGAGGAGTGAGGATTTTATTGATGACATGTTTAAAAAGGTTTAGGCTAAAACGACCCATGTCTATTTGAAAGTTAAACTGTTTTGCAATATGAGGTTAATACAATACAGGACTGAAGCTGCATGCTGTGCATTGTTCTAGTGCAATATGCTGTTGAAATACAAGCATTTTTTGTGAAAATTAAATTTTCTGTTTTTTACTGTATTTGATTATAAATCAAAGTATAAAAAGAGGTTTAAATAAATACAAATCTTACAGGCGTACATGATTTGTATAAATTTTATTTCTGTGGTAAGAGGACTTGAAATGACTCGAAACTAAAATGGTAGGACTTTGGACTCGACTTGAGACTTGTTGGCTTTGACTTTTGACTCGACTCGGGACTTGCCTCATCTTTGACTCGACTTGACTCGGGACTCGAGGGCAAAGACTTGAGACTTACTTGTGACTTGCATAACAATGACTTTGTCCCACCTCTGATGAACAGACTTGTCAGTGCACTTCAGAAGACGTGTAAGAATCTTCTTCTCAACATTAGTGTATCATATTTTCTGTAGTGTGTTGTCATGAGTTCTAATCACAAATAACAACAGATGTAGATTAAATTAAAGTAGCTATAGGCTACCTAAAAGAAACATAAATTGCAAAGTCATTTACATTTTTTTCAAGTTGCATTTATTGATCTGCATATAGCCTAATTTTATAATGGATCTATTATTTTTTATATAAAAACACTTATCAGCTTATTTTACTCTGCTGATTATATTAAGATCTCTTTTCTGTACAACCAGCTCTGACGCCTCTGTATCCTTTTCCCTGGACATAAAGCAGCTATGCTTATACACGTAGGGTCATGAAGTTAATTATCTCATGAACTTGTAACATTTTCAACAGATTTATAAAATAAAAAATAAAAAAATTAAAAATAAAAACGAATTTTGACTCTTCTTCTTTCAGAACAATTCTATACAGCAAATATATAGTAATATTGAATTGTATAGTGTCGAGCTTTCCTGTAGCTCAAACAGTAGAGCGTTGGTACTTACAACACAAAGTTCATGGGTTCGACAACTGTCTGACGTTGTTTGTTGAGACATCCTAGCTATGACGACGACAATAAATAGCTTTAGACGCATTTGTTGTTGAACTGGCTGACATCGATTGAAATGACTATTATTTGCTCAAAAATAATAAAATACACTTACTTCTTCTGGAGGTGACGTTGGATCGCGAACAGTAGGCAACGATCCACACTTGAGGATTAACTTTGACCCTCGTTCACTAAACAGTCAGTCAGAAAATGATTCTTGTATTTAGGAAGTTTAAGTGGCGCCTTTTCTTCATAAATAAAATCCATCCGCTGCGTTTTCAGTGGCTCTGATGTCAGTGAAGACTACTATGTCCATTCTTACATCCCACAACAGAACACACTACACTTCTTAGGAGACATTACCGGCTGTCGTTGAAACAATGGAGGATGGTGATGACGTACAGATCACCGAGGGCGGGGTCTATGCCAAAACCAGACTGTCAATCAAACACGTCGGTGGGGCTTAGCTCAATTCTACGTCACAGTGAGGAAAATCTAGAACAGGGTGTTCTGAGACAGTGCTTGTGATTTATTGAGATAGTAAAAAAAACTACTGGGTGGATTTTTATCATTCTAGGGTGGTTTTGCTCACACAATGCCAACACACATTTATGTTCAAACACCATGTAAAAGTGAATTTTGCATAATAGGTGCCCTTTAATGTTGCTTTTATGTTTCTTCTCATACTTGTTTTGTGTACTATATACTGTAGTTGATTTATAAATGCTGTATGTTGTGATAAATTCATGCAATCTTTGGTTCTCTGTATTTTATTAGGTTTTGGTTCTATGATGATGATGATGATGTAGAAATGATGAAGTCTGCAGTGAAATTCCTGCTGAATCTCAGTGTTGCTGCTGTAGAAAATGTCACAGTTACAGGAACAAGATTCTCTACTCTGCTGTCATCTGTGTGCAGTTACAAAACCTTCCCTTATGATCAAGAGCGGAATGATGATCTGGTTTATCAGAGTGATTTCCTGCTGGATCTTTACTTAGATGTGAAGAACTATGAGACTCAAACAGGCTGGAGTTTCCTTCCAGCATTACAGTCAGTTTTCCAGTTACCTGATGTCTGGATCATAGATCTCTCACAGAGAAAGACCTCCGTCCTCCTGGAAGTGCTGAAACTCCAGACAGAGAAGAAACCAGTAGAGCTGAGAGGATGTTCAGAGGAAGAGAGAGAAGTGAAGAGTTTCCTTCAGTGTCTGCCCTACATCTCACAGCTGAGGTATATGAACTTTTGGATATTCACTTACTGTACCTACTTCTCAATCAGTTTCACTTCACTGTATCTGCATCTGTTTATGGAAAGATATGCGTTATATTCATTTAAAATCGTTTTTACAATGATTAAAGTAATAAATTATTTTTTTCCCTTTCATCCGATGCACTTATTAAACTATTTATAACAAAGGAAGCTGAAATTTGTTTTCAAGCACAAATAGAATTTCTGAGTTCTTGTCCTTGTCAGAATTCTGGGATCATTTATCTCTGTTTATAGTATTTTTTTCTTTGGGAAACAGGTTTGACTTTAGGAATATCAGTGATGCAGTGAAGTTTCTTCTGAGACTCTTGATTAAAGCAGCAGAGACTGAGACATTCTGTCCTCTTATATTAATGTTGCTTTTATGTTTCTTCTTATACTTGTTTTTGTGTACTATATATTTTATTTATAAATGCTGTATGTTGTCATAAATTAACAGGATTTTTATTTCTCTGTATTTTATCAGGTTTAGGTTCAGTGAAGATGATGATGATGATGATGATGATGATGTAGAAATGATGAAGTCTGCAGTGAAATTCCTGCTGAATCTCAGTGTTGCTGCTGTAGAAAATGTCACAGTTACAGGAACAAGATTCTCTACTCTGCTGTCGTCTGTGTGCAGTTACAAAACCTTCCCTTTTGATGAAGAGCAGTATGATGATGATCCTGTTTATCAGAGTGATTTCCTGCTGGATCTTTACTCACATGTGAAGAACTATGAGACTCAAACAGGCTGGAGTTTCCTTCCAGCATTACAGTCAGTTTTCCAGTTACCTGATGTCTGGATCATAGATCTCTCACAGAGAAAGACCTCCGTCCTCCTGGAAGTGCTGAAACTCCAGACAGAGAAGAAACCAGTAGAGCTGAGAGGATGTTCAGAGGAAGAGAGTGAAGTGAAGAGTTTCCTTCAGTGTCTGTCCTACATCTCACAGCTGAGGTACCTGAACTTTTGGATATTCTCTTACTGTACCTACTTCTCGATCAGTTTCACTTCACTGCATCTGAATCTGTTTATGGAAAGATATGCATTATATTCATTTAAAATCGTTTTTACAATGATTAGAGTTATAAATTATTTTTTTCCTTTCATCCGATGCACTTATTAAACTGTTTATAACAAAGGAAGCTGAAATTTGCTCTCAAGGACAAATAGAATTTCTGAGTTCTTGTCCTTGTCAGAATTCTGGGATCATTTATCTCTGTTTACAGTATTTTATTCTTTGGGAAACAGGTTTGACTATTGGAATATCAGTGATGAAGTGCAGTTTCTTCTGAGACTCTTGATTAAAGCAGCAGAGACTGAGACACAGACAGGAGAGCAGAAGCTGAAACTGTTATCATCAGTCTGCACCTACACATCTTTTCCTTATCAAAAGACTAACAGAATTAAACAGAGTGATTTCCTGCTGGATCTTTACTCACATGTGAAGAACTATGAGACTCAAACAGGCTGGAGTTTCCTTCCAGCATTACAGTCAGTTTTCCAGTCACCTGATGTCTGGATCATAGATCTCTCACAGAGAAAGACCTCCGTCCTCCTGGAAGTGCTGAAACTCCAGACAGAGAAGAAACCAGTAGATCTGAGAGGATGTTCAGAGGAAGAGAGAGAAATGATGAGTTTCCTTCAGTGTCTGTCCTACATCTCACAGCTGAGGTACCTGAACTTTTGGATATTCTCTTACTGTACCTACTTCTCAATCAGTTTCACTTCACTGCATCTGAATCTGTTTATGGAAAGATATGCATTATATTCATTTAAAATCGGTTTTACAATGATTAGAGTTTTAAATTTTTTTTTTCCCTTTCATCCGATGCACTTATTAAACTATTTATAACAAAGGAAGCTGAAATTTGCTTTCAAGCACAAATAGAATTTCTGAGTTCTTGTCCTTGTCAGAATTCTGGGATCATTTATCTCTGTTTATAGTTGTTTTCTTTCTTTGGGAAACAGGTTTGTCTATAGGAATATCAGTGATGCAGTGAAGTTTCTTCTGAGACTCTTGATTAAAGCAGCAGAGACTGAGACACAGACAGGAGAGCAGAAGCTGAAACTGTTATCATCAGTCTGCACCTACACATCTTTTCCTTATCAAAAGACTAACAGAATGAAACAGAGTGATTTCCTGCTGGATCTTTGCTCACATGTGAAGAACTATGAGACTCAAACAGGCAGGAGTTTCCTTCCAGCAGTACAGTCAGTTTTCCAGTTACCTGATGTCTGGATCATAGATCTCTCACAGAGAAAGACCTCCGTCCTCCTGGAAGTGCTGAAACTCCAGACAGAGAAGAAACCAGTATATCTGAGAGGATGTTCAGAGGAAGAGAGTGAAATGATGAGTTTCCTTCAGTGTCTGCCCTACATCTCACAGCTGAGGTACCTGAACTTACATGCTTTTTATTGTTGATTTTAACCCTCAGATCCCCAGGCATTGATATTCATGATGTTATTTATGTTTTTATCATTAAACATGTTTTAGGAAGGCATTGATGAGAACATTTATCTTGTTTATGGATGTTTTGGATTGGTGTGTAATTTGGAAAAACATTGCTAATTCACCATGTTGATTTTTAATACAGCAAGTGAAAGTTTTGGATTCACAACACAATTCAATGCACACATCTATAGGCAAGGCAAGGCAAGTTTATTTATATAGCACATTTCATACACAATGGCAATTCAAAGTGCTTTACATAGAAGAAATTAAAATAATAAAAAGAAATAAGAATAATTAAAACAGTTTAGAAAAATAAAATAAAATACAGTACAGTACAAACTAGGGCTGTCACTTTTTATTCGATATTCGAATATGCATTCGAACATGACATGAAATATCCAAAACCGAACTATAAATAAACTATCCGGTTTTTAAAGTGCCATGTTTTGTTGTTAATGATTAGCCAGCCTGGGTGCCAGCCCGAACCCCGCCCACAACATTTTTGGGTCGGGAAGTTCGGTCTGGACTCGCTCCGTTGAGGAGCTATTATGCCCGAACAAAAATTGTTCGGACCAATCAAATTGTCAGGGCGGGCTTTATACGATGATGGACAGATGAGCAACGGTAACGTAATCATCCACGTCACCAAAGAGCGCTTGATTTGAATTAGTTTACAACAAAGACGACTGCTGCTGGAGAATTGAGATTTCACGAGTTACCATTTACAAATAAGTCAGATAGAATAAATGCGTATATAAGATTACACACAAATAAGTCGATAGAATAAATGCGTATACGTGCTGTCCGAGGAGAGGGCTGTGGGCTCGGTAGCCATACTCCCCCGTATTCCTGGTTGTGAGAGAACAAGACAAGAGTGAGGATTCGGGGTGGTGGAGGGATGCTGAAAAACTGTCAAAGAGTGTTAGGTAAGTTTACAGAGTGAATATGCTTCCTCATGCTGATATAGGGTAACGTTAGACATGGTATTGTTTGATGACAAGTTGATATTGGATTGATTATTTGTACGTGCTCCTCCCGAACTTTGTTTATGAAACATCATGTGTAGATTCCGCCATCGCGTCTGTTATAGAAGATATCGACAGCGCATTCATTTTAAAAGAGGAACAGAGAGCCGCGACATTTTGTTGGTTGAAAATATGAATGAAGAACATACGTCATTTACTCCGTTGCTCTGATTGGTTGTAGGTCTATCCAATTGAGTGCAGAGTTTTTTTTTTTTCCTGGTTCGGTTGAGACACGCCCCATAATCAAATCTCTATGGAGCAGTACTCAGACTCACATTCTGACTAGAATCTGAGTATGACGACGTCAGGCTAGTTAATGATTAGACCGTTTGCTTTTTATTTTATTGTTTGCCATCTCATCCAGTAGCGGCCGCTCTAAACGTATTGTAGCGTAGGCCCATGACCAAATCAAGCGAATAATAGCAGCGAATAGCCAGCTTGTTTTGAAAATGGAAGATAACGACAAAACTAAAGAGACCGCGCTGTAATTCCTGCCTGTTACACACACACACACGAGTCGACCCACAGAAAAGACGCGTGTCAGTATCGAGTTCTCTTTTGGGCTTGAACAAACCACAACACACAAATTATGCCAAATGTCCGTTTTGTCGAGTGTCCTCATAAGAGCAGTCTTAAATTATTTAAATAAAGTCTTAAATGAACGTAGAGATGTGAGAAAATGCGATGCGTGTCAGATCGCGTTTCTGTCCGCAGCGACTGGTCTTAAAGTGTCATGTTAATCAAATAACAAAGGTAAGAGAGTACATTACTCACTCAGACCTGGCGCCAGGAGGATTATTATACCGGTAGCCTAATCATGAATACACTCCGCTATCTTTTAACACATCTCCGGCGAACGGCTATTTCACGCAAAAGAAAAACTCTCCATGAAGCGCAGTGAAATTCAGCGACCATGCGGCGTTTCCTGATGGATCGAGGTTGTTCGTTAAAGGACAAGTTCAGTATTTTACACTTAAAGCCCTGTTTATAGATCGTTTCTGATGAAATAGAACGGTTAAGATTAAAATTTGGACACATGCTCCTGTCCCGAGAATTTTAGGTTTATTTCGATTTCCCCAAAACCTCTAGAATGGGTGTATAGATGGGTTTCCGTTTCGCGAATTACCCATTATCCTCTGCGGCGCCCCGCCATGTTGTGTGTCAAAGCTGTCAGTTATCAACTGTGCTGCATTAATAGAAAGCCAGTTAATATAAAGTATTTTTGACTCTTGTGTTGAGATAACGATGACAAATTCCTCCAAACCTGGCGACAAGGTGAAGGTTATTTACAGGGACACATTAGACGATGTTTGCAAGGCAAGATATGATGAGAAATTTAGTTATATCGATGGAAAGGATCCTTACACAATGTCGAAAGAGGACTGGTTATGTAGGCTAATGCTGCGGCGTACCCCGATATTCAGGAAATGCACATTGCCAAGTATCTCATCCACACCGTTAGTGTGTACACTTTTGACGAATTAAGAGGAAGAAAGTCTCTGGAACTGGAAGCATACAATTATTTTGTTAGAATGTGCGAGTTAAAAGTTTATATGGTCGCATTTGTGCGAGTGCATGGTCATGTACTACTCAGTTAAATTCACGCATGAATTCTCCTGCATTGAACTTGTTTTAGCGCCCGCCAAAGTCTTATTTGATCGGTGAGTAATGTAGATGAACTGGGCGCATGTTTAACTGAAAGAACGAGCAGAGGGAGAAAGCCGGTCGCGCGCGCGCACTTTCTCTCTCTTCGGAGTAGAGGTCTTCACGGGTCCAAAAATTCGTGCCCGAACCCGAAAGAGACCCGTAATGTGCTAAACCGAACCGACCCGGACCCGTCTATTATTTCAAAAGCTGGACCCGGACCCGTGCAGATCCGAGAAATGCCTAACCGGACCCGACCTGGACCCGTCTATTATTTGAAACCTGGACCCGAAACCGCCGGGAAGACACAGACCCGACTGGACCCGATTGTCATATATTCCACCTTAAACTGCTATTACAAGTCAATAAACCTGTTGCGAAAAATACAACTTTTTGTCTTACCTAATTTAAGGAGCCATGGAAGCGTAGTAGTCTCCTCTCCTTTCCTTGTAACGTTAACGTTACCTGACTGGCTGTGATCATGCATTACAATCCTCCGACAAGAAAGTTATTCATGTTATTCCTCTAGTTATTCCAAGTCCAAGCTTAATCCACTCATTATTTCAGCTTCAAAAGTCCACTTGATGTCACGGTGACGGATGACAAATGCAACTTTGCACATGTAACATACATTCTGACTCGAGTTAACTCGCATAATAACTTTGACTGTTTGCCCTTTTGAACTAACGTTATAATAACGATTGCTCGTTCAGTGCCATGGCCGCTGACGTTATTTATTTGCTATCATCTCCGTGCTCTGCTCTGCATCGAGTCTGAATCTGACCACTAAAACTTTAAGATTAAACAAGACTGTTAATTTATATTGTAAAATCTAAAGCGCGGTTTGGCGGTCCCTCACTGAAACTCTGCTGGTTGCCATAGAAACATGACACGCGCTTGAGACTGCACATGCACGCTAGCTGGATCAACCTAAAATATGCTTTTTAACGCAATTTATTTTGAGTGTCCTAATTTTACAAGTTGCAAGTTACAAAAAAACACCAGCAGTGTCTAATCACGGTTTTCTCCGAGTCTGATCTGATGACTCCGATCGCACGGGTATTACACACAATGTTAAACAGACCCGGGACCCGAAGTAATAAATTCGGACCCGACCCGGACCCGGCTGATAATTTAAAATATAGACCCGAACCCGTACGGGTCCCGGGTCGGGTCCCGGGTCGACGGGTCTCGGGTTCACTGTGAAGACCTCTACTTCGGAGCCAGGCGAAAGTGTAAACAAAACTTCACCGTCTCCAAACTAAGCGCTGTCTTGCTCTCTCTCCCTCGTGGAAATGTTAGTCTGGAGACCTGCATTGGCGGTTCACATCGCTGTAGCCAGGCGGCTGATATCTGCACAGCCTTTATTATACGGTACATTTAGACTCAGTGTCAAGACAACACCATCTGGGTAAAAAAACAACAACACAACGCTCCGAACTAATTTAGTGTAGGAGAGAGATGGAGAGCAGAGGCACGGAGCGATGTGCTCCAGGTTTAGCCTTTGCCTCTGGCTCGACCAGCTGATGTGGCCACAGAGAAAGTGATGAAGGTGGACAATCGTCAGAGTGTGCTTCTGCCCAGCCAGCCAACACCTCTCAAGGGCTGTGTCGATAGTAGCCGCCTGGGTACAGCGATTTGACAGCCGATGAGAGCTAACGTTAGCGCATTTAGCTAGCCCATCTTGGAAATGATTAGATAAAGTGTCACATCTCCAGAGCACAAAACCTCTAATGTTCACAAGAGCAGCACTGAACATTAACTCCAGCCAAACGGAGAATAATCGTATGATTTTTATGTTCAGAATAATGCCGATTCAGGATATTATCATGCTCCGTAACACAAACACTTGACACACAAGATGGGGCCGGTAGGAGTTGCGGGAGAAATGTGACGTCATCGGAAATCTATCTATAGGTGCACTGGGACAATCCTCTATAAAACGCATTAAACTTTAGTTTACAAAGACGTGAAACTCACCGAGTGGTCAGGGGTGTTCACTGATATGCTCACACAAAAATTGCTGCAAAAGATGCTTTCCAACAGGCGTTTTACCATTCGTTGTAAAACTGTGGATCTATTTTTCCAAACGTCTCACTTGAGAGCTTGAATAATAGACACTCCAGCCCAGTTGGTGGCGATAATGCACCTTTGCCAAATGCAAGCATCCGCTGGCATTTCATTGAATACACAGAAGAAGCAGAAGAAGAAACGGCGGAGTAATACCGTACCTCACACAGCTCTTTCAATACAAGTCAATGGAGTTGGACAAAAACTACGATAAAACCTGTTGGAAAGCATCTTTTGCAGCGATTTTTGTGTGAGCAAATCAGTGAACACCCCTTACCACTCGGTGAGTTTCACGTCTTTGTAAACTAAAGTTTAATGCGTTTTATGAAGGATTGTTCCAGTGCACCTATACACCCATTGTGGAGGTTTTGGGGAAAGCGAAATAAACCTAAAATTCTCGGGACAGCAGCATGTGTCCAAATTTTAATCTTAACCGTTCTATTTCATCAGAAACGATCTGTAAACAGGGCTTTAAGTGTAAAATACCGAACTTGTCCTTTAACTTCATTTTCCATTTTACTCGTAGATATTCGAATACATTTCTTGATATTCGATTACCATTCGAATTTGATTTTTCTTCTTGAATTTGACAGCCCTAGTACAAACAGTCGGACGAACAGTGGCACAGTGCTCATTAAGTAAATGCATAGCTAAACAGAAGTGTTTTGAGTCTGGATTTGAAAGTGACTTCAGTAGGAGCACGTCTGATCTCTTCTGGAATCTGGTTCCAGCTGCGGCTGGCATAATTGCTAAAAGCGGACTCGCCATGCTTAGAGTGAACCCTTGGTATTTCTAGCTGATATGATCCTAATGATCTGAGTGATCTGTTGGGTTTATTTTCAGTGAGCATATCTGCAATATATTGAGGTCCTAGGCCATTGAATGATTTATATACCAGTAATAATACTTTAAAATCAATCCTAAATGTAACTGGGAGCCAGTGTAAAGACCTGAGGACTGGTGTGATATGTTCATATTTTCTGGTTCTGCTCAGTGTTCTGTATGAGCTGCAACTGTCTCATGGTCTTTTTGGGAAGGCCAGTGAGGAGTCCGTTACAATAATCCATCCAGCTGGTGATGAAAGCATGCACAAGTTTCTCTAAGTCTTGTCTGGAAACAAAGCATCTAATTCTTGCAATATTTTTCAGATGATAGTATGTTGATTTAGTTATTGCTTTGACATGACTACTGAAACTAAGGTCTGACTCTAGTGTCACACCAAGATTCCTGACTTGATGTTTAGTTGTTTGACCCCTAGAGTGAAGGTATGCGTTCACCTTGAGAACTTCATCTTTGTTTCCAAACACAATGACTTCAGTTTTGTCTTTGTTTAACTGAAGAAAGTTTTGACACATCCAACTGTTGACTTCATCAATGCATTGGCACAGGGAGTCAATGGGGCTGTAATTGTTGCGATGGGGCTAAGTAGATCTGTGTGTCGTCTGCATAGCTGTGGTAAGAGATTTGGTTCTTTCTCATTATTTGGCTCATTGGGAGCATATACAGGTTGAACAGGAGTGGCCCAAGAGTTGAGCCTTGAGGGACTCCGCATGTCATGGATGTCCACTCAGACTTATGGTCTCCTATACTCACATAATAACCTCTCCCATCTAAGGATGACCTCCTGAACCATTTTAGGACTATCCCAGAAAGCCCCACCCAGTTTTCCAGCCTGTCCAGAAGTATGTTGTGATCGACAGTGTCAAATGCAGCACTGAGGTCGAGTAGTACCAGCACTGATAATTTGTCTGTATCAGTATTTAAGCGAATATCGTTTATTATCTTTTTGAGCGCTGTCTCTGTGCTGTGGTGCGGTCGGAAACCAGATTGAAAATTGTCAAAGTATCCATTCGTGCATAATAATTTGTTCAGCTGATTGAAGACAACTTTTTCTATGATCTTGCTTATGAAAGGAAGATTTGAAATCGGCCTGTAGTTGCTTAATATGGTCTTATCCAGATTGCTCTTTTTCAGGAGGTGCATGAAAACTGCAGTTTTCAGAGAGTTTGGAAAACTCCCAGAGAGAAGTGAGGCATTTACCACTTCTAGAAGATCTGCTTCTAAACTGTTTAACACACTTTTGAAAAAAGATGTGGGAAGTGTGTCAAGAGCGCAAGTTGATGTTTTAAGGTGCTGTACGGTTTCTTCCAAAATTTTGCCATCAATTTCTTTGAAATCAGACATAGTAACTACTTTCTCAGGTGGTCTGATCTGTCTGACCCCAGCGCAACTCAAGGATGTGCTGATCACCTTTCTGATATTATTGATTTTCTCAGAGAAGAAAGAAGTAAACTCACTGCACTTGTTGTCTGAGAGCATTTCACTGGGAATCTGGCTTGGGGGGTTTGTCAGTCTCTCTACAGTAGCAAAAAGAGTGCGTGTGTTGTTTAAATTACTGTTTATAATATTTGAGAAGAAGGTCTGTCTAGCTTTGCCTAGTTCCATATTGAAAGCATGAAGGCTGTCTTTGTAGATGTTATAATGGACTACAAGTTTTGTCTTCCGCCACATGCGCTCTGCTTTTCTGCATTGTCTTCTCATATTTTGCACTGCTGTTGAGTTTCTCCAAGGTGCTTTTTGTCTGCCACTCTTCTTCCTGACTTTCACAGGAGCAATATCTTCAATTACACTTTTAACATTTGAGTTAAAAGAATCAAGGAGAAAATCAACAGAGTCAGCAGATATGCTTGGTGTTAAGGATATAGCCTTCATAAATAGTACACTAGTGTTCTCATTTAAGCATCTCTTCTTGACAGACACAGATCTAGCTTCAGTGGCAGGAGAGATCAATATATCAAAGAAAATACAGAAATGATCAGACAGTGCTACATCCTTAATAACAATCGATGAAATGTTTAGACCCTTACTGATAAGTAAATCTAGAGTGTGTCCACTATTGTGTGTGGGTCCATGTACATGCTGAGTCAGATCAAAAGTTTTTAAAACAGTTTTGATTTCTTTTGCCATATTGTTTTCTGCATTATCTATGTGAATGTTAAAATCTCCAGCAATGGCAAAACAGTTGTAATGGCAATTTTGAGAAGTTAATATCAAACAGCATCAGAGGTGTAAGAAAACTTTCAAGAGACAAAACTGTAATAAAGAGAAAAGGTTTATTTCAATGAGGATTCTTTTCACAAAAGCCGCAGCCACCCAGCTTTGAAATAGAATACCTAATAGACATAATAAAACATACAGATCTTGTACAGTTTCTTGGCAAAAACTCCTCCTTCCAGCTTTCTTGTAAATTTCCAGAAAGATACCCCCTATCTCCTGCTGGTTCGGACTGGTTTCTACCCCCCCTGGCACAGGTCACACTGTTCTTTGTCCCTGAGACACCCAAAGGCCTTCATCTACGACCTAAATTGCCTCTCGCTTCCCTGTCCCCCCTCAGCTGCTAGAAAACCTCACAGAAACATATGATTAAACAGTTTGGAAACGAATGATTATAAGAAACGCTGAATTTTCCAAAACAATTCCTCCTCTTTATCATTCTCTGATAAACGTATTAAAGGAAAATTTACCCTTGTCTTCTAATTTTCTCAAAATCATTACATCATTACATCATTACATTTCAAGAACAGAATTGATTCAAGTCTCTACATCACAGTTATAGGCTACTCTTCATGTCTGACTTTTATATACCTGATACTTTACTTGAACCTTCATTAAAATTTAGAATGAAAAAGCTTAGGCTGTTTTTTTTCAGGATAGGCCCCCCATGTTATAGCAAGCAAGTAAAGGTTTATTCTGAAACCGGGCTAGATGAATAAGCACTGTTATTGCATCCCCGACACTATAGATCGGACCCTCAGTCACCTCAGTATAAACAAGAAATAGTATAGATCACATTAGTATGGAAAAAACATATCAATTCATAAAAAAAAGATGCAAAGAAATAGTATACATAAAAATCCCTCAGCTCAAACCCTTCCACTTGTACGTCACCTCGTAACACGGATGACCGCTGGTTTTAACCTTCTGAACATATCATCATTCTTACAATGGAAAAAGAAATAAAAATAATGAAAACAATAATAATAATAAAACAGTGAATAGAACAGTCAATCATTGACATCAAACCCTAAACAATCAAAGTTTAGAAAATCCCTTTCCTGGTCCCAGGAAGGCAAACAAAAAGAAAGAAAACACATTTAACTCATGTCTGTATACACGTCATCGCTGTCATAATCATCACATTGCTCTCCATCAGTTATTGGGTACAGAGTCAGTTTCACTGCTTGGACTGACGTGCTAACCGTCCCTGCCCTGATCAATCTCTGCACTAAGCTGGAAAGGCACTTCATAATGCATGGTAAACAAAACAGAATCAGTAATCCCATACCCACAATTGGCAAGACAGTTTGAATTATTCTATAAAAACCACCCTGACCATGCAGACATCAGCCACCCCACCCACTCACTACCAGTAGCTTGAGGCGGCTCTTTTACCGCTTTCCTCATGTGCTCGATGATATTGGTTATGTTGTCACTATAATCAGGAATGTTAAAACAACATGATACCCCCAACATTTTACAACTCCACATTTCTTTGAAGTCAAAGCTTCAGAGCACAGCTGCTTACAGCGTTTGCTCTCCTCTTTTCACTGTTTTTTTCAGGACTCTTCACAAAAGTATAAAATTTGTACTACATGTCATCAATTTCATTAAAACTTTGTTGAAAACAGTATTCCTCTATCAAGTTGTTAGTCTGCAGATTCAACTTAATGTTATCAATATTTCCTCAGTCCCACTTATCTCTGCTGTTTCACAAAAAACAAAATATCATATTACTCATCTCTCAATCCCTAAATCGCACAGGCTCAGTTAACAGCTTTTAGCTGACATTGAATGAGAGAGACTCTTAGGCATTTAGGACTGGCACACTGTACTCTCATAAACTTCTAAAATCAAACTTTATCTACCACTTAAACTTTTAACTCTAGCCCAGCAGTAAGGCATCTTTGCCAGAATTTACATTTACATTTACATTTATTCATTTAGCTGACGCTTTTATCCAAAGCGACTTACAATTGCTATATATGTCAGAGGTCACACGCCTCTGGAGCAACTAGGGGTTAAGTGTCTTGCTCAGGGACACATTGGTGTCTCACAGTGGATTCGAACCCGGGTCTCTCACACCAAAGGCATTTGTCTTATCCATTGCGCCACACCACCCCGATATCTATTTTCAAATAAACATAATTTTTATATTTGTCTTTTGCCCACATCAGGGAATTTAGACATTACAAATTTCCTCTCAGATCGTGTCTCTGTCGCACTGGACGTCTCAGCCACAGCACACACCAGATTCCGATAAGCAAACTGTCTCAGCCAATCACAAGCTTATCTTTTGAAAGCAAAACATCAGCTCCTAGTTCTTTCATGGTCAACCTCCACGTTCAAGACACTAACAAACTGTTTGTTTAATCAGATGCCTTTCTACATATTTTACATTTATCAACTATTAATCCAGTAATACTGCTTCTACTTTCAAAAACCCACATTAATACACGTCACTTTCACGTTATATCTTTCTTTTCCGAGTGTCCATTTACAATTACGGGCTAAATGGCCCCCCCTGACCATAATTAAAACACTCTCTTTGCCTATAGTTTGATCATTGAGCTTGCAAAGGGCTCCAACTTACTGCACACCCTTGAAGCAGTGTGTCCCAATCAGGAATGTAAACACAGCCACTGATAAGCAGTTCTCTGTCATTCTTTTACCGTCCACCAGTGTGGATTCAATCACAACAGCCAAAAGCATAATCTTCATCATTATTATTGGCACCACATTCATTTTCATAAACTGCACAGAAAATCATTCAACATATTCTAAGGGGTTTTCACTAAACATTTTCTTTGTTAACTCCAACCACCTTGTTTGGCAGATACACAGAAGTTCCCACATTCATTAAAGCTGGATAACAGCACCCTGACCAGTCCTTTTTCCAAACGGTGATATGATATTACCACAAACCCAAACTGCCGCCGGTGAACTTTGATACGGTTTATCGAATGGACACTTAAAGTTGATTTCTTCGTGGTTGGTTTTAATTCTGCAGTCTGACCACCCAGTTTTCAATTGTCTCAGTCTGACCTTTGCTTGTCCCCTCGTCTCTCATCCAGGCCAGCTCCTCTCCAGAGGCCCGTTCGATCTCGGGTGGCCCTGGCAGCACGATAGGTTTCGCCGTTGTTGTTTGTCGTCCGGGTTCCTCCTCCTGTTGCTCTCCTGATATGGGTGGAACTCTCCTGCAGTGATTGGCATTCACCCACGTGGCTCGTTCTCCTGAGGTCTCGAATCACCACGTAATCACCCGGTCTGATTTTGTGCAGGAACGTCTCTGCTACTTTGCCCCTGGTATTTCTTTCACCTGCACAGAACTGTTAGATCACAAACACGACATCTCTTTGCAGTAATTCAACATTTCATTCTCACACACATCTGTTGATGGAAGCCTCCTTCTTTCCCCCGTTATACCCATGAATGGTGGTCTACCAAAGAGGATTTCAAATGGGCTCAAATTTGTTTTGACTCTCTTTCTCATTCTCATGTACATTAACACAGTGGGGAGTGCGTTCACCCACGAGAGTCCTGTTTCTTCAAAGCATTTTGCCAATTTGTTCTTTACCGTCTGGTTTTCACGCTCAACAGCGCCCCCGCTGGCAGCGTCTTAGGCACAGTGTGTTCCATCGTGACCACATATCCACGACTATATACCAAACAATATTTCTGTTTTCCGCACGGGGTTAGTTCAATGAAATCAATCATTAAATATTCAAATGGCCCGTCTGGGGCTGGCTGACTTGCCAGTGGTGTTTTAATGCCCCGTGCAATGTTATATGCGGTGCAAATCACACATCTTTTGCAAAAATTCTCAGCATATATTGTGAAACCTTTGGTAAACCACAATTCTCTCATTTGCATAATCATCCCCTCTTTTAATGCATGGTCCCACCCATGCATTAATTTAGCCTAATGTGGGAAAAAATGGCTGGGCAGTGGGCAGACATGGCTGTCCACCAACAGATCTCCATACACCATCAACAAGGCTGCAGCCTGCCGTCTTCCATTTGTTTTTCTCAGCTCCTGTGGAAAAAAACCGCATGCTCTGTAAACAAGGAGAAATGTCATTGTTAAGGTTATTGTCAAGTTGTACGCAAGTGGCGCCAATGGTATCAGCTCCAGACTGGTTTGTTGCCACTGCCTTCGCAGCCATATCAGCTCTGGCGTTGCCTGTTGATACGAAACTTTTATCATTAATATGCGCTGCGCATTTACAAATTGCAATCTTGTCTGGCAGCATAATGGCCTCCAAAAGGTCAGATACTAACGTAGCGTTCAGTATCGGTCGTCCGTCTGACTTAAAAATTTTCTGTGCTTCCACAGAGCACCAAAGTCACGCGTGACCCCAAAAGCATAACGCGAGTCTGTGTAAATCGTTACACACTTGTCAGTCATCAGTTTACATGCTTCAGTCAAAGCGACTAATTCAGCTGCCTGTGCAGAGTAATGACATGGTAATTTGCCAGATCTTACAGTTTCAAATTCAGTCGTCACCGCATAACCTACGTTATTCTGTCCTGTTTGTGGATTCTTCGACGCAGATCCATCCACAAAAAGGACATTGTCACAATTATCAAGCGGAACGTCCAACAAATCTGGACGCGGTGTGCACACCTTTTAACAGTGACATTTGGCATGTCAAACAAAATTTTATGATACCTCAATCGAGCTGTAGACAAATGTGACGTTCTCTGCTCCTGCAAAATCAAAGACACCAAATGTGAGACCCCTAAAGTCAGATCAGCATAGCCTACAAACTCTCTTGAGGCCATTGAGGGCCAGTTCAGCTACCACCACCGCCCGGAGACAGTGTGGCAATCCCGCTGCCACGGGGTCGAGTTTTGTTGAAAATAGGCTACCTTCTCATCGGTCACCATGCGTCTACAGGAGAACAGAAGTCATAAGGTCATGCTTTTCATCAACCATCTAAACAGTGGATGGTCTACAACCAGAAGGCCTAACAATCGAGATATCTCATTGTGCTTTCATGTTATCAAATGCTGTCTCAGCTTCACTTGTCCAAACAAGTCTGTCACATGACTTCAACCCTTTCCCTGTTATCAGGGCTCGTAAAGGCTGTTCTAAAATGGCATAATTGGGAATGAATGTACGACAGTAAGCACACATCCCCAAAAATGACAGCAACTGTTTTTGTTACAGGCTTTGGGGCTTCTTTTATGCCCTGCACCCTTTTCTGTGACAGTGCTTTGCTGTTTGGTTTGATAACATGCCCCAGGAAGGTCACTTCCTGTTTCACAAACTGCAGCTTTGAAAGGCTGACCTGGTGCCCCTCCCTTTCAAGATGCTTCAGGAGAGTCACAGTGTCAGCCCTGCAAATAGACTCACCTTCTGAACAGATCAAAAGGTCATCAACATAAGAAAGGAGTACGGTTAATTTCGGTTCTAACTTGTGAACCATCACAAGGCCTAATTACACCCTCTTTCAACAGAGCGTCAAACACTGGTTTTATGCCCTCTATTGCTTCACGTTTCAGTGGATATTGTGCACGTTTCAGTGGATATTGTGCCTTACATGGTCTGAAATCAGATTTTGGTGTGATTACAACTGGCTCACAACCTTTTATCAGCCCCACATCATATTTGTTTTTTTGCCCACAAGTTTGGTGATATTTGTGCCGAAGAAATATCAATTTCTGAGGCAGAAATATCCCCCTCTCCCTGTCCTGTCACATTTTTCCCAACAGCAGTCACATTTTGATTTAAATGCCCCCATACTCTGACTCTCTGCTGTATGTGTGTCAACTCTCACCCAGTCTGTGGCCGATAGACACTCTCTCACAAAAGGCCTGCATCTCTCCACTGCTGGCTTATGGCCTTGGAGACAGATAAGTGGCAGGCGGTGTTCTCTGACATAAGATAACAAGCTTTCTGACTTTCTGTCAACACTGCAGCCAATGCGCACACACACTTTCTGTCCAGAAAATCTGGTCAAATTTCACACTTTCATTCTTCACAGAATTAAACCACATCTTTTCAAAGTCTGAATCTCGTTCTGTTACGACATGTGATGTACAATGCATTTTGTCATTTGTCATAAACTCTGTATTGACTGGGTCTGTACAATCTTTTGCCAATTTCAAAATCTTTTCTGCCCAATCAATATCTGTTACTTCGGCTCAAATTTAGAACAAGTAATTTGTGGTGCCTCCTCAATGCTAATTCCATAAGAATCAGCACAGAGGGACAAATTTAATTTACACTTTCCCGTAGAAAACATGGTAAATCACATGGTCGTAACGTGGACAGACTGATACCAGAATCGACCAAAAATTCAATAATTACCCCCTTGACTAATAACGGGTAAATTGGCATTTCAGGAAACCCTGTACTTTTGTACAATCTCATACATTCGTCATTCACAACACTGCTCAAAGTATCAGTCATAGCTTTGCTCAAAGTTTCATCAGACACACAAAAAGATTTGCAAGCAGTTTTTTCATTGCAGGCAGCAGAAAGAAGATCAGTGTATTGGCGCTTTTCCACTGCATGGTACGGTACGGCTCGGTTCGGTACGGCACGCTTTGGCGCTTTTCCACTGCATGGTACGGTACGGCTCGGTTCGGTACGGCACGCTTATGGCGCATTTCCACTGCATGGTACGGTACGGTACGGCTCGCTTCGGCTCGCTTTAAATGGTACCACCTCTGTTGAGGTTCCAAGCGTACCGTACCGTACCGGTACTAAAATGTGACGTGAAAACACTGAAGATCACTGATTGGTCAGACAGAATCGTCACTACCAGTGTCATTGTATTTGCGACACGAGACCATGCACGAGACAAACCCGCTAGATTTAAATAGCCAGTAGACAACAGCCAACGCTGTAGTGTCTTGCAGTTAAAAAGTTTCTTGTAAACTGTTTCTTGCAGTCAGGGGCGGCGCCGGATAATTTTTAACGCATGTGCTGAGGACACACACACACATATGTGTGTGTATATATATATATAATTAATAAATGAGAAAAAATTGGCCACAAAATATTTAATATTCAATTATTTTAATGATCACAATTAAAGTTTTAATTTTATTAAATTGAACAAGCGCAAAATTCAGCATTCAATCAAATATTCAAAAAGACTTAATAATAATGTTATTTCTCTCTATAGGCGCGTTTACTACGAATATGGCGATCGTCAACTTCATCTTTGCCAGACACTGACAGAAAACACAATTTTATAAATAAAAATCAGTGCACGCGTCCCCGGATTTACAAACGCACATCTTGCTTGTTGCACGCACATTATGTCGAAATAACGAGATATTATGTTGAAATAACATTATTATTATTATTAAGTCTTTTTGAATATTTGATTGAATGCTGAATTTTGCGCTTGTTCAATTTAATAAAATTAGGCCTATATACAGTGAGGAAAATAAGTATTTGAACACCCTGCTATTTTGCAAGTTCTCCCACTTAGAAATCATGGAGGGGTCTGAAATTGTCATCGTAGGTGCATGTCCACTGTGAGAGACATAATCTAAAAAAAAAATCCAGAAATCACAATGTATGCTTTTTTAACTATTTATTTGTATGATACAGCTGCAAATAAGTATTTGAACACCTGAGAAAATCAATGTTAATATTTGGTACAGTAGCCTTTGTTTGCAATTACAGAGGTCAAACGTTTCCTGTAGTTTTTCACCAGGTTTGCACACACTGCAGGAGGGATTTTGGCCCACTCCTCCACACAGATCTTCTCTAGATCAGTCAGGTTTCTGGGCTGTCGCTGAGAAACACGGAGTTTGAGCTCCCTCCAAAGATTCTCTATTGGGTTTAGGTCTGGAGACTGGCTAGGCCACGCCAGAACCTTGATATGCTTCTTACAGAGCCACTCCTTGGTTATCCTGGCTGTGTGCTTCGGGTCATTGTCATGTTGGAAGACCCAGCCTCGACCCATCTTCAATGCTCTAACTGAGGGAAGGAGGTTGTTCCCCAAAATCTCGCAATACATGGCCCCGGTCATCCTCTCCTTAATACAGTGCAGTCGCCCTGTCCCATGTGCAGAAAAACCCCCCCAAAGCATGATGCTACCACCCCCATGCTTCACAGTAGGGATGGTGTTCTTGGGATGGTACTCATCATTCTTCGTCCTCCAAACACGTTTAGTTGAATTATGACCAAAAAGTTCTATTTTGGTCTCATCTGACCACATGCCTTTCTCCCATGACTCCTCTGGATCATCCAAATGGTCATTGGCAAACTTAAGAGGGGCCTTGACATGTGCTGGTTTAAGCAGGGGAACCTTCCGTGCCATGCATGATTTCAAACCATGACGTCTTAGTGTATTACCAACAGTAACCTTGGAAACGGTGGTCCCAGCTCTTTTCAGGTCATTGACCAGCTCCTCCCGTGTAGTTCTGGGCTGATTTCTCACCTTTCTTAGGATCATTGAGACCCCACGAGGTGAGATCTTGCATGGAGCCCCAGTCCGAGGGAGATTGACAGTCATGTTTAGCTTCTTCCATTTTCTAATGATTGCTCCAACAGTGGACCTTTTTTCACCAAGCTGCTTGGCAATTTCCCCGTAGCCCTTTCCAGCCTTGTGGAGGTGTACAATTTTGTCTCTAGTGTCTTTGGACAGCTCTTTGGTCTTGGCCATGTTAGTAGTTGGATTCTTACTGATTGTATGGGGTGGACAGGTGTCTTTATGCAGCTAACGACCTCAAACAGGTGCATCTAATTTAGGATAATAAATGGAGTGGAGGTGGACATTTTAAAGGCAGACTAACAGGTCTTTGAGGGTCAGAATTCTAGCTGATAGACAGGTGTTCAAATACTTATTTGCAGCTGTATCATACAAATAAATAGTTAAAAAATCATATATTGTGATTTCTGGATTTTTTTTTTTAGATTATGTCTCTCACAGTGGACATGCACCTACGATGACAATTTCAGACCCCTCCATGATTTCTAAGTGGGAGAACTTGCAAAATAGCAGGGTGTTCAAATACTTATTTTCCTCACTGTATATCCTATATATATATAGCCTACTATTAATAAATGAGCAAAAATTGGCCACAAATTATTTAATATTCAATTATTTTAATGATCACAATTAAAGTTTTAATTTTATTAAAACGCGTGCACTGATTTTTATTTATAAAATAGTGTTTTCTGTCAGTGTCTGTGCATGGCAAAGATGAAGTTGACGATCGCCATATTCGTAGTAAACGCGCCTATAGAGATAAATGCACATAATGGATTACATAAGAGAGTAGCCTATTTCTTTTTGTTTTGAATTATTTCGTTTAAAGACATTTCAAGCTTTGTGTATTTGAGGATGAGATGCGCTCCAGTTAACGTACAATGCAAGTGACCGCTCGGGCGCCTCAATGGTTAAATTGTCTATTTTGCATCTTATTTAATCCAGGCAATTGTTTGATGAAAAAATTATTAAAATTAAGATACAATTTATACAAAACGAAATTCACTTTAAAGAAAACAAAGTGAACAAAACTTAATGAAGTGGTCAAAATTATGTCTGACTCGCTCCATGTCTCTCTACTCGTCTCGTGCTGTTCACTTTTCATAATCAACATAGGCAGATGGAAAAAAATAACATAACATTAACATTAAATGCGCTTTTTTAATGGCAGTAGTTTAAAACAGTAGGCTACATTAGGCCTAGACTCTATTTGTAAAGATTGCTGCACATTCATTTAATTCTGAATTTTGCACACACAAGTTGAAAGGCATTTGTTCAAATCAAGTTCACGGATAATTGTGCGTGCATTTATTAATCATTATGATACTAAAATCATAAAGTAGGCTATGCTATGTACAAAAAATCAGATGAGCCCAGAATATGAACGCAACGTTTAATTACACGTTAAGAATTTTCCTTCCATATAGTAAACCATTATAAGAACGTTTAATTTAATTTAAAAACATCCACAACATGCCGAGAATCAAGAGCACCATCCCCTGTGTTGTGCGTTTGAAATGTGGCGCGTTTACGATGATGTCATGGCAGTAGAGGCGGCAACTATAACGATCAGTCCCACCCATTTTGAAGCGGTACTAACTGCAATGGAAAAGCAACCGAGCTAAAGCGAACCGAACCGTGCCGTACCGAGTCGAGTCGTACCACGCAGTGGAAAAGCGAAGCGAGCCGAACCGTTCCGTGCCGAGTCGAACCGTACCGAGCCGAACCGTGCCGTACCATGCAGTGGAAAAGCGCCATAAGTGTTTGTGTGTGCGTCGTGTGTGTGTGTGTTAGTAAAAATATTTTCACTTCCCTTTGCTGCAGCTTGAGAATGGCTTCCCAGAACCGGACTCTTTCCGTCCCGCTCTCTCAGCCCCCTTGGTTCAATCCGACTTCATGGTGGGACACGCGCTGCTCCAGTGTCCGTCTTCTTGCACACTCTATATTTTGTACAGTCTCAGAGCGAGTGGGCATTTGTGGCACAAACATAACAGCTCCATTTGTTTTCCCTCCAGCAGCTCTTCTCTGTCCTCTTCAGCGTGAGTAGCGTGCCCCAGCGTTGCACTCAAACGCCCGTGTAACTGTGCATGAAACTGCGCTGTTAGTCTGTGTGCCACTCGCTCTGCGGCCTCTGCCCCCTCTCGCGCTTCTCTTGCATCTGTCTCTGCCTGCGCTGCTCTTTGGGCTGCCTCTGCCAGTTCAATTTGTGCTCGTGCTTCTGCAAGTCGTGCTTCTTGGGCTGTTCTCGGGGCTGGTGGAAAGCGGTCCAGATCGAGGTCCAGCCTGAGGGCCGGTATCTCTGCTACTGGGTAGTGAGCTGTATTGTAGGCAGGCGGCGGAGCCGTTGCCACCTCAGTCACATGTGGAAAAGCACATACATTCGGTTCATTAGTAGCATTCTGTTCCAGTGGAACTGTTTTTATGCACACAACATTCTCAACATTACATGCCAATTCTTTTTGTATTTGCTCTCGTTCTCGCCTGTCAGCCTCTTCTACCCAACACATTATAGTCTGTTCACATTCTTACACACATGTTTGACACACACACAGCAGCTACTCTGTTTTCCCTCGTTCTTTTCTACTGACTCTTTTACTACATTTAGTCTTATTTTACTCAAGGTCCCCGCTTCGGGAAAATCGTGATATTTGATCAGTTTCTGTATGTCAACCATACATTTACCACCATAATTATTTCTCATTTGACAGAAAATTGGTGTATAAAAATGATCTAATTTACTGTTAGATGACCCCATTTTTGGCTGAATTTCCCTTCTGGATTTCACTTTCGACACGTGTCTTACAGTATCTGTCAAACGTCTTCAACAGACCCGATCTTATTTCACCCAAAATCGGTCGGGTTTCAGCAAATATGCTGTGCTTTTGTAATTATGTTTTACTCAAAATCTTCTATTCACCCAATTAATCTGGCGTGGCTCTTCCGTCCACCTTTGCAAGACTTCTTCGGGTTACAGAGACTTCGAGCAAAACCAATTAACCAGCACCTGTGATTACCTGAATCACCAGTGGTACCCCTGTCCACTAACGAGCTAAGTGTGGCAGAAACCGGTCTGAATCTGTCAGATCAATTTCTCCCTCAAAAAATTGTGATTATCTGAATCACCTCTCGCCCGTACCCAAAGCAAATTCAGCCAATATGGTTCACGTTCACTCACAATTATCAAATCACACTTAACATCAATAAAACAATTCTGCCGTTTCTTACCCAGAGATGCTTTCTCTTTTCTGTAATTGCCGCGGATTCTTTCTGATCCTGGTGGGAGTTCCTCCCTTGGTCCTGAACGCCGGAATTGGCTCTCTCTCCCTTAACCTGTTGAGTCACTATCTCAAACAGTCGGGGTATGAGACGGCTGCCTGATGCCGCCGGGTTTGCAGTTCCGTCCAAATCCGTTCTTCAGGACCAGGAGAAGAAGATCCACACAGGACCCCACGTCTGACACCAAGTTGTAATGGCAATTTTGAGAAGTTAATATCAAACAGCATCAGAGGTGTAAGAAAACTTTCAAGAGACAAAACTGTAATAAAGAGAAAAGGTTTATTTCAATGAGGATTCTTTTCACAAAAGCCGCAGCCACCCAGCTTTGAAATAGAATACCTAATAGACATAATAAAACATACAGATCTTATACAGTTTCTTGGCAAAAACTCCTCCTTCCAGCTTTCTTGTAAATTTCCAGAAAGATACCCCCTATCTCCTGCTGGTTCGGACTGGTTTCTACCCCCCCTGGCACAGGTCACACTGTTCTTTGTCTCTGAGACACCCAAAGGCCTTCATCTACGACCTAAATTGCCTCTCGCTTCCCTGTCCCCCCTCAGCTGCTAGAAAACCTCACAGAAACATATGATTAAACAGTTTGGAAACGAATGATTATAAGAAACGCTGAATTTTCCAAAACACAGTCAAACTCTGAGGTAATTGTTGATAACAGTTCTGTAAAGTCCTCAGCAAAGGCTGGAGAGTATTTTGGAGGCCTGTAAATAATAAGTAAAATGCGTGGAGCACCTTTTAACACAATACCCAGATATTCGAAAGACAGGTAATTCCCAAATGATATTTGCATTGATAGATATCTTTAAAAAGAGCAGCTAGACCCCCACCTCTCTTAAAGGTGAATTAAGTAACTTTTTTATCTCAACCGAACAGCTTCGGAGTCATTGGAATGGTTATATGACTGTTTTCGGGTTGAATGGTGGTCTTCTCGCTCCCCCCGAGCACCTGTGAGACGAAAAACCACCCTTGCAACTTTGGGCCGGCGGGCCGACGACCGCAGCATCAGGAAGTATCGCGTGATATCAGGTCTCGTGATGTAACAAACTGCTTTACGGCACTGCACACATATACTATCTAAACATTTATATGCTAGCCTTCTGTGTATTATACATACCTCAGTGGACATGGCTCCGTGCGTTCGCCGGATTCTTTGAAAACAAATGCACATGACCAGCGGGAGAAGATGGGACGAGCCAACGGGTTTTGACGACCGTGTTGTCAAATATCTATTCCGAAGCTGTAGGGGGAGCTCTTTAGAGAAACCCGTGAGCAAAAAGCGAGAAAACAGCGAAGAAATCGGCAAAGCTGCATAATGCAGCTTTAACAGCTCTGCAGACACTCATAAAAGTAAAGTTAGGAGGGGCTGTTTCATTGAGGATTGTTGCACTGCAGCTGTCTTCTAGCCAGGTTTCATTTAGAAACATAAAATCCAGGTTGTTTGTGGTTATTAAGTCGTTGACTAAAAGTGATTTATTTTTAAGTGAGCGAATGTTTAAAAAAGTGCTAACTTAACGGTCTTACTTTTTGTCCCCACAGCAATCTTAGTTTGACATGTAATAGGCACCAGGTTAGTTGGGTTTGCTGTACGGCTATTGAAGGCCTTAGACTTTATATCTTGTAATAGAACAGCAATAGAGAAAGATACAGGCACACTGGGTTCCCGCTTGTTCTGTAAACATTTGAGAAAGTTACTGTTATCATAGCAGGGACCCAACACATATCACTGGCAGAGGCCGAAGAGCTCTCACAGGAGGAGGGGGAGGGCGAGCTGGGCCCACAGGCTTTGGTGGTTGAGGTGCCTGCCGTTTTTTGGTTGGTATCTGGGGGCTTGCAGCAGAAGAGTGGGATAGTTTGGTTCCAGCATACACCAGTTCTTCCATTTTCTGTGAGAAGCACAGAAGTGGAGATGCTGGAGAGAGGGAGAAAGTGTCTGGTGAAAGGGGCTGTTGCTCTGGTGTTATCGGAGGCTGTGATATGCTGTCCTGGCTTCCCTGGCTGTTTTCCAGGAAGTCGTCCTTGGCTGCTGAATCTTGGAGCAGTTCTAATATGTCTGTCTGTGGTGAGCTCTGTGGGCAGGGCTCAGCTGAGATTGGGTCCGTGAGCAGAGGTTGTTGTGGCGGAGTGGTGTTATCATTGTCCTTGTGTGATATGTCAACTGCATGTCCATTTTGCTGCTGAAGTGAAGTCCCATGGTCATTCATACTGTGTCCAGGTGTGTGTGTGCCGTTCAGATTGGCACACACTGCAGAAGGATGATCAGATGATATATGTAATATAGGATTACATATTACACAGGATACAGGATACAGGATGAAATATTTAAAATACTATATTACAATCAGTAAGGCCAAATTCAATACTTCAAACATTTGACTATTTAAAACCAATAACTATTTTAAAACAATATGCAATAAAAAAATCAAGTTGAACAAAATAAAAGGTGAAGAATCTGTCCACGACTGTTGAACCAAATAACGTCTTTCTCCTTTTGTCACTTACATTCAGAAAGTAAACTTTTCTCCATTAATTGTTCGATTTTAGCAGTTTTTCCATTGTCTGGTATAATCAAAATAATAGAAATGCTCTTCTCTGAATATACAGTAACTGTAGGGTATGTAATGTAGAAATTTAATACAAATCATTGAGACATTAACAACTTTACACAGCATAGAAAATGGATGAAAATTATTTGGAATAGTTTATAATTGATAAATTAAATAGATTTAATTGTTTTGCTGAGCTTAGAAAAAGTCTCAAATGTAAGTTGATCATTTCAGGGCACATAATGTTGTTCAATAATTAAACACTTTAAGAATTAAGTAAAAAAAGTAAGATGGTAAATACTTTTTCAAATGTATTTGGTGAAAAATGGATTCATTATAAAGTTCATTGCTAGAACTGGCTGATCCTGCAGATTTGCCTTATACAACATTAGGAGGATCAGGCCCTTCCTATCAGAGCATGATACACAACTCCTTGTCCAAGCACTTGTTCTGTCCAGACTGGACTATTGTAATGCTCCCTTCCAGCTTGCACTGTCAAACCTCTGCAACTGATCCAGATGCTGCAGCTAGAGAGGTCTTTGTTGAGACGAAGAGAGCACACGTCACCCCTCTCCTCACAAAATTGCACTGGTTGCCAGTTACAACTCCCATCAAATTCAAGGCACTGACACTTGCCTACAGAACAACCACTGGCCCTTTTACTCCCTTTTACCTAAACTCATTACTCCAGACTTATGTGCCATCCAGAAACTTGCTTTCTGCAAGTGAACGTCGACTCGTGCTGCATCTCAGTGAGGCACAAAATCACTTTCACTGACCTTTTCCTTGACTGTTCCCTGCTGGTGGAATGTCCTGCCGAACTCAACCCGCGCTGCCGAGTCCGTAGCCATTTTCAAGAAACGAATGAAGACGTATCTTTTTCCGCAACACTTGATCCATTAGTACTAACGCATTCTTTTCTATTCTCTTCTACTCTATATCTATTTAAAAAATACAAAAATTACACATACTGCCTTAGACTAAACTAGAAATCATCACAGCACTTACATATTGTTGTCCTATTGTTAGTTTCACTGATTCTATTGCTCTCCTCGTTTGTAAGTTGCTTTGGATAAATAGTCTGCTAAATGATCATTAAAAAAAGTATGGTTTTGTGTTTACATTAGTTTGCAGAAATGTGTACAATTTTAATTCTAAGGATCACAGAGAAGCTGGAAAATATTCAGGGAAATTAAACTGACTGGTTCTAGAAACCTCAACTAACGTTAGACTGTATATGGACCTTGGGAAAAAGTGTAATAAATGTCATTAGATTCTTTCATTAGACTCTTATATAAATGTTGTTGTTATGTTTCTTCTTATCAGAATACTTGTTTTTGTGCACTATATAGTTGATTTATAAATGCTGAATGTTGTCATAAATTAATGAGATTTTTATTTCTCTGTATTTATCAGGTTTAGATGGTTACATGATAAAGAGGATATGAAGATAAAATTCCTGCTGAATCTCAGTGTTGCTGCTGTAGAAAATGTCTCAGTTACAGGAACAAGATTCTCTACTCTGCTGTCGTCTGTGTGCAGTTACAAAACCTTCCCTTTTGATCAAGAGAGGGATGATTATAATATTGATGATCTGGATTATCAGAGTGATTTCCTGCTGGATCTTTACTCACATGCAAAGAACTATGAGACTCAAACAGGCAGGAGTTTCCTTCCAGCATTACAGTCAGTTTTCCAGTTACCTGATGTCTGGATCACAGATCTCTCACAGAGAAAGACCTCCGTCCTCCTGGAAGTGCTGAAACTCCAGACAGAGAAGAAACCAGTAGAGCTGAGAAGATGTTCAGAGGAAGAGAGTGAAATGAAGAGTTTCCTTCAGTGTCTGCCCTACATCTCACAGCTGAGGTAAGATATTGCACAGCCTTTTGCTCAACATGTTTAAAAAAGCTGCAGTAGGTCTTTGTGTATTAAATGGATCATTAATTTTATTTATTGTTTTGTATTTACCTGCAGAAATGTGTAAAATTGATTGAAAAAAACTGTTATTCTAAGGGTCACAGAGAAGCTGGAAAATAGTCAGGAAAATGAAACTGACTGGTTTCTAGAAACCTCAACTAACATTTGTAGCAAATTAGCTCAAAAAGGAAATATCACCAACAGTTAATCTTTGAGAGCCAGCAAAGAATCAAATCACCACTACACTGTTAGACCTTATCAGTTTTTTTTACAGTAAAATAATATACTGGTAATTGTACAGTTCTTTACTGTAATCTACAGTATGTTACTGTAAAAATGTACTAAATTAAAACTCGAGTTTACTCATTTCACTTGCAGAAACTGACTGCCTTAAATCGACCAACTGTCATTTAAATGTATTAACTAAAATTTATAATGCATAAGTAATGTGAGCAAAGTATTACTGTGAACTTACTTCATTTGAGACCATTAAAAAAATATTGTACATAAAAAGATTTCCACTGGACCACAACTACACAGTCACCGCCTGTGAAATAAAGCAACATGCAGCGTATCATCAGTATTAATCAATCAACATTAATCATCAATACTCCCGGACTGAAGCACAGGCTCTACTCTTCAGCACAATGGTGACACAAACTTTTACAGTAAACTACTGGCAACAGTGTTGCCAGTATATACTTGTTTTATAACTTACAGTTTATTAAAATACATTTTGTGGGTGTGTCTTTTTATCTTACACTGTTAACCCTTTCAACCCCACAGGAAAATCCACACTACAAAGAGTAAAAGTAACATTGATGCAGTGTTGCAGTGAGATAATTAAGTGAATAGGTTGAATAATAAGTGAATAAGTGAAATAAGTGATTGTTGAGCATTAATGATGAACACCTGCTGTTAACAAACAGAATCACTGAAGGAAAGAGGATCACAAGAACATAAAATAGAGAAACACAAGAACTACAACTGACTTCCAGCCATTACACATTTTTACACTTATTATTACCCAGTATGACTTTATTTCTGTCATATATCTACAGAAGTTGTTATTAAGATGTTTAATTGAAAATTTTTGGTTTGAAGTTACCATGAAGGAGATCAGTGTTTTATTTAGTTGAGTTCTGGACTCTTGACTTCTTAATATTAGTTTTTCTCTTGCTGCTTCAACTGTGTATTTGTAGGTCACATTTGTGTGCACAGATGTTTGTGAATGATTGCGGTTAAATTGATTATGATGACAAAATCATCATAGCCTGTTCATTCACTAAGTCTCCTTCAATTTTTAATCCTATATCAAAAGTGTTACATTACCACCACTGTGAAACTACAGTAATAAGTTATGATGATGATTTTTTTTTTAACACATCATGCACAACCTAAAAAAGAAACATAGATACAATGTGTTGTAGAAACACAGAGATATACAAAATTTGCATATGTCTCTCATCAATGGTAGCAATAATTTATTTTTATTTATTTATTCATGCAGTAGTACATGCTGGGAGTTTTATACTATCCTGGAACCCAAGATGCATTGCGACATGGAACTTTTTATTGTCACCATTGTTGAGATTAATATGCTGATTGTTGATGTCTGTGTGTGTCTGAGTTAAGCAAGAGTTCAAAATGTTATAAAGCACTGTATGATTTCAATATTCTTCAGAATAAATGATTACAGAAACATTGCTGTATTTCATGTTATAGATTAACAGACATATGATTAATATGAAATACCCATGAATCCAAAGCTTATACACTGGTTAAATCATATAATCAGACATGTCCAGGATGATTATGTAATCATCACAACAGTCAAATAAACCTTATCGTCTTCCTCTTGACTTTTTCTTGCCATAACAAATGTGTTTTATTAACTCACAGTTAAAGCAGCCAGAGAAAACATTATATTGTAAAGCCAAGGGTCAAGAGCCCAACTAAAGCAAATACTGATCTCTATCATGGTGATAATAACTTTATTATTTTCAATAAAACACTAAATATCTGTTAATTCTCAACAATAACTTTTGTACGAAAGAAATAATGTTAAACTGGTTTGTAAACTGGTTTCACACTCAGGTGTTGCTGGAAGTCAGTTGTAGTTCTTGAGTTTCTCTTTTTTCTGTTCTTGATTCTCTGTCCTTCAGTGATTCTGCTTATCAGGTGTTCATCAGTGTCTCAATTCACTCACTTCTTTTCATTCACTCTGTCAAGTGGACTATATCAGTGAACTAATGTAGTGAATAGTGAATGAGGGTATAGGGTGTGATTGTGAAAACAGCCTCTGAGTGTCGATTTTGAGTACTGTTGATTTACAGTATACTCTATTCATGTAGGCTATTTTTGTTTTCTTTGGTATATTACTGTTTTAATGGAAAATGGTATGATATTGTCAGAATTTGGCCTCATTTTACAGCAAGGGTTAACAGTGTAGGCTAATATATGCTGGGGACATTCGGCGAAATGAAATTGAGCGGAAGTACGAAGTCTGACGTAGTCAGGCTAGTGATTTACATGAAGAAGTCCAAAAAGGTTAAAAGCTTTGTGAAGCTTAGAACTGAATCGGTCATCGTGATTCAGTCCAGACGCTACACGTTATACTGTATATGGACCTTGGAAAAAAGTGTAATAAATGTCATTAGATTCTGTCCTCTTATATTAATGTTGCTTTTATGTTTCTTCTTATACTTGTTTTTGTGTACTGTATAGTTGATTTATAAATGTTTTTTGTTGTCATAAATTAACGGGATTTTTATTTCTCTGTATTTTATCAGGTTTAGGTTCAGTGAAGATGATGATGATGATGATGATGATGAAGAAATGAAGAAGTCTGTAGTAAAATTCCTGCTGAATCTCAGTGTTGCTGCTGTAGAAAATGTCACAGTTACAGGAACAAGATTCTCTACTCTGCTGTCGTCTGTGTGCAGTTACAAAACCTTCCCTTTTGATGAAGAGTGGGATGATTATGCTGTTTATCAGAGTGGTTTCCTGCTGGATCTTTACTCACATGTGAAGAACTATGAGACTCAAACAGGCTGGAGTTTCCTTCCAGCATTACAGTCAGTTTTCCAGTTACCTGATGTCTGGATCATAGATCTCTCACAGAGAAAGACCTCCGTCCTCCTGGAAGTGCTGAAACTCCAGACAGAGAAGAAACCAGTAGAGCTGAGAGGATGTTCAGAGGAAGAGAGAGAAGTGAAGAGTTTCCTTCAGTGTCTGCCCTACATCTCACAGCTGAGGTATATGAACTTTTGGATATTCACTTACTGTACCTACTTCTCAATCAGTTTCACTTCACTGTATCTGCATCTGTTTATGGAAAGATATGCGTTATATTCATTTAAAATCGTTTTTACAATGATTAAAGTAATAAATTATTTTTTTCCCTTTCATCCGATGCATTTATTAAACTATTTATAACAAAGGAAGCTGAAATTTGTTTTCAAGCACAAATAGAATTTCTGAGTTCTTGTCCTTGTCAGAATTCTGGGATCATTTATCTCTGTTTATAGTATTTTTTTCTTTGGGAAACAGGTTTGACTTTAGGAATATCAGTGATGCAGTGAAGTTTCTTCTGAGACTCTTGATTAAAGCAGCAGAGACTGAGACATTCTGTCCTCTTATATTAATGTTGCTTTTATGTTTCTTCTTATACTTGTTTTTGTGTACTATATATTTTATTTATAAATGCTGTATGTTGTCATAAATTAACAGGATTTTTATTTCTCTGTATTTTATCAGGTTTAGGTTCAGTGAAGATGATGATGATGATGATGATGATGATGATGATGATGATGTAGAAATGATGAAGTCTGCAGTGAAATTCCTGCTGGATCTCTGTGTTGCTGCTGTAGAAAATGTCACAGTTACAGGAACAAGATTCTCTACTCTGCTGTCATCTGTGTGCAGTTACAAAACCTTCCCTTATGATCAAGAGCGGAATGATGATCTGGTTTATCAGAGTGATTTCCTGCTGGATCTTTACTTAGATGTGAAGAACTATGAGACTCAAACAGGCTGGAGTTTCCTTCCAGCATTACAGTCAGTTTTCCAGTTACCTGATGTCTGGATCATAGATCTCTCACAGAGAAAGACCTCCGTCCTCCTGGAAGTGCTGAAACTCCAGACAGAGAAGAAACCAGTAGAGCTGAGAGGATGTTCAGAGGAAGAGAGAGAAGTGAAGAGTTTCCTTCAGTGTCTGCCCTACATCTCACAGCTGAGGTATATGAACTTTTGGATATTCACTTACTGTACCTACTTCTCAATCAGTTTCACTTCACTGTATCTGCATCTGTTTATGGAAAGATATGCGTTATATTCATTTAAAATCGTTTTTACAATGATTAAAGTAATAAATTATTTTTTTCCCTTTCATCCGATGCACTTATTAAACTATTTATAACAAAGGAAGCTGAAATTTGTTTTCAAGCACAAATAGAATTTCTGAGTTCTTGTCCTTGTCAGAATTCTGGGATCATTTATCTCTGTTTATAGTATTTTTTTCTTTGGGAAACAGGTTTGACTTTAGGAATATCAGTGATGCAGTGAAGTTTCTTCTGAGACTCTTGATTAAAGCAGCAGAGACTGAGACATTCTGTCCTCTTATATTAATGTTGCTTTTATGTTTCTTCTTATACTTGTTTTTGTGTACTATATATTTTATTTATAAATGCTGTATGTTGTCATAAATTAACAGGATTTTTATTTCTCTGTATTTTATCAGGTTTAGGTTCAGTGAAGATGATGATGATGATGATGATGATGATGTAGAAATGATGAAGTCTGCAGTGAAATTCCTGCTGAATCTCAGTGTTGCTGCTGTAGAAAATGTCACAGTTACAGGAACAAGATTCTCTACTCTGCTGTCGTCTGTGTGCAGTTACAAAACCTTCCCTTTTGATGAAGAGCAGTATGATGATGATCCTGTTTATCAGAGGGATTTCCTGCTGGATCTTTACTCACATGTGAAGAACTATGAGACTCAAACAGGCTGGAGTTTCCTTCCAGCATTACAGTCAGTTTTCCAGTTACCTGATGTCTGGATCATAGATCTCTCACAGAGAAAGACCTCCGTCCTCCTGGAAGTGCTGAAACTCCAGACAGAGAAGAAACCAGTAGAGCTGAGAGGATGTTCAGAGGAAGAGAGTGAAGTGAAGAGTTTCCTTCAGTGTCTGTCCTACATCTCACAGCTGAGGTACCTGAACTTTTGGATATTCTCTTACTGTACCTACTTCTCGATCAGTTTCACTTCACTGCATCTGAATCTGTTTATGGAAAGATATGCATTATATTCATTTAAAATCGTTTTTACAATGATTAGAGTTATAAATTATTTTTTTCCTTTCATCCGATGCACTTATTAAACTGTTTATAACAAAGGAAGCTGAAATTTGCTTTCAAGCACAAATAGAATTTCTGAGTTCTTGTCCTTGTCAGAATTCTGGGATCATTTATCTCTGTTTATAGTTTTTTTCTTTCTTTGGGAAACAGGTTTGTCTATAGGAATATCAGTGATGCAGTGAAGTTTCTTCTGAGACTCTTGATTAAAGCAGCAGAGACTGAGACACAGACAGGAGAGCAGAAGCTGAAACTGTTATCATCAGTCTGCACCTACACATCTTTTCCTTATCAAAAGACTAACAGAATTAAACAGAGTGATTTCCTGCTGGATCTTTACTCACATGTGAAGAACTATGAGACTCAAACAGGCTGGAGTTTCCTTCCAGCATTACAGTCAGTTTTCCAGTTACCTGATGTCTGGATCATAGATCTCTCACAGAGAAAGACCTCCGTCCTCCTGGAAGTGCTGAAACTCCAGACAGAGAAGAAACCAGTAGAGCTGAGAGGATGTTCAGAGGAAGAGAGAGAAGTGAAGAGTTTCCTTCAGTGTCTGCCCTACATCTCACAGCTGAGGTACCTGAACTTTTGGATATTCTCTTACTGTACCTACTTCTCAATCAGTTTCACTTCACTGCATCTGAATCTGTTTATGGAAAGATATGCGTTATATTCATTTAAAATCGTTTTTACAATGATTAGAGTTTTAAATTATTTTTTTCCCTTTCATCCGATGCACTTATTAAACTATTTATAACAAAGGAAGCTGAAATTTGCTTTCAAGCACAAATAGAATTTCTGAGTTCTTGTCCTTGTCAGAATTCTGGGATCATTTATCTCTGTTTATAGTTGTTTTCTTTCTTTGGGAAACAGGTTTGTCTATAGGAATATCAGTGATGCAGTGAAGTTTCTTCTGAGACTCTTGATTAAAGCAGCAGAGACTGAGACACAGACAGGAGAGCAGAAGCTGAAACTGTTATCATCAGTCTGCACCTACACATCTTTTCCTTATCAAAAGACTAACAGAATTAAACAGAGTGATTTCCTGCTGGATCTTTGCTCACATGTGAAGAACTATGAGACTCAAACAGGCAGGAGTTTCCTTCCAGCAGTACAGTCAGTTTTCCAGTTACCTGATGTCTGGATCATAGATCTCTCACAGAGAAAGACCTCCGTCCTCCTGGAAGTGCTGAAACTCCAGACAGAGAAGAAACCAGTATATCTGAGAGGATGTTCAGAGGAAGAGAGTGAAATGAAGAGTTTCCTTCAGTGTCTGCCCTACATCTCACAGCTGAGGTACCTGAACTTACATGCTTTTTATTGTTGATTTTAACCCTCAGATCCCCAGGCATTGATATTCATGATGTTATTTATGTTTTTATCATTAAACATGTTTTAGGAAGGCATTGATGAGAACATTTATCTTGTTTATGGATGTTTTGGATTGGTGTGTAATTTGGAAAAACATTGCTAATTCACCATGTTGATTTTTAATACAGCAAGTGAAAGTTTTGGATTCACAACACAATTCAATGCACACATCTATAGGCAAGGCAAGGCAAGTTTATTTATATAGCACATTTCATACACAATGGCAATTCAAAGTGCTTTACATAGAAGAAATTAAAATAATAAAAAGAAATAAGAATAATTAAAACAGTTTAGAAAAATAAAATAAAATACAGTACAGTACAAACTAGGGCTGTCACTTTTTATTCGATATTCGAATATGCATTCGAACATGACATGAAATATCCAAAACCGAACTATAAATAAACTATCCGGTTTTTAAAGTGCCATGTTTTGTTGTTAATGATTAGCCAGCCTGGGTGCCAGCCCGAACCCCGCCCACAACATTTTTGGGTCGGGAAGTTCGGTCTGGACTCGCTCCGTTGAGGAGCTATTATGCCCGAACAAAAATTGTTCGGACCAATCAAATTGTCAGGGCGGGCTTTATACGATGATGGACAGATGAGCAACGGTAACGTAATCATCCACGTCACCAAAGAGCGCTTGATTTGAATTAGTTTACAACAAAGACGACTGCTGCTGGAGAATTGAGATTTCACGAGTTCACATTTACAAATAAGTCAGATAGAATAAATGCGTATATAAGATTACACACAAATAAGTCGATAGAATAAATGCGTATACGTGCTGTCCGAGGAGAGGGCTGTGGGCTCGGTAGCCATACTCCCCCGTATTCCTGGTTGTGAGAGAACAAGACAAGAGTGAGGATTCGGGGTGGTGGAGGGATGCTGAAAAACTGTCAAAGAGTGTTAGGTAAGTTTACAGAGTGAATATGCTTCCTCATGCTGATATAGGGTAACGTTAGACATGGTATTGTTTGATGACAAGTTGATATTGGATTGATTATTTGTACGTGCTCCTCCCGAACTTTGTTTATGAAACATCATGTGTAGATTCCGCCATCGCGTCTGTTATAGAAGATATCGACAGCGCATTCATTTTAAAAGAGGAACAGAGAGCCGCGACATTTTGTTGGTTGAAAATATGAATGAAGAACATACGTCATTTACTCCGTTGCTCTGATTGGTTGTAGGTCTATCCAATTGAGTGCAGAGTTTTTTTTTTTTCCTGGTTCGGTTGAGACACGCCCCATAATCAAATCTCTATGGAGCAGTACTCAGACTCACATTCTGACTAGAATCTGAGTATGACGACGTCAGGCTAGTTAATGATTAGACCGTTTGCTTTTTATTTTATTGTTTGCCATCTCATCCAGTAGCGGCCGCTCTAAACGTATTGTAGCGTAGGCCCATGACCAAATCAAGCGAATAATAGCAGCGAATAGCCAGCTTGTTTTGAAAATGGAAGATAACGACAAAACTAAAGAGACCGCGCTGTAATTCCTGCCTGTTACACACACACACACGAGTCGACCCACAGAAAAGACGCGTGTCAGTATCGAGTTCTCTTTTGGGCTTGAACAAACCACAACACACAAATTATGCCAAATGTCCGTTTTGTCGAGTGTCCTCATAAGAGCAGTCTTAAATTATTTAAATAAAGTCTTAAATGAACGTAGAGATGTGAGAAAATGCGATGCGTGTCAGATCGCGTTTCTGTCCGCAGCGACTGGTCTTAAAGTGTCATTAATGTTAATCAAATAACAAAGGTAAGAGAGTACATTACTCACTCAGACCTGGCGCCAGGAGGATTATTATACCGGTAGCCTAATCATGAATACACTCCGCTATCTTTTAACACATCTCCGGCGAACGGCTATTTCACGCAAAAGAAAAACTCTCCATGAAGCGCAGTGAAATTCAGCGACCATGCGGCGTTTCCTGATGGATCGAGGTTGTTCGTTAAAGGACAAGTTCAGTATTTTACACTTAAAGCCCTGTTTATAGATCGTTTCTGATGAAATAGAACGGTTAAGATTAAAATTTGGACACATGCTCCTGTCCCGAGAATTTTAGGTTTATTTCGATTTCCCCAAAACCTCTAGAATGGGTGTATAGATGGGTTTCCGTTTCGCGAATTACCCATTATCCTCTGCGGCGCCCCGCCATGTTGTGTGTCAAAGCTGTCAGTTATCAACTGTGCTGCATTAATAGAAAGCCAGTTAATATAAAGTATTTTTGACTCTTGTGTTGAGATAACGATGACAAATTCCTCCAAACCTGGCGACAAGGTGAAGGTTATTTACAGGGACACATTAGACGATGTTTGCAAGGCAAGATATGATGAGAAATTTAGTTATATCGATGGAAAGGATCCTTACACAATGTCGAAAGAGGACTGGTTATGTAGGCTAATGCTGCGGCGTACCCCGATATTCAGGAAATGCACATTGCCAAGTATCTCATCCACACCGTTAGTGTGTACACTTTTGACGAATTAAGAGGAAGAAAGTCTCTGGAAGCATACAATTATTTTGTTAGAATGTGCGAGTTAAAAGTTTATATGGTCGCATTTGTGCGAGTGCATGGTCATGTACTACTCAGTTAAATTCACGCATGAATTCTCCTGCATTGAACTTGTTTTAGCGCCCGCCAAAGTCTTATTTGATCGGTGAGTAATGTAGATGAACTGGGCGCATGTTTAACTGAAAGAACGAGCAGAGGGAGAAAGCCGGTCGCGCGCGCGCACTTTCTCTCTCTTCGGAGCCAGGCGAAAGTGTAAACAAAACTTCACCGTCTCCAAACTAAGCGCTGTCTTGCTCTCTCTCCCTCGTGGAAATGTTAGTCTGGAGACCTGCATTGGCGGTTCACATCGCTGTAGCCAGGCGGCTGATATCTGCACAGCCTTTATTATACGGTACATTTAGACTCAGTGTCAAGACAACACCATCTGGGTAAAAAAACAACACCACAACGCTCCGAACTAATTTAGTGTAGGAGAGAGATGGAGAGCAGAGGCACGGAGCGATGTGCTCCAGGTTTAGCCTTTGCCTCTGGCTCGACCAGCTGATGTGGCCACAGAGAAAGTGATGAAGGTGGACAATCGTCAGAGTGTGCTTCTGCCCAGCCAGCCAACACCTCTCAAGGGCTGTGTCGATAGTAGCCGCCTGGGTACAGCGATTTGACAGCCGATGAGAGCTAACGTTAGCGCATTTAGCTAGCCCATCTTGGAAATGATTAGATAAAGTGTCACATCTCCAGAGCACAAAACCTCTAATGTTCACAAGAGCAGCACTGAACATTAACTCCAGCCAAACGGAGAATAATCGTATGATTTTTATGTTCAGAATAATGCCGATTCAGGATATTATCATGCTCCGTAACACAAACACTTGACACACAAGATGGGGCCGGTAGGAGTTGCGGGAGAAATGTGACGTCATCGGAAATCTATCTATAGGTGCACTGGGACAATCCTCTATAAAACGCATTAAACTTTAGTTTACAAAGACGTGAAACTCACCGAGTGGTCAGGGGTGTTCACTGATATGCTCACACAAAAATTGCTGCAAAAGATGCTTTCCAACAGGCGTTTTACCATTCGTTGTAAAACTGTGGATCTATTTTTCCAAACGTCTCACTTGAGAGCTTGAATAATAGACACTCCAGCCCAGTTGGTGGCGATAATGCACCTTTGCCAAATGCAAGCATCCGCTGGCATTTCATTGAATACACAGAAGAAGCAGAAGAAGAAACGGCGGAGTAATACCGTACCTCACACAGCTCTTTCAATACAAGTCAATGGAGTTGGACAAAAACTACGATAAAACCTGTTGGAAAGCATCTTTTGCAGCGATTTTTGTGTGAGCAAATCAGTGAACACCCCTTACCACTCGGTGAGTTTCACGTCTTTGTAAACTAAAGTTTAATGCGTTTTATGAAGGATTGTTCCAGTGCACCTATACACCCATTGTGGAGGTTTTGGGGAAAGCGAAATAAACCTAAAATTCTCGGGACAGCAGCATGTGTCCAAATTTTAATCTTAACCGTTCTATTTCATCAGAAACGATCTGTAAACAGGGCTTTAAGTGTAAAATACCGAACTTGTCCTTTAACTTCATTTTCCATTTTACTCGTAGATATTCGAATACATTTCTTGATATTCGATTACCATTCGAATTTGATTTTTCTTCTTGAATTTGACAGCCCTAGTACAAACAGTCGGACGAACAGTGGCACAGTGCTCATTAAGTAAATGCATAGCTAAACAGAAGTGTTTTGAGTCTGGATTTGAAAGTGACTTCAGTAGGAGCACGTCTGATCTCTTCTGGAATCTGGTTCCAGCTGCGGCTGGCATAATTGCTAAAAGCGGACTCGCCATGCTTAGAGTGAACCCTTGGTATTTCTAGCTGATATGATCCTAATGATCTGAGTGATCTGTTGGGTTTATTTTCAGTGAGCATATCTGCAATATATTGAGGTCCTAGGCCATTGAATGATTTATATACCAGTAATAATACTTTAAAATCAATCCTAAATGTAACTGGGAGCCAGTGTAAAGACCTGAGGACTGGTGTGATATGTTCATATTTTCTGGTTCTGCTCAGTGTTCTGTATGAGCTGCAACTGTCTCATGGTCTTTTTGGGAAGGCCAGTGAGGAGTCCGTTACAATAATCCATCCAGCTGGTGATGAAAGCATGCACAAGTTTCTCTAAGTCTTGTCTGGAAACAAAGCATCTAATTCTTGCAATATTTTTCAGATGATAGTATGTTGATTTAGTTATTGCTTTGACATGACTACTGAAACTAAGGTCTGACTCTAGTGTCACACCAAGATTCCTGACTTGATGTTTAGTTGTTTGACCCCTAGAGTGAAGGTATGCGTTCACCTTGAGAACTTCATCTTTGTTTCCAAACACAATGACTTCAGTTTTGTCTTTGTTTAACTGAAGAAAGTTTTGACACATCCAACTGTTGACTTCATCAATGCATTGGCACAGGGAGTCAATGGGGCTGTAATTGTTGCGATGGGGCTAAGTAGATCTGTGTGTCGTCTGCATAGCTGTGGTAAGAGATTTGGTTCTTTCTCATTATTTGGCTCATTGGGAGCATACGGCCCAATGACGTGACGTGCAATTTTGATGTCCAAACCCCTTTATGAAGTCAAAATAAGGAAATGTTTAATAAAAAGCACATTTATTGAATCAATTGATCTCTGTTTATCAAATGATATAAACATATATTGAGGGTATTACAAAGTGTAAGAATTATTAGACATTATAGTCACATAATGTCATACCGGATAACTGTCCGGACCTTAGAGTGACATACAAAAAAGCCAAACAAACTGTAAAAAATCGAATAAACCCTAACATCTCCTCCACAGGCATTATTGTATGAGTCTTGACAACAATATATTTAAATATTACAAAGAATATGACATCCAGTTAATTGTTATGCTTTGGAGCATTCTGTCCCAAAACTGGCTGTCAGCCAATGTCATACGGGATAACAAGCAAACTGGAGCAATTTTATTGTGAATTTTATTTTGACACGATGTGAGACAGCATGTTACACAATCAGGAAGACCCTGATGGACCCCCAAACAATGGTGAAAGGTAAGTATGTCTTTCATAAAATGTGTTTAACTCACCCTTTTTCTTCACTAGCACACTATGTAGTAAAATCCTGTGTCATATGGGATAACGCTAAAATAACATATATAATGTGGATTTTATGTAAATATGTTTATTTAGCATGAATTTACATATTTGGAAGTTGAAGGTAAAGGTTGCAGATTTCTATAGGTAGCCAAAAATACTGCCTGATAAAGATTTAAACTGAGTTTTGTCATACCGGATAACAATTTTGTCATATAGGATAACAGTTACTTTCTGTTTGACAATATATTATTATACAGTTTTCAGCTTTAATTTGTATAATTTCCATTAAAATTGTGATATTAACATATCATTAACATTGTTTAGTTAAATATTAGCAAATTATATAATTCATATTAATATTCAATTACAATTACACTTAATTATTGTCCAACCTGTCATATTGGGGAATCAGCCCCTTTAAGTCTATAAAAATGTAGTGTTCATTTAATGAAACTAATGAAATTTAGTGATTCAAGGTACTTCAACCCATTAATAAGATTTTTCTTTATAAATATGTTGTTCAATTACATGCTTTTGTAAATTTGTTGTTCAAATAAATGATGTTCAGTGAAATGAGTGAAGGTCGCCTACTTTAACCCTTTACATTATTTATGAATATTGATGTAGAGTGACTATGATCATCAATAAAATGATTCACGGTTCTTTTCAGTACTAAATTAAACCTAATGTTGAAAAGTTGTGCTGTTCTGATATTCATAAACATGAAAAAAATGTTTAAATGTATTTGTATACTTGCCAAATCTGGGAAGAAACCACACTGAGTTTGTGTGTAACAGTTTACACACTGAAAACCACATCTGTATTTCTTTACAGTGGAGCCTAATTAATTTCCTTGGAAAAACATTGCATAACATAAACATTAATTATTTATGAACATTATTAAGTGTTGTAAAAATGACAATTCATGTGTTAACTTATATGGTGTCATACCGAGTAACAACTTAAGTCAGGCGGGATAACGCTGTTTTTTCCCATTGAAATGAATTATTTCACTTCATGGAGTTGAGGAAACAATAATAACATGATACCAAGTCCTGTAAAACATTTTCAGACATTTCGCATTTTAAATCACATTGCAGTGTTAAAATGTGGGTAAAGAACTTGAACAAGTAGGGTCACGTTTAAAGAAATCACAATATAATGAGAAAAAATTGTTGTGCAAAACATTTTTTTCTGTGCTCCAAATATTGTTTACTGCATCACTTTATATATTCATTAAGTATTATTGATTTGAAAAGTTTTAATATCGTAATATTTAGAAAATGCATTAACGTTATCCCGTATGACATTTTGACTGGTGTCGTCACATGATTCTCAGTTAAACCGCTTAAAATACATTGTTTAAAATTGAGATTTTAGTAATAAGTAAAAAACACCCCCATAAAGATAATAACTACTTTGATGTGCAGTTTTAACCTTTTTGAATTTTTTATCAGTTGAAAACCTTATTTGTCACTGGCCCATATACAGGTTGAACAGGAGTGGCCCAAGAGTTGAGCCTTGAGGGACTCCGCATGTCATGGATGTCCACTCAGACTTATGGTCTCCTATACTCACATAATAACCTCTCCCATCTAAGGATGACCTCCTGAACCATTTTAGGACTATCCCAGAAAGCCCCACCCAGTTTTCCAGCCTGTCCAGAAGTATGTTGTGATCGACAGTGTCAAATGCAGCACTGAGGTCGAGTAGTACCAGCACTGATAATTTGTCTGTATCAGTATTTAAGCGAATATCGTTTATTATCTTTTTGAGCGCTGTCTCTGTGCTGTGGTGCGGTCGGAAACCAGATTGAAAATTGTCAAAGTATCCATTCGTGCATAATAATTTGTTCAGCTGATTGAAGACAACTTTTTCTATGATCTTGCTTATGAAAGGAAGATTTGAAATCGGCCTGTAGTTGCTTAATATGGTCTTATCCAGATTGCTCTTTTTCAGGAGGTGCATGAAAACTGCAGTTTTCAGAGAGTTTGGAAAACTCCCAGAGAGAAGTGAGGCATTTACCACTTCTAGAAGATCTGCTTCTAAACTGTTTAACACACTTTTGAAAAAAGATGTGGGAAGTGTGTCAAGAGCGCAAGTTGATGTTTTAAGGTGCTGTACGGTTTCTTCCAAAATTTTGCCATCAATTTCTTTGAAATCAGACATAGTAACTACTTTCTCAGGTGGTCTGATCTGTCTGACCCCAGCGCAACTCAAGGATGTGCTGATCACCTTTCTGATATTATTGATTTTCTCAGAGAAGAAAGAAGTAAACTCACTGCACTTGTTGTCTGAGAGCATTTCACTGGGAATCTGGCTTGGGGGGTTTGTCAGTCTCTCTACAGTAGCAAAAAGAGTGCGTGTGTTGTTTAAATTACTGTTTATAATATTTGAGAAGAAGGTCTGTCTAGCTTTGCCTAGTTCCATATTGAAAGCATGAAGGCTGTCTTTGTAGATGTTATAATGGACTACAAGTTTTGTCTTCCGCCACATGCGCTCTGCTTTTCTGCATTGTCTTCTCATATTTTGCACTGCTGTTGAGTTTCTCCAAGGTGCTTTTTGTCTGCCACTCTTCTTCCTGACTTTCACAGGAGCAATATCTTCAATTACACTTTTAACATTTGAGTTAAAAGAATCAAGGAGAAAATCAACAGAGTCAGCAGATATGCTTGGTGTTAAGGATATAGCCTTCATAAATAGTACACTAGTGTTCTCATTTAAGCATCTCTTCTTGACAGACACAGATCTAGCTTCAGTGGCAGGAGAGATCAATATATCAAAGAAAATACAGAAATGATCAGACAGTGCTACATCCTTAATAACAATCGATGAAATGTTTAGACCCTTACTGATAAGTAAATCTAGAGTGTGTCCACTATTGTGTGTGGGTCCATGTACATGCTGAGTCAGATCAAAAGTTTTTAAAACAGTTTTGATTTCTTTTGCCATATTGTTTTCTGCATTATCTATGTGAATGTTAAAATCTCCAGCAATGGCAAAACAGTTGTAATGGCAATTTTGAGAAGTTAATATCAAACAGCATCAGAGGTGTAAGAAAACTTTCAAGAGACAAAACTGTAATAAAGAGAAAAGGTTTATTTCAATGAGGATTCTTTTCACAAAAGCCGCAGCCACCCAGCTTTGAAATAGAATACCTAATAGACATAATAAAACATACAGATCTTGTACAGTTTCTTGGCAAAAACTCCTCCTTCCAGCTTTCTTGTAAATTTCCAGAAAGATACCCCCTATCTCCTGCTGGTTCGGACTGGTTTCTACCCCCCCTGGCACAGGTCACACTGTTCTTTGTCCCTGAGACACCCAAAGGCCTTCATCTACGACCTAAATTGCCTCTCGCTTCCCTGTCCCCCCTCAGCTGCTAGAAAACCTCACAGAAACATATGATTAAACAGTTTGGAAACGAATGATTATAAGAAACGCTGAATTTTCCAAAACAATTCCTCCTCTTTATCATTCTCTGATAAACGTATTAAAGGAAAATTTACCCTTGTCTTCTAATTTTCTCAAAATCATTACATCATTACATCATTACATTTCAAGAACAGAATTGATTCAAGTCTCTACATCACAGTTATAGGCTACTCTTCATGTCTGACTTTTATATACCTGATACTTTACTTGAACCTTCATTAAAATTTAGAATGAAAAAGCTTAGGCTGTTTTTTTTCAGGATAGGCCCCCCATGTTATAGCAAGCAAGTAAAGGTTTATTCTGAAACCGGGCTAGATGAATAAGCACTGTTATTGCATCCCCGACACTATAGATCGGACCCTCAGTCACCTCAGTATAAACAAGAAATAGTATAGATCACATTAGTATGGAAAAAACATATCAATTCATAAAAAAAAGATGCAAAGAAATAGTATACATAAAAATCCCTCAGCTCAAACCCTTCCACTTGTACGTCACCTCGTAACACGGATGACCGCTGGTTTTAACCTTCTGAACATATCATCATTCTTACAATGGAAAAAGAAATAAAAATAATGAAAACAATAATAATAATAAAACAGTGAATAGAACAGTCAATCATTGACATCAAACCCTAAACAATCAAAGTTTAGAAAATCCCTTTCCTGGTCCCAGGAAGGCAAACAAAAAGAAAGAAAACACATTTAACTCATGTCTGTATACACGTCATCGCTGTCATAATCATCACATTGCTCTCCATCAGTTATTGGGTACAGAGTCAGTTTCACTGCTTGGACTGACGTGCTAACCGTCCCTGCCCTGATCAATCTCTGCACTAAGCTGGAAAGGCACTTCATAATGCATGGTAAACAAAACAGAATCAGTAATCCCATACCCACAATTGGCAAGACAGTTTGAATTATTCTATAAAAACCACCCTGACCATGCAGACATCAGCCACCCCACCCACTCACTACCAGTAGCTTGAGGCGGCTCTTTTACCGCTTTCCTCATGTGCTCGATGATATTGGTTATGTTGTCACTATAATCAGGAATGTTAAAACAACATGATACCCCCAACATTTTACAACTCCACATTTCTTTGAAGTCAAAGCTTCAGAGCACAGCTGCTTACAGCGTTTGCTCTCCTCTTTTCACTGTTTTTTTCAGGACTCTTCACAAAAGTATAAAATTTGTACTACATGTCATCAATTTCATTAAAACTTTGTTGAAAACAGTATTCCTCTATCAAGTTGTTAGTCTGCAGATTCAACTTAATGTTATCAATATTTCCTCAGTCCCACTTATCTCTGCTGTTTCACAAAAAACAAAATATCATATTACTCATCTCTCAATCCCTAAATCGCACAGGCTCAGTTAACAGCTTTTAGCTGACATTGAATGAGAGAGACTCTTAGGCATTTAGGACTGGCACACTGTACTCTCATAAACTTCTAAAATCAAACTTTATCTACCACTTAAACTTTTAACTCTAGCCCAGCAGTAAGGCATCTTTGCCAGAATTTACATTTACATTTACATTTATTCATTTAGCTGACGCTTTTATCCAAAGCGACTTACAATTGCTATATATGTCAGAGGTCACACGCCTCTGGAGCAACTAGGGGTTAAGTGTCTTGCTCAGGGACACATTGGTGTCTCACAGTGGATTCGAACCCGGGTCTCTCACACCAAAGGCATTTGTCTTATCCATTGCGCCACACCACCCCGATATCTATTTTCAAATAAACATAATTTTTATATTTGTCTTTTGCCCACATCAGGGAATTTAGACATTACAAATTTCCTCTCAGATCGTGTCTCTGTCGCACTGGACGTCTCAGCCACAGCACACACCAGATTCCGATAAGCAAACTGTCTCAGCCAATCACAAGCTTATCTTTTGAAAGCAAAACATCAGCTCCTAGTTCTTTCATGGTCAACCTCCACGTTCAAGACACTAACAAACTGTTTGTTTAATCAGATGCCTTTCTACATATTTTACATTTATCAACTATTAATCCAGTAATACTGCTTCTACTTTCAAAAACCCACATTAATACACGTCACTTTCACGTTATATCTTTCTTTTCCGAGTGTCCATTTACAATTACGGGCTAAATGGCCCCCCCTGACCATAATTAAAACACTCTCTTTGCCTATAGTTTGATCATTGAGCTTGCAAAGGGCTCCAACTTACTGCACACCCTTGAAGCAGTGTGTCCCAATCAGGAATGTAAACACAGCCACTGATAAGCAGTTCTCTGTCATTCTTTTACCGTCCACCAGTGTGGATTCAATCACAACAGCCAAAAGCATAATCTTCATCATTATTATTGGCACCACATTCATTTTCATAAACTGCACAGAAAATCATTCAACATATTCTAAGGGGTTTTCACTAAACATTTTCTTTGTTAACTCCAACCACCTTGTTTGGCAGATACACAGAAGTTCCCACATTCATTAAAGCTGGATAACAGCACCCTGACCAGTCCTTTTTCCAAACGGTGATATGATATTACCACAAACCCAAACTGCCGCCGGTGAACTTTGATACGGTTTATCGAATGGACACTTAAAGTTGATTTCTTCGTGGTTGGTTTTAATTCTGCAGTCTGACCACCCAGTTTTCAATTGTCTCAGTCTGACCTTTGCTTGTCCCCTCGTCTCTCATCCAGGCCAGCTCCTCTCCAGAGGCCCGTTCGATCTCGGGTGGCCCTGGCAGCACGATAGGTTTCGCCGTTGTTGTTTGTCGTCCGGGTTCCTCCTCCTGTTGCTCTCCTGATATGGGTGGAACTCTCCTGCAGTGATTGGCATTCACCCACGTGGCTCGTTCTCCTGAGGTCTCGAATCACCACGTAATCACCCGGTCTGATTTTGTGCAGGAACGTCTCTGCTACTTTGCCCCTGGTATTTCTTTCACCTGCACAGAACTGTTAGATCACAAACACGACATCTCTTTGCAGTAATTCAACATTTCATTCTCACACACATCTGTTGATGGAAGCCTCCTTCTTTCCCCCGTTATACCCATGAATGGTGGTCTACCAAAGAGGATTTCAAATGGGCTCAAATTTGTTTTGACTCTCTTTCTCATTCTCATGTACATTAACACAGTGGGGAGTGCGTTCACCCACGAGAGTCCTGTTTCTTCAAAGCATTTTGCCAATTTGTTCTTTACCGTCTGGTTTTCACGCTCAACAGCGCCCCCGCTGGCAGCGTCTTAGGCACAGTGTGTTCCATCGTGACCACATATCCACGACTATATACCAAACAATATTTCTGTTTTCCGCACGGGGTTAGTTCAATGAAATCAATCATTAAATATTCAAATGGCCCGTCTGGGGCTGGCTGACTTGCCAGTGGTGTTTTAATGCCCCGTGCAATGTTATATGCGGTGCAAATCACACATCTTTTGCAAAAATTCTCAGCATATATTGTGAAACCTTTGGTAAACCACAATTCTCTCATTTGCATAATCATCCCCTCTTTTAATGCATGGTCCCACCCATGCATTAATTTAGCCTAATGTGGGAAAAAATGGCTGGGCAGTGGGCAGACATGGCTGTCCACCAACAGATCTCCATACACCATCAACAAGGCTGCAGCCTGCCGTCTTCCATTTGTTTTTCTCAGCTCCTGTGGAAAAAAACCGCATGCTCTGTAAACAAGGAGAAATGTCATTGTTAAGGTTATTGTCAAGTTGTACGCAAGTGGCGCCAATGGTATCAGCTCCAGACTGGTTTGTTGCCACTGCCTTCGCAGCCATATCAGCTCTGGCGTTGCCTGTTGATACGAAACTTTTATCATTAATATGCGCTGCGCATTTACAAATTGCAATCTTGTCTGGCAGCATAATGGCCTCCAAAAGGTCAGATACTAACGTAGCGTTCAGTATCGGTCGTCCGTCTGACTTAAAAATTTTCTGTGCTTCCACAGAGCACCAAAGTCACGCGTGACCCCAAAAGCATAACGCGAGTCTGTGTAAATCGTTACACACTTGTCAGTCATCAGTTTACATGCTTCAGTCAAAGCGACTAATTCAGCTGCCTGTGCAGAGTAATGACATGGTAATTTGCCAGATCTTACAGTTTCAAATTCAGTCGTCACCGCATAACCTACGTTATTCTGTCCTGTTTGTGGATTCTTCGACGCAGATCCATCCACAAAAAGGACATTGTCACAATTATCAAGCGGAACGTCCAACAAATCTGGACGCGGTGTGCACACCTTTTAACAGTGACATTTGGCATGTCAAACAAAATTTTATGATACCTCAATCGAGCTGTAGACAAATGTGACGTTCTCTGCTCCTGCAAAATCAAAGACACCAAATGTGAGACCCCTAAAGTCAGATCAGCATAGCCTACAAACTCTCTTGAGGCCATTGAGGGCCAGTTCAGCTACCACCACCGCCCGGAGACAGTGTGGCAATCCCGCTGCCACGGGGTCGAGTTTTGTTGAAAATAGGCTACCTTCTCATCGGTCACCATGCGTCTACAGGAGAACAGAAGTCATAAGGTCATGCTTTTCATCAACCATCTAAACAGTGGATGGTCTACAACCAGAAGGCCTAACAATCGAGATATCTCATTGTGCTTTCATGTTATCAAATGCTGTCTCAGCTTCACTTGTCCAAACAAGTCTGTCACATGACTTCAACCCTTTCCCTGTTATCAGGGCTCGTAAAGGCTGTTCTAAAATGGCATAATTGGGAATGAATGTACGACAGTAAGCACACATCCCCAAAAATGACAGCAACTGTTTTTGTTACAGGCTTTGGGGCTTCTTTTATGCCCTGCACCCTTTTCTGTGACAGTGCTTTGCTGTTTGGTTTGATAACATGCCCCAGGAAGGTCACTTCCTGTTTCACAAACTGCAGCTTTGAAAGGCTGACCTGGTGCCCCTCCCTTTCAAGATGCTTCAGGAGAGTCACAGTGTCAGCCCTGCAAATAGACTCACCTTCTGAACAGATCAAAAGGTCATCAACATAAGAAAGGAGTACGGTTAATTTCGGTTCTAACTTGTGAACCATCACAAGGCCTAATTACACCCTCTTTCAACAGAGCGTCAAACACTGGTTTTATGCCCTCTATTGCTTCACGTTTCAGTGGATATTGTGCACGTTTCAGTGGATATTGTGCCTTACATGGTCTGAAATCAGATTTTGGTGTGATTACAACTGGCTCACAACCTTTTATCAGCCCCACATCATATTTGTTTTTTTGCCCACAAGTTTGGTGATATTTGTGCCGAAGAAATATCAATTTCTGAGGCAGAAATATCCCCCTCTCCCTGTCCTGTCACATTTTTCCCAACAGCAGTCACATTTTGATTTAAATGCCCCCATACTCTGACTCTCTGCTGTATGTGTGTCAACTCTCACCCAGTCTGTGGCCGATAGACACTCTCTCACAAAAGGCCTGCATCTCTCCACTGCTGGCTTATGGCCTTGGAGACAGATAAGTGGCAGGCGGTGTTCTCTGACATAAGATAACAAGCTTTCTGACTTTCTGTCAACACTGCAGCCAATGCGCACACACACTTTCTGTCCAGAAAATCTGGTCAAATTTCACACTTTCATTCTTCACAGAATTAAACCACATCTTTTCAAAGTCTGAATCTCGTTCTGTTACGACATGTGATGTACAATGCATTTTGTCATTTGTCATAAACTCTGTATTGACTGGGTCTGTACAATCTTTTGCCAATTTCAAAATCTTTTCTGCCCAATCAATATCTGTTACTTCGGCTCAAATTTAGAACAAGTAATTTGTGGTGCCTCCTCAATGCTAATTCCATAAGAATCAGCACAGAGGGACAAATTTAATTTACACTTTCCCGTAGAAAACATGGTAAATCACATGGTCGTAACGTGGACAGACTGATACCAGAATCGACCAAAAATTCAATAATTACCCCCTTGACTAATAACGGGTAAATTGGCATTTCAGGAAACCCTGTACTTTTGTACAATCTCATACATTCGTCATTCACAACACTGCTCAAAGTATCAGTCATAGCTTTGCTCAAAGTTTCATCAGACACACAAAAAGATTTGCAAGCAGTTTTTTCATTGCAGGCAGCAGAAAGAAGATCAGTGTATTGGCGCTTTTCCACTGCATGGTACGGTACGGCTCGGTTCGGTACGGCACGCTTTGGCGCTTTTCCACTGCATGGTACGGTACGGCTCGGTTCGGTACGGCACGCTTATGGCGCATTTCCACTGCATGGTACGGTACGGTACGGCTCGCTTCGGCTCGCTTTAAATGGTACCACCTCTGTTGAGGTTCCAAGCGTACCGTACCGTACCGGTACTAAAATGTGACGTGAAAACACTGAAGATCACTGATTGGTCAGACAGAATCGTCACTACCAGTGTCATTGTATTTGCGACACGAGACCATGCACGAGACAAACCCGCTAGATTTAAATAGCCAGTAGACAACAGCCAACGCTGTAGTGTCTTGCAGTTAAAAAGTTTCTTGTAAACTGTTTCTTGCAGTCAGGGGCGGCGCCGGATAATTTTTAACGCATGTGCTGAGGACACACACACACATATGTGTGTGTATATATATATATAATTAATAAATGAGAAAAAATTGGCCACAAAATATTTAATATTCAATTATTTTAATGATCACAATTAAAGTTTTAATTTTATTAAATTGAACAAGCGCAAAATTCAGCATTCAATCAAATATTCAAAAAGACTTAATAATAATGTTATTTCTCTCTATAGGCGCGTTTACTACGAATATGGCGATCGTCAACTTCATCTTTGCCAGACACTGACAGAAAACACAATTTTATAAATAAAAATCAGTGCACGCGTCCCCGGATTTACAAACGCACATCTTGCTTGTTGCACGCACATTATGTCGAAATAACGAGATATTATGTTGAAATAACATTATTATTATTATTAAGTCTTTTTGAATATTTGATTGAATGCTGAATTTTGCGCTTGTTCAATTTAATAAAATTAGGCCTATATACAGTGAGGAAAATAAGTATTTGAACACCCTGCTATTTTGCAAGTTCTCCCACTTAGAAATCATGGAGGGGTCTGAAATTGTCATCGTAGGTGCATGTCCACTGTGAGAGACATAATCTAAAAAAAAAATCCAGAAATCACAATGTATGCTTTTTTAACTATTTATTTGTATGATACAGCTGCAAATAAGTATTTGAACACCTGAGAAAATCAATGTTAATATTTGGTACAGTAGCCTTTGTTTGCAATTACAGAGGTCAAACGTTTCCTGTAGTTTTTCACCAGGTTTGCACACACTGCAGGAGGGATTTTGGCCCACTCCTCCACACAGATCTTCTCTAGATCAGTCAGGTTTCTGGGCTGTCGCTGAGAAACACGGAGTTTGAGCTCCCTCCAAAGATTCTCTATTGGGTTTAGGTCTGGAGACTGGCTAGGCCACGCCAGAACCTTGATATGCTTCTTACAGAGCCACTCCTTGGTTATCCTGGCTGTGTGCTTCGGGTCATTGTCATGTTGGAAGACCCAGCCTCGACCCATCTTCAATGCTCTAACTGAGGGAAGGAGGTTGTTCCCCAAAATCTCGCAATACATGGCCCCGGTCATCCTCTCCTTAATACAGTGCAGTCGCCCTGTCCCATGTGCAGAAAAACCCCCCCAAAGCATGATGCTACCACCCCCATGCTTCACAGTAGGGATGGTGTTCTTGGGATGGTACTCATCATTCTTCGTCCTCCAAACACGTTTAGTTGAATTATGACCAAAAAGTTCTATTTTGGTCTCATCTGACCACATGCCTTTCTCCCATGACTCCTCTGGATCATCCAAATGGTCATTGGCAAACTTAAGAGGGGCCTTGACATGTGCTGGTTTAAGCAGGGGAACCTTCCGTGCCATGCATGATTTCAAACCATGACGTCTTAGTGTATTACCAACAGTAACCTTGGAAACGGTGGTCCCAGCTCTTTTCAGGTCATTGACCAGCTCCTCCCGTGTAGTTCTGGGCTGATTTCTCACCTTTCTTAGGATCATTGAGACCCCACGAGGTGAGATCTTGCATGGAGCCCCAGTCCGAGGGAGATTGACAGTCATGTTTAGCTTCTTCCATTTTCTAATGATTGCTCCAACAGTGGACCTTTTTTCACCAAGCTGCTTGGCAATTTCCCCGTAGCCCTTTCCAGCCTTGTGGAGGTGTACAATTTTGTCTCTAGTGTCTTTGGACAGCTCTTTGGTCTTGGCCATGTTAGTAGTTGGATTCTTACTGATTGTATGGGGTGGACAGGTGTCTTTATGCAGCTAACGACCTCAAACAGGTGCATCTAATTTAGGATAATAAATGGAGTGGAGGTGGACATTTTAAAGGCAGACTAACAGGTCTTTGAGGGTCAGAATTCTAGCTGATAGACAGGTGTTCAAATACTTATTTGCAGCTGTATCATACAAATAAATAGTTAAAAAATCATATATTGTGATTTCTGGATTTTTTTTTTTAGATTATGTCTCTCACAGTGGACATGCACCTACGATGACAATTTCAGACCCCTCCATGATTTCTAAGTGGGAGAACTTGCAAAATAGCAGGGTGTTCAAATACTTATTTTCCTCACTGTATATCCTATATATATATAGCCTACTATTAATAAATGAGCAAAAATTGGCCACAAATTATTTAATATTCAATTATTTTAATGATCACAATTAAAGTTTTAATTTTATTAAAACGCGTGCACTGATTTTTATTTATAAAATAGTGTTTTCTGTCAGTGTCTGTGCATGGCAAAGATGAAGTTGACGATCGCCATATTCGTAGTAAACGCGCCTATAGAGATAAATGCACATAATGGATTACATAAGAGAGTAGCCTATTTCTTTTTGTTTTGAATTATTTCGTTTAAAGACATTTCAAGCTTTGTGTATTTGAGGATGAGATGCGCTCCAGTTAACGTACAATGCAAGTGACCGCTCGGGCGCCTCAATGGTTAAATTGTCTATTTTGCATCTTATTTAATCCAGGCAATTGTTTGATGAAAAAATTATTAAAATTAAGATACAATTTATACAAAACGAAATTCACTTTAAAGAAAACAAAGTGAACAAAACTTAATGAAGTGGTCAAAATTATGTCTGACTCGCTCCATGTCTCTCTACTCGTCTCGTGCTGTTCACTTTTCATAATCAACATAGGCAAATGGAAAAAAATAACATAACATTAACATTAAATGCGCTTTTTTAATGGCAGTAGTTTAAAACAGTAGGCTACATTAGGCCTAGACTCTATTTGTAAAGATTGCTGCACATTCATTTAATTCTGAATTTTGCACACACAAGTTGAAAGGCATTTGTTCAAATCAAGTTCACGGATAATTGTGCGTGCATTTATTAATCATTATGATACTAAAATCATAAAGTAGGCTATGCTATGTACAAAAAATCAGATGAGCCCAGAATATGAACGCAACGTTTAATTACACGTTAAGAATTTTCCTTCCATATAGTAAACCATTATAAGAACGTTTAATTTAATTTAAAAACATCCACAACATGCCGAGAATCAAGAGCACCATCCCCTGTGTTGTGCGTTTGAAATGTGGCGCGTTTACGATGATGTCATGGCAGTAGAGGCGGCAACTATAACGATCAGTCCCACCCATTTTGAAGCGGTACTAACTGCAATGGAAAAGCAACCGAGCTAAAGCGAACCGAACCGTGCCGTACCGAGTCGAGTCGTACCACGCAGTGGAAAAGCGAAGCGAGCCGAACCGTTCCGTGCCGAGTCGAACCGTACCGAGCCGAACCGTGCCGTACCATGCAGTGGAAAAGCGCCATAAGTGTTTGTGTGTGCGTCGTGTGTGTGTGTGTTAGTAAAAATATTTTCACTTCCCTTTGCTGCAGCTTGAGAATGGCTTCCCAGAACCGGACTCTTTCCGTCCCGCTCTCTCAGCCCCCTTGGTTCAATCCGACTTCATGGTGGGACACGCGCTGCTCCAGTGTCCGTCTTCTTGCACACTCTATATTTTGTACAGTCTCAGAGCGAGTGGGCATTTGTGGCACAAACATAACAGCTCCATTTGTTTTCCCTCCAGCAGCTCTTCTCTGTCCTCTTCAGCGTGAGTAGCGTGCCCCAGCGTTGCACTCAAACGCCCGTGTAACTGTGCATGAAACTGCGCTGTTAGTCTGTGTGCCACTCGCTCTGCGGCCTCTGCCCCCTCTCGCGCTTCTCTTGCATCTGTCTCTGCCTGCGCTGCTCTTTGGGCTGCCTCTGCCAGTTCAATTTGTGCTCGTGCTTCTGCAAGTCGTGCTTCTTGGGCTGTTCTCGGGGCTGGTGGAAAGCGGTCCAGATCGAGGTCCAGCCTGAGGGCCGGTATCTCTGCTACTGGGTAGTGAGCTGTATTGTAGGCAGGCGGCGGAGCCGTTGCCACCTCAGTCACATGTGGAAAAGCACATACATTCGGTTCATTAGTAGCATTCTGTTCCAGTGGAACTGTTTTTACGCACACAACATTCTCAACATTACATGCCAATTCTTTTTGTATTTGCTCTCGTTCTCGCCTGTCAGCCTCTTCTACCCAACACATTATAGTCTGTTCACATTCTTACACACATGTTTGACACACACACAGCAGCTACTCTGTTTTCCCTCGTTCTTTTCTACTGACTCTTTTACTACATTTAGTCTTATTTTACTCAAGGTCCCCGCTTCGGGAAAATCGTGATATTTGATCAGTTTCTGTATGTCAACCATACATTTACCACCATAATTATTTCTCATTTGACAGAAAATTGGTGTATAAAAATGATCTAATTTACTGTTAGATGACCCCATTTTTGGCTGAATTTCCCTTCTGGATTTCACTTTCGACACGTGTCTTACAGTATCTGTCAAACGTCTTCAACAGACCCGATCTTATTTCACCCAAAATCGGTCGGGTTTCAGCAAATATGCTGTGCTTTTGTAATTATGTTTTACTCAAAATCTTCTATTCACCCAATTAATCTGGCGTGGCTCTTCCGTCCACCTTTGCAAGACTTCTTCGGGTTACAGAGACTTCGAGCAAAACCAATTAACCAGCACCTGTGATTACCTGAATCACCAGTGGTACCCCTGTCCACTAACGAGCTAAGTGTGGCAGAAACCGGTCTGAATCTGTCAGATCAATTTCTCCCTCAAAAAATTGTGATTATCTGAATCACCTCTCGCCCGTACCCAAAGCAAATTCAGCCAATATGGTTCACGTTCACTCACAATTATCAAATCACACTTAACATCAATAAAACAATTCTGCCGTTTCTTACCCAGAGATGCTTTCTCTTTTCTGTAATTGCCGCGGATTCTTTCTGATCCTGGTGGGAGTTCCTCCCTTGGTCCTGAACGCCGGAATTGGCTCTCTCTCCCTTAACCTGTTGAGTCACTATCTCAAACAGTCGGGGTATGAGACGGCTGCCTGATGCCGCCGGGTTTGCAGTTCCGTCCAAATCCGTTCTTCAGGACCAGGAGAAGAAGATCCACACAGGACCCCACGTCTGACACCAAGTTGTAATGGCAATTTTGAGAAGTTAATATCAAACAGCATCAGAGGTGTAAGAAAACTTTCAAGAGACAAAACTGTAATAAAGAGAAAAGGTTTATTTCAATGAGGATTCTTTTCACAAAAGCCGCAGCCACCCAGCTTTGAAATAGAATACCTAATAGACATAATAAAACATACAGATCTTATACAGTTTCTTGGCAAAAACTCCTCCTTCCAGCTTTCTTGTAAATTTCCAGAAAGATACCCCCTATCTCCTGCTGGTTCGGACTGGTTTCTACCCCCCCTGGCACAGGTCACACTGTTCTTTGTCTCTGAGACACCCAAAGGCCTTCATCTACGACCTAAATTGCCTCTCGCTTCCCTGTCCCCCCTCAGCTGCTAGAAAACCTCACAGAAACATATGATTAAACAGTTTGGAAACGAATGATTATAAGAAACGCTGAATTTTCCAAAACACAGTCAAACTCTGAGGTAATTGTTGATAACAGTTCTGTAAAGTCCTCAGCAAAGGCTGGAGAGTATTTTGGAGGCCTGTAAATAATAAGTAAAATGCGTGGAGCACCTTTTAACACAATACCCAGATATTCGAAAGACAGGTAATTCCCAAATGATATTTGCATTGATAGATATCTTTAAAAAGAGCAGCTAGACCCCCACCTCTCTTAAAGGTGAATTAAGTAACTTTTTTATCTCAACCGAACAGCTTCGGAGTCATTGGAATGGTTATATGACTGTTTTCGGGTTGAATGGTGGTCTTCTCGCTCCCCCCGAGCACCTGTGAGACGAAAAACCACCCTTGCAACTTTGGGCCGGCGGGCCGACGACCGCAGCATCAGGAAGTATCGCGTGATATCAGGTCTCGTGATGTAACAAACTGCTTTACGGCACTGCACACATATACTATCTAAACATTTATATGCTAGCCTTCTGTGTATTATACATACCTCAGTGGACATGGCTCCGTGCGTTCGCCGGATTCTTTGAAAACAAATGCACATGACCAGCGGGAGAAGATGGGACGAGCCAACGGGTTTTGACGACCGTGTTGTCAAATATCTATTCCGAAGCTGTAGGGGGAGCTCTTTAGAGAAACCCGTGAGCAAAAAGCGAGAAAACAGCGAAGAAATCGGCAAAGCTGCATAATGCAGCTTTAACAGCTCTGCAGACACTCATAAAAGTAAAGTTAGGAGGGGCTGTTTCATTGAGGATTGTTGCACTGCAGCTGTCTTCTAGCCAGGTTTCATTTAGAAACATAAAATCCAGGTTGTTTGTGGTTATTAAGTCGTTGACTAAAAGTGATTTATTTTTAAGTGAGCGAATGTTTAAAAAAGTGCTAACTTAACGGTCTTACTTTTTGTCCCCACAGCAATCTTAGTTTGACATGTAATAGGCACCAGGTTAGTTGGGTTTGCTGTACGGCTATTGAAGGCCTTAGACTTTATATCTTGTAATAGAACAGCAATAGAGAAAGATACAGGCACACTGGGTTCCCGCTTGTTCTGTAAACATTTGAGAAAGTTACTGTTATCATAGCAGGGACCCAACACATATCACTGGCAGAGGCCGAAGAGCTCTCACAGGAGGAGGGGGAGGGCGAGCTGGGCCCACAGGCTTTGGTGGTTGAGGTGCCTGCCGTTTTTTGGTTGGTATCTGGGGGCTTGCAGCAGAAGAGTGGGATAGTTTGGTTCCAGCATACACCAGTTCTTCCATTTTCTGTGAGAAGCACAGAAGTGGAGATGCTGGAGAGAGGGAGAAAGTGTCTGGTGAAAGGGGCTGTTGCTCTGGTGTTATCGGAGGCTGTGATATGCTGTCCTGGCTTCCCTGGCTGTTTTCCAGGAAGTCGTCCTTGGCTGCTGAATCTTGGAGCAGTTCTAATATGTCTGTCTGTGGTGAGCTCTGTGGGCAGGGCTCAGCTGAGATTGGGTCCGTGAGCAGAGGTTGTTGTGGCGGAGTGGTGTTATCATTGTCCTTGTGTGATATGTCAACTGCATGTCCATTTTGCTGCTGAAGTGAAGTCCCATGGTCATTCATACTGTGTCCAGGTGTGTGTGTGCCGTTCAGATTGGCACACACTGCAGAAGGATGATCAGATGATATATGTAATATAGGATTACATATTACACAGGATACAGGATACAGGATGAAATATTTAAAATACTATATTACAATCAGTAAGGCCAAATTCAATACTTCAAACATTTGACTATTTAAAACCAATAACTATTTTAAAACAATATGCAATAAAAAAATCAAGTTGAACAAAATAAAAGGTGAAGAATCTGTCCACGACTGTTGAACCAAATAACGTCTTTCTCCTTTTGTCACTTACATTCAGAAAGTAAACTTTTCTCCATTAATTGTTCGATTTTAGCAGTTTTTCCATTGTCTGGTATAATCAAAATAATAGAAATGCTCTTCTCTGAATATACAGTAACTGTAGGGTATGTAATGTAGAAATTTAATACAAATCATTGAGACATTAACAACTTTACACAGCATAGAAAATGGATGAAAATTATTTGGAATAGTTTATAATTGATAAATTGAATAGATTTAATTGTTTTGCTGAGCTTAGAAAAAGTCTCAAATGTAAGTTGATCATTTCAGGGCACATAATGTTGTTCAATAATTAAACACTTTAAGAATTAAGTAAAAAAAGTAAGATGGTAAATACTTTTTCAAATGTATTTGGTGAAAAATGGATTCATTATAAAGTTCATTGCTAGAACTGGCTGATCCTGCAGATTTGCCTTATACAACATTAGGAGGATCAGGCCCTTCCTATCAGAGCATGATACACAACTCCTTGTCCAAGCACTTGTTCTGTCCAGACTGGACTATTGTAATGCTCCCTTCCAGCTTGCACTGTCAAACCTCTGCAACTGATCCAGATGCTGCAGCTAGAGAGGTCTTTGTTGAGACGAAGAGAGCACACGTCACCCCTCTCCTCACAAAATTGCACTGGTTGCCAGTTACAACTCCCATCAAATTCAAGGCACTGACACTTGCCTACAGAACAACCACTGGCCCTTTTACTCCCTTTTACCTAAACTCATTACTCCAGACTTATGTGCCATCCAGAAACTTGCTTTCTGCAAGTGAACGTCGACTCGTGCTGCATCTCAGTGAGGCACAAAATCACTTTCACTGACCTTTTCCTTGACTGTTCCCTGCTGGTGGAATGTCCTGCCGAACTCAACCCGCGCTGCCGAGTCCGTAGCCATTTTCAAGAAACGAATGAAGACGTATCTTTTTCCGCAACACTTGATCCATTAGTACTAACGCATTCTTTTCTATTCTCTTCTACTCTATATCTATTTAAAAAATACAAAAATTACACATACTGCCTTAGACTAAACTAGAAATCATCACAGCACATACATATTGTTGTCCTATTGTTAGTTTCACTGATTCTATTGCTCTCCTCGTTTGTAAGTTGCTTTGGATAAATAGTCTGCTAAATGATCATTAAAAAAAGTATGGTTTTGTGTTTACATTAGTTTGCAGAAATGTGTACAATTTTAATTCTAAGGATCACAGAGAAGCTGGAAAATATTCAGGGAAATTAAACTGACTGGTTCTAGAAACCTCAACTAACGTTATACTGTATATGGACCTTGGGAAAAAGTGTAATAAATGTCATTAGATTCTTTCATTAGACTCTTATATAAATGTTGTTGTTATGTTTCTTCTTATCAGAATACTTGTTTTTGTGCACTATATAGTTGATTTATAAATGCTGAATGTTGTCATAAATTAATGAGATTTTTATTTCTCTGTATTTATCAGGTTTAGATGGTTACATGATAAAGAGGATATGAAGATAAAATTCCTGCTGAATCTCAGTGTTGCTGCTGTAGAAAATGTCTCAGTTACAGGAACAAGATTCTCTACTCTGCTGTCGTCTGTGTGCAGTTACAAAACCTTCCCTTTTGATCAAGAGAGGGATGATTATAATATTGATGATCTGGATTATCAGAGTGATTTCCTGCTGGATCTTTACTCACATGCAAAGAACTATGAGACTCAAACAGGCAGGAGTTTCCTTCCAGCATTACAGTCAGTTTTCCAGTTACCTGATGTCTGGATCATAGATCTCTCACAGAGAAAGACCTCCGTCCTCCTGGAAGTGCTGAAACTCCAGACAGAGAAGAAACCAGTAGAGCTGAGAAGATGTTCAGAGGAAGAGAGTGAAATGAAGAGTTTCCTTCAGTGTCTGCCCTACATCTCACAGCTGAGGTAAGATATTGCACAGCCTTTTGCTCAACATGTTTAAAAAAGCTGCAGTAGGTCTTTGTGTATTAAATGGATCATTAATTTTATTTATTGTTTTGTATTTACCTGCAGAAATGTGTAAAATTGATTGAAAAAAACTGTTATTCTAAGGGTCACAGAGAAGCTGGAAAATAGTCAGGAAAATGAAACTGACTGGTTTCTAGAAACCTCAACTAACATTTGTAGCAAATTAGCTCAAAAAGGAAATATCACCAACAGTTAATCTTTGAGAGCCAGCAAAGAATCAAATCACCACTACACTGTTAGACCTTATCAGTTTTTTTTACAGTAAAATAATATACTGGTAATTGTACAGTTCTTTACTGTAATCTACAGTATGTTACTGTAAAAATGTACTAAATTAAAACTCGAGTTTACTCATTTCACTTGCAGAAACTGACTGCCTTAAATCGACCAACTGTCATTTAAATGTATTAACTAAAATTTATAATGCATAAGTAATGTGAGCAAAGTATTACTGTGAACTTACTTCATTTGAGACCATTAAAAAAATATTGTACATAAAAAGATTTCCACTGGACCACAACTACACAGTCACCGCCTGTGAAATAAAGCAACATGCAGCGTATCATCAGTATTAATCAATCAACATTAATCATCAATACTCCCGGACTGAAGCACAGGCTCTACTCTTCAGCACAATGGTGACACAAACTTTTACAGTAAACTACTGGCAACAGTGTTGCCAGTATATACTTGTTTTATAACTTACAGTTTATTAAAATACATTTTGTGGGTGTGTCTTTTTATCTTACACTGTTAACCCTTTCAACCCCACAGGAAAATCCACACTACAAAGAGTAAAAGTAACATTGATGCAGTGTTGCAGTGAGATAATTAAGTGAATAGGTTGAATAATAAGTGAATAAGTGAAATAAGTGATTGTTGAGCATTAATGATGAACACCTGCTGTTAACAAACAGAATCACTGAAGGAAAGAGGATCACAAGAACATAAAATAGAGAAACACAAGAACTACAACTGACTTCCAGCCATTACACATTTTTACACTTATTATTACCCAGTATGACTTTATTTCTGTCATATATCTACAGAAGTTGTTATTAAGATGTTTAATTGAAAATTTTTGGTTTGAAGTTACCATGAAGGAGATCAGTGTTTTATTTAGTTGAGTTCTGGACTCTTGACTTCTTAATATTAGTTTTTCTCTTGCTGCTTCAACTGTGTATTTGTAGGTCACATTTGTGTGCACAGATGTTTGTGAATGATTGCGGTTAAATTGATTATGATGACAAAATCATCATAGCCTGTTCATTCACTAAGTCTCCTTCAATTTTTAATCCTATATCAAAAGTGTTACATTACCACCACTGTGAAACTACAGTAATAAGTTATGATGATGATTTTTTTTTAACACATCATGCACAACCTAAAAAAGAAACAGAGATACAATGTGTTGTAGAAACACAGAGATATACAAAATTTGCATATGTCTCTCATCAATGGTAGCAATAATTTATTTTTATTTATTTATTCATGCAGTAGTACATGCTGGGAGTTTTATACTATCCTGGAACCCAAGATGCATTGCGACATGGAACTTTTTATTGTCACCATTGTTGAGATTAATATGCTGATTGTTGATGTCTGTGTGTGTCTGAGTTAAGCAAGAGTTCAAAATGTTATAAAGCACTGTATGATTTCAATATTCTTCAGAATAAATGATTACAGAAACATTGCTGTATTTCATGTTATAGATTAACAGACATATGATTAATATGAAATACCCATGAATCCAAAGCTTATACACTGGTTAAATCATATAATCAGACATGTCCAGGATGATTATGTAATCATCACAACAGTCAAATAAACCTTATCGTCTTCCTCTTGACTTTTTCTTGCCATAACAAATGTGTTTTATTAACTCACAGTTAAAGCAGCCAGAGAAAACGTACTCGGTTACTAACGTAACCTCGGTTCTCTCTAGAAGAGGGAACGAGTACTGCGTTTTTGTAGAAAACGCTACGGGAAAAGTCTCTTTTCACGAAATACTGAAGCAAAAAATTATCCTTAATTTTCATAAATGTAAAACGCGTTGCGGCAGTGCTAAGCTATGGCGAGACGGCTTGCTCGCTCATTGGCTGCTCTGCGGCAACTGCATAAGCCTATCGAGCGAGGCCTGAGGTGACGTCAGGCCAATGAGGACGCTTCGCGCCCTCCTAGCCATTTCCCGCCGAGACGGGTGTGGCTAGCCTCTATATAAGGAGCTCGAGAAGGCTTATTCACTTGATTTTCATCGCCGAAGCGAACCAGAGTGAACCGTACGCACGGCAGAGAACGCAGTACTCGTTCCCTCTTCTAGAGAGAACCGAGGTTACGTTAGTAACCGAGTACGTTCTCTTACGAGAGTCCTCTCGTACTGCGTTTTTGTAGAAAACGCTACGGGAACCCCTTGTAAAACGCCGTGCGTGCTGGGATAAAGACACCGATCACTGGAAGCTAACCAGGTGTACAGTGCATAATCACCAGATAGACTCAAAGGGCCTGGGATTAAGGGAGGGGAACCTTAATTCCCTATATTGTAACGTCCGCGGACGTAAAACATGACCTCACAGAGAGAGTCTAGAGACAAGAGGGGATTCCTCTGTCCTTATATGGTTGCGTCAGCAGACGCGAATATGACATCACATAGACAGGGTGGGGGAGCCTGAACTAAATGTGAGAAATGTGGGTCTTACACAGTTCTGCCCATAAGACAGTCGGCAGCGCGTTGCGCATGCGATTTCAGTGTTCTAGTTATACAGCTGAATCAGCTATACCGATAGTAGCTTAGCCTGTAAGGCGGGAACCTCTAGGTTGTAAAACCTGATAAATGTAGACGGCGAGGCCCAGCCCGCCGCCGTACATATATCCTGTAAGGAAATCCCGCTGGACCAAGCCCACGAGGAGGCAACGCCCCTCGTGGAGTGCGCTCTAACTCCCAACGGGCACTGGAGGCCCTTGGTAGTATAAGCCAGCGCTATGGCGTCAACTATCCATCTGGATAAGCTCTGTTTCGACACAGCCATTCCCTTGGAACGTCCACTGAACGAGACAAAGAGCTGCTCAGTCTGTCTGAAGACAGCCGAGCGGGACACGTAAGCTCTTAGAGCCCGAATGGGGCAAAGAAAACTTGAGTCCCCTTCCTCACTTGATCCCGGCAGGGCAGACAGGGAGATAACCTGAGCCCGAAACGGTGTGTTGAGGGACTTTGGCACATAGCCATGCTTAGGTTTGAGTATGACTTTAGAGTCGTTAGGTCCAAACTCCAAGCACGCTGGGCTCACAGAGAGCGCGTGCAGGTCGCCTATGCGCTTCACCGAAGCGAGAGCCATCAAGAACACTGTTTTGAAAGACAAATGTTTGAGGCTAATAGATTGGATAGGCTCGAAAGGGGCACCTTTCATGGCCGCCAAAACCGTAGAAAGGTCCCACATAGGAACTGAAGGAGGTCTGGGTGGATTCAGTCTCCTAGCTCCCCTGAGGAAGCGGATGACTAAATCATTCCTTCCTAGTGACTGGCCCAGCGTTGAACCGGAGAACGCTGAAATAGCCGCCACATACACTTTGAGCGTGGAAGGGGATCTGCCCTTATCCAACAGCTCCTGTAGGAAGGAGAGAACCTCCGTCACCTCACAATCGAGAGGTGATAGGCTCCGAGCTGTACACCAGCCGGAGAAAACCGACCACTTCGAGGCATAAAGCCGCCGAGTTGACGGCGCCCTGGCCTGAGTGATGGTGTTTATCACTCCCTCTGCGAGGTCAACGGATAACCGTTGAGCGCCCACACGTGAAGGGACCACAGCTCCGGGTGTGGGTGCCAAATCGAGCCCCTGGCCTGCGAGAGGAGATCTCTCCTCCATGGCACTGGCCACGGAGCGATGTCTGCTAGCTGCATCAGGACTGGGAACCATGCCTGGTTCTTCCAGAGCGGTGCTACAAGCAGCACTGAGCATTTCGTTTCCTTGACCCGCTCTAACACCTGTGGCAGGAGGGAGACGGGGGGAAAGGCATAAAGCGGGCAGCGCGGCCACACGTGGGACAGCGCGCTGTCGCTTCTGGAAAAGAACACGGGGCAATGAGCGTTTTCGCGGGACGCGAATAGGTCCACTTCCGCTCTGCCGAATCTTTCCCACAACAGCAGAACTGTTTGCGGGTGTAGAGACCATTCGCCCAGGGGAATGTTGTTCCTGGACAGCCTGTCTGGGCCCACATTCTGGAGCCCAGGCACATGCACTGCTCTCAGCGAGCGCAAATTGTGCTGAGCCCATACTAGGAGGCGTTCCGCCAGCCTGTATAGGGCTGTGGATCTCAGACCGCCCTGGCGATTTATATAGGACACCACGGCCGTGTTGTCCGAACGGACTACGACGTGATGGTCCTTGATTTGGGGACAAAAACGCGTCAGCGCATTGTGCACTGCCAGCATCTCCAGGCAGTTGATGTGTTGGAGCTTTTCTCGTTTCGACCATAGGCCGAAGAACGGTCTGCCCTCGAGCAGCGCTCCCCATCCCGAGGTGGATGCGTCTGTCGACACCATCCTCACTCTCGAGGAAGTCCCCAGGCTTACACCTGATCGGTACCAGTCGTCCGCCAACCAAGGTATTAGGGCTGCCACACAGCTCTGATTGACCTTGAGACGTAACCGGCCGGACACCCACGCTCCGCGCGGAACTCGCGCTTTCAGCCAGAACTGCAGAGGGCGCATGCGGAGCAAGCCCAGCTGAAGAACCGGTGATGCTGAGGCCATGAGACCTAGCATCCTCTGAAACGTCCTGAGCGGGGTAGTCGCGCTGCAGCGGAAAGATCTCGCTGCGCGCTGAATGTGCAGCACGCGCTGTGGCGACAGCCGTGCTGTCATAGACTGTGAGTCCAGAATGGTACCCAGAAACGAGATCGTTTGACTGGGGTTCAGTGAACTCTTCGTCCAATTGACTGTGATACCAAGATTCTCGAGGTGATCGAGTAAAATGGCTCTGTGCTCCACGAGCTGTGATCGTGATTGAGCTAGGATCAGCCAGTCGTCCAAATAGTTCAGCACTCGCATGCCTCTGAGTCTGAGAGGAGCGAGCGCTGCGTCCATGCACTTCGTAAATGTACGAGGTGCCAGGGACAAGCCGAACGGCAGGACTGTATACTGGTATGTCTGACCCTCGAAGGCGAATCTCAAGTATTGCCTGTGATGTGACGCTATTTGTATTTGAAAATACGCGTCCTTCAGATCTATCGACATGAACCAGTCTCCTCGGCGAACATGCGCGAGGATTTTCCTGGTCGTGAGCATTTTGAAACTGCGTTTCACTAATGCTTTGTTCAGCCGTCTTAGATCCAGTATGGGTCTGATACCACCGTCCTTTTTGGGGACTAGAAAGTATCTGCTGTATAGCCCCCCTTTGCTTTGAGCTAGGGGTACGTGCTCTATCGCCCCTTTGCTTATCAGTTTTGATATTTCGGCGCGAAGTAGGTGTGCTACTTCTAAATTCACCGAAGTTTCGACGCGCGCTGTGAAGCGGGGGGGGCGTCGACAAAACTGTAGCGAGAAGCCTCTCTTTATAATGCCTAGCACCCAGTCCGAAACCCCTGGGAGCGCTGCCCATGCTACTGCATGGTTGGCTAAGGGCTGGATACGAAACACGCTCTGTTCGTGTGACAGAGGTGCTTCGGGGTGCGATAACATAGGCGTTATGCCTGTGGCATTCGAGGCGGGGGGCGCGCTTATTACAGCGGGCAGAGCGCTCGTCCTCGACCTTACTACAGTGCTTAACTGAGTGAGGGAGGGCTGAGCGAGTTTCGCGGGACTCATGTCTGCGGGTAAATGTGGGCGGGACGCGGGCACATTCACTGCTTTGGACGCGCTGTCTGCCTGAGCAGAGCGAGCGCACACAGGTCTCGTTTTTACAGAGAGCCTGTGGTCCGTGAGACATAGTGTGTGTGGGCACTGGGAAGTGGACACTTTCACTACATTTGAAGCGCAATCGATCTGAGTCGATTTTATGTGCGCGAGCCCTAAGTGTAGGGCTGTGCTTATGTGTAGGGATGGGCACTGAGGAGTGGGCATCGACACTACGTTTATAGCACCATCGGCCGTGGCCGGGACACCAGAAAATACACTCTTTTCGGGATATATCTGGGTAGCCGTGAAAACGGCTTTTGTGTGCAGGCAAGCGGGCAACTGTGCGGGCTTGCGCCTTGCAGAAAACGCTGGGGCAGTCGCAAGTCTTGGGACTGAAACAGCGGCGCGCTTGGGTGAGAGACCGGCCGCAGCGGGACTCACACACCTGCGCTTTCCTAGGAGTGCTAGGACTTCTTCGGGGCTTCCGGCTTTACCACAATCCTCGACCGCGGCCCGCGCTGAGCGGGGCGTCGGCTAGTAGAGCGAGAGCGGGACCTAGAGCTGTGCTGCTGTCGCTGCTGTCGCTGCTGTGAAGATGTGGCCGAAGGCGGGGGCTGAGGCTGAGAACTCCGCGGAGTCTGTTTCTCACGACTCGCTGCAGAACCGGAGCGCTTCGGAAGGAAGTGCTTGAAGGCTTGAGACGCTTTCTGGGCTTCGGTAAATCTCTCCACGAACTCGGAGAGAGAAGAACCGAAAAGGCCAGCGGAAGACAGCGGGGCGTCGAGGAACGCGTTGCGCTCGGAATCAGCCATCTCCGTGAGCGTAAGCCATAGGTGTCTCTCAGCAACAGTGGCGGAAGCCATACATCGCCCCATGGCTTGTGCAGCAGACTTGGTAGCGCGGAGAGTTAGGTCCGAAGCGCTCCTTAAATCCGCGATGCAGATAGCTTCAGGTCCTATCTCATCCAACTTACGGAGGAGATCACCCTGGAATATCTGCAGCGTAGCCATGGTGTGTAGCGCTGACGCAGCCTGCCCAGCAGCGGAGAAGATTCGCGCGAGCAGCGTCGACGTCATGCGGCAGGCTTTGGAAGGCAACACCGGTTTAGTCCGCCGTCCAGCAGAGGGCGGGCAAAGGTGGGTTGCTATCGCCTGTTCCACCGGCGGAAGTGAAAGGTAGCCTCGGTCTTTTGCGTTATCCAAGGAGGAAAATGCAGGCGACACAGACGAGCGCGTTCGCGCAGAGTAGGGCGCATTCCAAGCTTTCGCCACTTCTTCATGAAGCTCAGGAAGAAAGGGGGCGGGCTTAGATTCCGGAGAAGTGCGCTCACCAGGGAGGAAGCTACCATCTAGCCGGGTACGAGAGGGGAGCTCCGGTGCAGACCACTCGAGGCCGAGGCTCGCCGCGGCCAGCGCGAGTACTCGCATGAGCTCCTTCTCGATGTTGGCTCTCGTAGTGGGCTTGCGGGCAGGAGGCGCGAGGTCCTCAGAGCTCGCCCAGTCCTCGCTGCCTGAAGCTAACAGAGAGCAGGAATCCTTCTCCCCCGACGCGGCCTCGGAAACGACTTCCTCTGATGAAGCGGCGGCAGACTGCGGGCGCTGAGCATCAGGAAGAAGAACAGGAGAAGCCGGTGAAGCAGGCGGGCGAACCGGCGAGCTTGGTCGGGTTGGAGCGGGTTCCGGGACCCGCTGCGAGCGGCGCTTCTTGCGGCGCGGCAGCGCGGCGGGGCATGCAGACTCTGAGAAGGAAGCCAGGCGAGTCCGCAGAGTCACCATAGGCAAAAGCTCGCAGTGAGGGCAACCGCCGTCAGCGAGCGCGAGCGCTGCATGGTCCTCTCCCAAACAGGAAACGCAGATGACGTGGCGGTCTCCCTGGGAGAGTGGGGCTCGGCACGAGCCACATGAAGGCATCTTTAAAAAGACGCAGCTCTTTTAGGGGTGAGTGTCGCGGGGCGAACACACACACACACACACAAGAACAGTAATAAACGAAAGGATATAGCGCCGGAAAGCGCAGTAGGTACGGCCGTAGAAGGCGGCGTTGCCAGCGGCTTCAAGTGGCTCGTCCCGCTGAAGTGCTTGCCTCAAACGACGCTTGCTTCCTCGTGATCCAGCGATGTGAGAGCTTCGCTGAAGAGATGAAAAATCAAGTGAATAAGCCTTCTCGAGCTCCTTATATAGAGGCTAGCCACACCCGTCTCGGCGGGAAATGGCTAGGAGGGCGCGAAGCGTCCTCATTGGCCTGACGTCACCTCAGGCCTCGCTCGATAGGCTTATGCAGTTGCCGCAGAGCAGCCAATGAGCGAGCAAGCCGTCTCGCCATAGCTTAGCACTGCCGCAACGCGTTTTACATTTATGAAAATTAAGGATAATTTTTTGCTTCAGTATTTCGTGAAAAGAGACTTTTCCCGTAGCGTTTTCTACAAAAACGCAGTACGAGAGGACTCTCGTAAGAGAACATTATATTGTAAAGCCAAGGGTCAAGAGCCCAACTAAAGCAAATACTGATCTCTATCATGGTGATAATAACTTTATTATTTTCAATAAAACACTAAATATCTGTTAATTCTCAACAATAACTTTTGTACGAAAGAAATAATGTTAAACTGGTTTGTAAACTGGTTTCACACTCAGGTGTTGCTGGAAGTCAGTTGTAGTTCTTGTGTTTCTCTTTTTTCTGTTCTTGATTCTCTGTCCTTCAGTGATTCTGCTTATCAGGTGTTCATCAGTGTCTCAATTCACTCACTTCTTTTCATTCACTCTGTCAAGTGGACTATATCAGTGAACTAATGTAGTGAATAGTGAATGAGGGTATAGGGTGTGATTGTGAAAACAGCCTCTGAGTGTCGATTTTGAGTACTGTTGATTTACAGTATACTCTATTCATGTAGGCTATTTTTGTTTTCTTTGGTATATTACTGTTTTAATGGAAAATGGTATGATATTGTCAGAATTTGGCCTCATTTTACAGCAAGGGTTAACAGTGTAGGCTAATATATGCTGGGGACATTCGGCGAAATGAAATTGAGCGGAAGTACGAAGTCTGACGTAGTCAGGCTAGTGATTTACATGAAGAAGTCCAAAAAGGTTAAAAGCTTTGTGAAGCTTAGAACTGAATCGGTCATCGTGATTCAGTCCAGACGCTACACGTTATACTGTATATGGACCTTGGAAAAAAGTGTAATAAATGTCATTAGATTCTGTCCTCTTATATTAATGTTGCTTTTATGTTTCTTCTTATACTTGTTTTTGTGTACTGTATAGTTGATTTATAAATGTTTTTTGTTGTCATAAATTAACGGGATTTTTATTTCTCTGTATTTTATCAGGTTTAGGTTCAGTGAAGATGATGATGATGATGATGATGATGAAGAAATGAAGAAGTCTGTAGTAAAATTCCTGCTGAATCTCAGTGTTGCTGCTGTAGAAAATGTCACAGTTACAGGAACAAGATTCTCTACTCTGCTGTCATCTGTGTGCAGTTACAAAACCTTCCCTTTTGATGAAGAGTGGGATGATTATGCTGTTTATCAGAGTGGTTTCCTGCTGGATCTTTACTCACATGTGAAGAACTATGAGACTCAAACAGGCAGGAGTTTCCTTCCAGCATTACAGTCAGTTTTCCAGTTACCTGATGTCTGGATCATAGATCTCTCACAGAGAAAGACCTCCGTCCTCCTGGAAGTGCTGAAACTCCAGACAGAGAAGAAACCAGTAGAGCTGAGAGGATGTTCAGAGGAAGAGAGAGAAGTGAAGAGTTTCCTTCAGTGTCTGCCCTACATCTCACAGCTGAGGTATATGAACTTTTGGATATTCACTTACTGTACCTACTTCTCAATCAGTTTCACTTCACTGTATCTGCATCTGTTTATGGAAAGATATGCGTTATATTCATTTAAAATCGTTTTACAATGATTAAAGTAATAAATTATTTTTTTCCCTTTCATCCGATGCATTTATTAAACTATTTATAACAAAGGAAGCTGAAATTTGTTTTCAAGCACAAATAGAATTTCTGAGTTCTTGTCCTTGTCAGAATTCTGGGATCATTTATCTCTGTTTATAGTATTTTTTTCTTTGGGAAACAGGTTTGACTTTAGGAATATCAGTGATGCAGTGAAGTTTCTTCTGAGACTCTTGATTAAAGCAGCAGAGACTGAGACATTCTGTCCTCTTATATTAATGTTGCTTTTATGTTTCTTCTTATACTTGTTTTTGTGTACTATATATTTTATTTATAAATGCTGTATGTTGTCATAAATTAACAGGATTTTTATTTCTCTGTATTTTATCAGGTTTAGGTTCAGTGAAGATGATGATGATGATGATGATGATGATGATGATGATGTAGAAATGATGAAGTCTGCAGTGAAATTCCTGCTGGATCTCTGTGTTGCTGCTGTAGAAAATGTCACAGTTACAGGAACAAGATTCTCTACTCTGCTGTCATCTGTGTGCAGTTACAAAACCTTCCCTTATGATCAAGAGCGGAATGATGATCTGGTTTATCAGAGTGATTTCCTGCTGGATCTTTACTTAGATGTGAAGAACTATGAGACTCAAACAGGCTGGAGTTTCCTTCCAGCATTACAGTCAGTTTTCCAGTTACCTGATGTCTGGATCATAGATCTCTCACAGAGAAAGACCTCCGTCCTCCTGGAAGTGCTGAAACTCCAGACAGAGAAGAAACCAGTAGAGCTGAGAGGATGTTCAGAGGAAGAGAGAGAAGTGAAGAGTTTCCTTCAGTGTCTGCCCTACATCTCACAGCTGAGGTGAGAGAATCTACAACAACTTACAGTGTCAGTCATTTGGAAAAAAAGAAAAGAAAAACAAAACAATGAATCATAAATTGAATCAAGTGTGACCAACAAACATTACATAAGTTTTCGAAATTCCCCCCAAGTGACGCAATCCTAGAACGAAGCCTGTGCGAGACGTCAAACACGTCCGTCTAGTGCATGATTAAATTCTAAAACAATGGACAATATAGCGCAGTGAATGGAAAAACACGTTCTGTGTGAACTGGCCCTAAGAGTCTTTAGATTTTTTACACATGAAATACAGTGCATTGTTAATTTCTTTTTCCAATTGTAATGAGTCATATTAATTAATCTAGTCTTTTTAATCAAGTATTTATTGTATTTTTCAGCTGTTCTGAGCGGTGTTTGTTAACTTTAGTTAAAGTGGTTCAGCTCAGAGAGAATCCAGAGCTGGTGACTTTACTGTTGGAGGTTCTCGGCTCCTCCGTCAGTCTGGAAGGAAGTTTACCCAGTAAATCCTGCAGGTCTGTGGGAAGAGTCTTACGTTTCTCTTCTGACAGACTCAACCTCTCTCTAAAACCTAAAGCCATCTCTCTAAGAGGAACAAGGCTTCTCTTCAGACACATCACACACATACACACACTCAGGTACAGACAGGATTATTAATAATCATCTCGAATATTGATCTTGATTAATTTCCCTGCTAATATTTACAGTGGGTATTGTTTTGTTTAGGCTGAGTGGTGATATGCTGCTGAGAATAGTGCAGGTGTTGAGGTCAATGAGGGTTCACACTCCTGTCACTATTAATGAACTCACACTTGATCTGAATGATGAACGGCTGTCAGAGAGGAAGTGGTCCAGAGTCCTGAGCAGTTTGGCCATCTTTCTGAGACTCTGGACTGTCCAGTATTTGAACCTGACTGAATACAAGATGGCGTCTGTTTCTCTATGTGTCCTACTGTGTCACCAGGGCCCAGTGATTCTCAGGTATTAGACTATAAGACACATTTCAGCAGTGTTTGACCTTACATTTATCATGGCATAGAAATAAAACATTGAATTCTGTGTGTGTAGACCATCTAAAGAGAGTCTCCAGAAGCTGGTTGAATGTGTGTATGAAGCTCAGGAAGAGGAACTGACTCAGCACTTCCTGCAGAAAGTGGGCGGAGATCTGACTTCCTGTTCCTTGAGCTGGGAAGAGCTTCACTATTTCCTGCAGCACAGAATTCAACAAATCTCTGTGAACTTCAGAAAGAGCAACATTCAGTGCAACATCAGAGAAATGCTGCCATTTCTGAACAGGATTCAGTTTAAACGGTAAGCTATTCAATAAATTATTTCTATCTCAGAAACACTTTAGAAATGATATAAAACCTCTAAATGAATGGCAAGATTTAAAGGTTTTATTTTTTCATATAAAATCTCGAACTGAATAAGAAATGATACAAAGGATCAATCTTTAATCATGATGATTTGTGTGTGTGTGTACAGGATGAGCTCTGTCTTCATGCTGTCTGTAATGACCGAGATCTATGAGAGCGGCTCTGTTGAGTGTGTGTTCAGTCTGTTGAGTTCAGTGAAGAACTACATCACCCTGCAGAGCAGAGATCTGGACTCTGTCCACTGTGCGGCGCTGCGCTTCACACTGCAGCACTGCACTGCAGTTTCACTCGACCTGCTGTGGACCTCCATACCAGAGGAAGAGCTGGAGAGCATTGTGCCTCTCTTCAGACATGTCTCCCACATTAGGTCTCGCTGCTTTTCTCTGGAGAGGCTTCTCAATGCGAAGGCTGCGTTCTTCCTTTACCAGTCCTTCTGGAGCATTAAACACTGGAGTCCAGTGTATCTGATATTAAAAATATATTTTGAAGAAATAAAACTATATAGGCCTATATTAAAAACTTTTTAGTTTCTAGTTACAGAATGTAATGATAAATGGCAATAATCCCTGGTCTCAAAGATCCTATAAATGGAAACAGGCGTGGACAGTGTTGTATGATGTGAAAGTCGAGATATGCAGCCTTTCATTTGAGAAACTCCTTATTTCTCTCTTCTCCTCTTTCTCTCGGCCTGTTTCTTACATTCAACAGATTTTGTGTCATACAAAAGCCTTATGGATAAAAGCTTGTGTTATTTTGCAACTACTTAAAGACAAATTATTTTGTTAGTTGTATTTTATAGGGAAAAAACTGAATTACATACTTAGTGTTTTAAGATACTGTGACTCTTAGCTGGTACTGATGTTCCCAGAGTCTGTTGTTGGGGTGTGTGTGTGTGTGTGTGTGTGTGTGTGTGTGTGTGTGTGTGTGTGTGTGTGTGTGTGTGTGTGTGTGTGTGTGTGTGTGTGTGTGTGTGTGTGTGTGTGTGTGTGTGTGTGTGTGTGTGTGTGTGTGTGTGTGTGTGTGTGTGTGTGTGTGTGTGTGTAATGTGTGCCCTTGTTTATATTACATTGTGGGGACCAAATGTCCCCATAAGAATAGTAAAACCTGAGATCACCTACATTGTGGGGACCAGCCAGCGGTCCCCACTTTTCAAAAGGCTTATAAATCACACAGGATGAGTTGTTTTGAGAAAGTAAAAATGCTGAATGTTTCCTGTGATGGGTAGGTTTAGGGGTAGGGTTAGTGTAAGGGGACAGAATATACAGTTTGTACGGTATAAAAACCATTACGTCTATGGAGAGTCCCCACAAAGATAGTGAACCAGACGTGTGTGTGTGTGTGTGTGTGTGTGTGTGTGTGTGTGTGTTCATGTTTTTCTATCCCAGTGGGGACTTCAACCTGAATGCACAAAGACTCATGGGGACTCGTGTCACAGTGGGGACCTAAATTGAGGTCCCCATGGGTAAACAAGCTTATAAATCATACAGAATGAGTTTTTTTTTTTTTTTTTAATGTAAAAATGCAGAAAGTTTTGTGTGATGGGTAGGTTTAGGGGTAGGGTTAGTGTAAGGAGATAGAATATACAGTTTGTACAGTATAAAAACCATTAAGTCTATGGAGAGTCCCCACAAAGATAGTAAACCAGATGTGTGTGTGTGTGTGTGTGTGTGTGTGTGTGTGTGTGTGTGTGTGTGTGTGTGTGTGTGTGTGTGTGTGTGTTCAGTGTTGATGATGATGTGTGTGTGTGTGTGTGTGTGTGTGTGTGTTCAGGGTTGACAGGCTGCTGTTACTGAAGATGCTTCGCTGCTGCAGTGTCTCTGATGTCCAGCAGGAGTTTTCCTCAGTTCTGCTCTCCGTCCTGCAACACAAGCTGGACTTCTCCTGCCGTTCTGCTCTGGATTTGACAACAAACACACACTCTGAGACTCTACATCTGACCACTGAGGACTGCCGTGTGATGACCACAGTCATTCAGAGAGCTCACACACACACACACACACAGCTGATTCTACAGGACTGTGAGATTAACACAGCTGGAATGGACCAGCTGTTCCCAGTGTTACATGCTGTGAAACTCTAGTGAGAAACATCAACAGATTACATTCATACACAAACAGACAGAAATCTAATATAAATCTAAATGTAAATCATCTCTTTCTCTGTGTTTCAGCTGTGATAAATCTCTGCTGCTTCAGTTTCTGGCTCATGTGAGTCCTGAGGAAGCGGAGTCTCTTTCTCGAGCTCTGGGTGACGAGGTGGACCTCAGTCAGACTCCTCTGGAGCCGCAGGTCTGTCGAGGTCTGGCGCTGATTCTGGAATATTCTGAAGGACTGACTGAACTGGATCTGAGTCAGTGCCGTCTCACTAATCCCAGCCTGGATCTGCTGCTCCCAAACCTCCACAAAGCACAAAACATTGAGTGAGTGACTGAGACACAAAGAAGTATGAAGTATAATGTAATATTTTTGCATTTTATCTGATTTGTTTGTTTGATCTGCAGTTTTAGTGGCAATAGCATCACTGACACTGGGGCTCAGAGAATCTACAGTATCGTCTGTCGCAACAGTGACATAAAGACAGTAAGGTGTGTGTCTGAACGTCACAGAATCACATTCCCTTCTTAAGTTATTTGAGCTGAAGTCTTACAGTAGCAACAAACATGAGGCTTAAAAATAAAACTGTGATCTCTGAGTTGAAGTGATTTCTCTTTTATTCAAGGCCATTTTGTTTCTGCTTTTCCTTTGATATCTACTACAATTTATCGTTCATTTAAAAGAAATTAAAACATTGGAACAATTTATGTCTATAAATCTGAATTCTGTTCATTATGGTGTGTTTGTTTCAGCTGCTGTTTCTAATATCAATGTGTGTTTGTATCTGTAGGCTCTTTAACAACAGAATTGAATCCAGAGAGCTCTTCCTTACAGACCCACGATTTGAGATGTGGTGATGATAATAAACTCTCTCTGGAATCAACAAACAGGCGAAACAACCAATGCAGATCTAGAGAGATGAGGCTCGTGAAAAGGTAACAGGTGTGAACACTTTTGAAGAATCGGCCCAGCAGAGTCCCAGAGATGAATCTAGCTGCAGATTTTATTCCATATTCATGTTTCATCATCATCTTCAGTCATAATCTGTTGCATTAACTGTGTTTTGTAAAATGACCAAATCCATCTGTAAACTTTCTTTCCTCTTCTCCATTCTTTTATATTATTTTTGTCATGCAGGGTTATAGTTTTGAATATCTGTTTTTATATCTGTTATTTTCAATTTAGTCTAGATTTCACTGTAATTTAGTTTTAGTGTAGTTAATACTTTCATAGTAGTCATTCATAGTGTCATTTTTCTCAGGGACAGTTTATTTAGTTTTTATTTTATTTTTAGTATGTGTATTGTAGCAACATTGACATCCGGCCAGCTGCTTTTCAAATTAAGTGGATCATGAGGATGTCGAACACATCTTCTTTGTCCTTAGGAAGACAGCTCTGGTTATTATTATTCCCTACGGGGTAACTCACCAGCGCCAGGGTGACTGGAATCCCCCCCAGTTCAGCGTGAACTCCCCGTGACTTTATAGACTCTTGACATTCCAACGCACACACACAAACACACTCTGGACTTTGAAACAGAAACCCACTACAGAAAAGGACTTTTTACCCATAAAGTCACTCTTAAATGTACTAAATATATCCCTTTTTGTGTTAAGAGGTGTGTGTAAACCATAGGAAAGCATATATGTCCTACTGTAACATTAATAGAACTGCAAATGCCTATACTAATGCATAATAATGTATCTTTGCATTGCTACAACGTCTATATTCTATTTTTGATATCTCTGAAATCCTCTCCAGCTAACGGAGTTGAATTCCGATAGCAGAATGCAGTGATGCGCATTGTTTTATACATTTCATATGTCTGGAGCAAATCCTCTCAAGTTAAATTCCCTCATGACTCATTCCAGTGGGCGTCGTCCACCGGACAAAGGAACCTTTTCTTTCGAAATACTCTAAGATGATTCGTCCCCCACGGAAAAGGGGACGTGGGACACTGCTCACGGGACACTGATAAAAGTCCAAACTTTCAGTTTCTTCTCTCTCTCACCCCGCTCTCTCACCCTTCCTCCTCTTCTCCACGCGCAGCGCTTCTCCTCCCAACGGAACCAGCTGGACCAGGCCTTCTCCTCTGGGATGCATACCCTCGCGTCATGTAGAAGCTGCCGTTCTTTGCAACTAAGTTATATATTTGCCTCTCCCTTCCCGGGAGATGAATCTTATTTTCTGGTAACGTTACATTCAGTGAGCCTTTTAAGCTTCCCGCGACACCGGAAGACGCAGCACAAAAAGGACACCGTCCGCGCTTCCTGCCTCTCAGCATCACTCGAACAGAAAACAAACTTGCAAGTATATCTCTCTAAAAGCTGATTCCAGGTGCCTCTTGAAAATTAGGTTTCTGTCTGTAATAATTACCAGCTTTTCTTTCTCTCTCTCTTCTTATTTTCTCTCTTTCATTTTATTCACTCTGATCACGTTATCTCTTATGTTCTTGTATGTTTAAATGTTTGTTCGATTTATTGTTTGCATTTTTACGTACGTTTATATTTGTAGCTCATATAATCTCTCTAGTTTACATCTATTAAAATCCATTTATACTTTAACTGTCTCTGTGTTTGAAACCCCACCTTAAGTCAATGAAAAAAAAAAAAGATCTAAGCTACACGCTTGATAGTATAGACTACTTTGAATAGTTTTAATTCATAAACTCAGAAAGTTTTATGTTCGTGGCCAGAAGATAAACTTTCTTGGAGTTTGTAAACGGGATACCCCTTCTTAACTGTGACAAACTTACATTTATTCGCTGGACGAATGACTGATGACCAAACCAGTTACAGAACAAGGTAATCTCGAAAATTGATAAAGTAAATATATATATGCGATTTATTAATTATGACCATGATTTATGATTAGTAATATTTCCAAAATTCCCTATATTCTTGAGCTAATTCGCATTGACCCAGAGTCAGATGTACAGTATTTACGTTACAGTATGTTTTCTAAAGTAAATATGCCAACTGGAATCGTTTAAAATAAAAACAGGGTTAAATATTTAAACGAAGTCTTTCAATCCAGTGTTTTTGCTATAGAGGCTTTTTCATGTTTAATTCAGGCAAGATGTAAAGGTTTCAAGTTTGATATGTCATGTATCAAAACCTAAAATTAATTGGTCTATTTTAGTATGTTTTGGAGTCATGAAAATCTATGTTAGTTTAATCTTCATTTTTAGTGAAAATGTTTTCTTTTAGTTTTCTTTAATGATAATATGGATTTCTGGTCTTTTTTCCCCTTTGTCTTGACAAACAAATGAATGAACAAAGCCAAAGCATGCATGCAGCTTTCAGTCCTTTTTCAGTCCTATTCCTGTATGTGTGTTATCAGCATAATTTGAATGGATGGATGATAGATTTTATTATTTTTGCAGAACTGTTTGTAGATGCTAGAATTACACACTTCACCTAAAAAAAAGAGCGAATTGAAATACTGCCATAATTTTTTTTTTGTGAGTGCTAAAGATGCTTTTGATATATTTAATTTTCAATTTCAATGTATTTCCAGTAGAGGGCAGCAATGATTTGTGAAAGTGAAAGGAAAGTGAAGTGACACAAAGGCCCAGTTTGGTAACCCATGCTCAGAATTTGTCTGTAGGGGTAAAATCTTTGCGTGGCAGGGGGAGCTGCCACTCGACCAGTCACGGATATATGCGCCTGCCACTGCTTTATATGCGCCGGCCACTCGACCAGTCACGGATGTACGCGCCTGCCACTGCATATATGCGCCGGCCACTGCTTTATATGCGCCGGCCACTCGACCAGTCACGTATATACGCGCCTGCCACTGCTTTATATGCGCCGGCCACTCGACCAGTCACGGATATATGCGCCTGCCACTGCTTTATATGCGCCGGCCACTCGACCAGTCACGGATATATGCGCCGGCCACTCGAACTTACACAATATGTACGGTTTAAAAAAACAATCAAATGCAGCGCGCGTCTCGTGGATCGCGCCGGCCAGACCAGCCACACAATCTCTCACTGTTTACATCTATCAGATTAACAAAAGCACACATACAGTGCAATACATATCTTATTTACCTGTTTCTCAACTAAATCTTATTTTTATTCGCTCTTTTTACCCGGGATGCGCGGTCGTGGCTCTGTTAGCGTCGCGCCGGCCATACCAGCCACACCAGCCACACAATCTCTCACTGTTTACATCTATCAGACACCCCTAATGATACACAAAAGCACACATACAGTGCAATACATATCTTATTTACCTATTTCTCATCTTATCTGTTTTTTTATTTGCTCTTTTTACCCGTAAGGGAGCGCGCTCATCATGGCTATAAGCGAAGCGTCGCACCAGCCACACGATCTCTCGCTGTTAACGGCCACTACCAGCCACACGATCTCTCACTGTGTTTACATCTTTCAGACACCCCTAATGATACACAAAAGCACACATACAGTGCAATACATATCTTATTTACCTATTTCTCATCTTATCTGTTTTTTTATTTGCTCTTTTTACCCGTATTTATTTGCTCTTTTGAAGCGTCGCACCAGCCACACGATCTCTCGCTGTTTACGTCCACTACCAGCCACACGATCTCTCACTGTTTACATCTTTCAGACACTCCTAATGATACACGAGAGCACAAAGACAGTGCAATACATATCTTATTTACCTGTTTCTCAACTAAATCTTATTTTTATTCGCTCTTTTACTCGTATGGGAGTGCGCGGCCGTGGCTCTGTAGCGTCGCGCCGCGGCCATACCAGCCACACCAGCCACACAATCTCTCACTGTTTACATCTATCAGACACTCCTAATGATACACAAAAGCACACATAAAGTGCAATACATATCTTATTTGCCTATTTCTCATCTTATCTGTTTTTTTATTTGCTCTTTTTACCCGTATGGGAGCGCGCTCGTGGCTACTGGCTAAGCGAAGCGTTGCACCAGCCACACGATCTCTCGCTGTTTACGGCCACTACCAGCCACACGATCTCTCACTGTTTACATCTATCAGACACTCCTAATGATACACAAAAGCACACATACAGTGCAATACATATCTTATTTACCTATTTCTCATCTTATCTGTTTTTTTATTTGCTCTTTTTACCCGTATGGGAGCGCGCTCGTGGCTAAGCGAAGCGTCGCGCCAGCCACACGATCTCTCGCTGTTTACGGCCACTACCAGCCACACAATCTCACTGTTTACATCTATCAGACACCCCTAATGATACACAAAAACACACATACAGTGCAATACAGATCTTATTTACCTATTTCTCATCTTGGTTTTTTATTTTACGCGTACCCACCAGATTTCGTCATGAGTCATTTTGTACCCACCACTTAACTTCCGTCCATATTAATTTGACTTTTGGTTCGATTTTTTTCATCGTTTTCAGTGGTTATGTGGAGCAATATGAGAGAGAAATTTGGTAATCATTGTCTGACCCAACAAAAAAAACACTATAATATTCATTTTATTTTATTTTCCGTGTTCGCATTTATGAGGGAAAAAGTTTCAGTTTATGGTTACGGACGTGCAGCGCTCTGAAAGCGGCACTAAAAGACTGCTTTAAAACTTTCACAGAGACCTCAAACAGAACAGCTGCCTTTCTTTAAAGTGAATTTCGTTTTGTATTAATTATATCTTAATTTTAATCAATGTTTCATGAACCAATTGCCTGGATTTAATATAGCTATAAAAAGTAGGCTAAATATAGCAGAATCATACGATGACGCATTGCTGCCACATACATATTATTTTTTCACCTCAATTATGTCTAATAACGAGATCTTATGTCGTTTTAAAATAACGATGCATTTTAATTGTTTATTAATGAACTAGTCTTTTCTAAATCAGTGTAGGCTGCCTGCATACATATCTCCACATCTCCGCTGTAATGTAGCCTAGATGCGCCTTTCATACGGACAGGATTACATAATCAGATGGTAGCTACCGTATTTGCTTTCGATTGGATTTTTTTTCTTTGGTGGACATTTTTTTTCAGTAACTTTATAGTTATATTTCTCATGTCTGTGAGGCTTGTCTATACACTGTTTGTCAGTTCATTTTTGAGGCGCGCTCCAATTCACAGAGATCATGAAAGCGCGCCCTGTTCGTTATTTTACAGAAGGCACACCGTTTTCTTGTTGTTGTGAGTTTACACAAATAAAAGTAGTTGCGACTGATGTATTATTATATTCTGTATGATCAGAAATGGAGTATTTTAAGTTGTTTCCACTGTTGATAGGAAAATGCGAGTGATGGCACCGGTGCCTCTATCCATGTCATAGTGCGCGCTCCACACTCCGCACAAACACTTGGATATGCGCTTCATAATAGCAAACATTTATCTAGGTTAACGTTAGAGCGAGCGGCCATGCCAGACGGATAATCCTCTTCATGTTTAACTAATCAAATTCTGTTGCATTTTATTGCGGCAGTTTGAAAAGGGCGGCTGAAACACTTAGCCTATACAGATAAACGCCAAACGCTGGTGTTTTTCTTTAAACAAATTTGTTTAGGCTTTAAAATAAATATTGTTTATGGGCTAATTAATGCCACAATAATTTATTTATTTTATTTGTTTCTTTGAATACCATTGAATATTTTCATTGAATGCATTGAATATTTGCTATGCACCGCTATGCCATCCTCCCATAGAAAGACACGTTAAGAGCCACCTATTTTCTTTATAATAAAGGGTTTCTATGAAAGGAAAACGCTTAATGTATAATTAAATGCATTGCGTTCATATTCTTTATCACTGAAGCTTTTTCTTTACTATAAGGGTGTATTATTCCATTAAAAAAGGACTGTTTATAAGGTGACAATCCGTTTTACATCTTGAATATTTTTGTATTGTATTGTTATAAACACGAAGATTGACATTTCGTTAAACATACGTTAAAATACACACAAGGTGTAAAAAAAATAAACAAATTAGGCTATGTTCTGTTAGATGTTCTGTTAATTATATCTCTAGTTAATGAAGATATAGCCTATTAACAATCATTCATATCATTACTTTTACGAAGTGGACGAGCGGAGCGGAATATTCAGAAATGCGCTCTCCACTCAGGAGCTCTGATCGGAACAAACCCGAACCTCACTGTCTGCTGAACTTGCACAGAAACATCAAAATATAACCAGCTTTTTAAAATGTTTTTTAAAACTAAACACTATTTTAGCACAAATTATGAGCTTATTGGCGATTTTTTTTTATAATTATTGACAAAATTAGAATATAGTAAAAGTTTGTTTGTTTTTTTTTTTTTTTTTTGAAACTTTTGGGTGGGCTTGTTGAAAAGTGGGGCCGTGCCTGAGCTACAGGACATCGTCTTCCAAAACATAACCTGCGCGAAAGAGAGAAAAAAAATGAATGCGTCATTGTACCCAGCACTTCTGAAAATGCACTTCCGAATGCGTCTCTGTCCCCAGCACATTTCAAACCAAACTGACGCCCATGACTGTATGTGTGCTTTTTGTGTATCATTAGGAGTGTCTGAAAGATGTAGCCTAAACAGTGAGAGATCGTGTGGCTGGTAGTGGCCGCAAACATGCAGCGAGAGATCGTGTGGCTGGTGCGACGCTTCGCTTAGCCACGAGCGCGCTCCCATATGGGTAAAAAGAGCAAATAAAAAAACAGATAAGATGAGAAATGGGCAAATAAGATATGTATTCCACTGTATGTGTGCTTTTGTGTATCATTAGGAGTGTCTGATAGATGTAAACAACAGTGAGAGATTGTGTGGCTGGTATGGCTGGCGCAAAGCTAATGGAGCAACGAGCGCGCACTCCCATATACGGGTAAAAAGAGCGAATAAAAAATAAGATTTAGTTGAGAAATAGGTAAATAAGATATGTATTGCACTGTCTTTGTGCTCTCGTGTATCATTAGGAGTGTCTGAAAGATGTAAACAGTGAGAGATTGTGTGGCTGGTAGTGGCCGTAAACAGCAAGAGATCGTGTGGCTGGTGCGACGCTTCGCTTAGCCACGAGCGCGCTCCCTTACGGGTAAAAAGAGCAAAAAAAAAAAAAAAAAAAAAAAGATAAGATGAGAAATAGGTAAATAAAATATGTATTTCACTGTATGTGTGCTTTTGTGTATCATTAGGGGTGTCTGATAAATGTAAACAGTGAGAGATTGTGTGGCTGGTGTGGCCAGCGCGAAGCTAACAGAGCCACGAGCACGCACTCCCATATACGGGTAAAAAGAGCGAATAAAAAAATAAGATTAAGTTGAGAAATAGGTAAATAAGATATGTGTTGCACTGTCTTTGTGCTCTCGTGTATCATTAGGAGTGTCTGAAAGATGTAAACAGTGAGAGATCGTGTGGCTGGTAGTAGCCTAAACAGCGAGAGATCGTGTGGCTGGTGCGACGCTTCGCTAAGCCACGAGCGCGCTCCCTTACGGGTAAAAAGACCAAATAAAAAAACAGATAAGATGAGAAATAGGTAAATAAGATATGTATTGCACTGTATGTGTGCTTTTGTGTATCATTAGGGGTGTCTGATAGATGTAAACAGTGAGAGATTGTGTGGCTGGTAGTGGCCGTAAACAGCGAGAGATCGTGTGGCTGGTGCGCCGCTTCGCTTAGCCACGAGCGCGCTCCCTTACGGAAAAAGAGCAAATAAAAAAACAGATAAGATGAGAAATAGGTAAATAAGATATGTATTGCACTGTATGTGTGCTTTTGTGTATCATTAGGGGTGTCTGATAGATGTAAACAGTGAGAGATTGTGTGGCTGGTGTGGCTGGTATGGCCGGCGCGACGCTAACAGAGCCACGACCGCGCACTCCCATATACGGGTAAAAAGAGCGAATAAAAAATAAGATTTAGTTGAGAAATAGGTAAATAAGATATGTATTGCACTGTCTTTGTGCTCTCGTGTATCATTAGGAGTGTCTGAAAGATGTAAACAGTGAGAGATCGTGTGGCTGGTAGTGGCCGTAAACAGCAAGAGATCGTGTGGCTGGTGCGACGCTTCGCTTAGCCGAGCGCGCTCCCTTACGGGTAAAAAGAGCAAAAAAAAAAAAAAAAACAGATAAGATGAGAAATAGGTAAATAAGATATGTATTGCACTGTATGTGTGCTTTTGTGTATCATTAGGGGTGTCTGATCAATGTAAACAGTGAGAGATTGTGTGGCTGGTGTGGCCGGCGCTAAGCTAACAGAGCCACGAGCACGCACTCCCATATACGGGTAAAAAGAGCGAATAAAAAATAAGATTAAGTTGAGAAATAGGTAAATAAGATATGTATTGCACTGTCTTTGTGCTCTCGTGTATCATTAGGAGTGTCTGAAAGATGTAAACAGTGAGAGATCGTGTGGCTGGTGCGACGCTTCGCTAAGCCACGAGCGCGCTCCCTTACGGGTAAAAAGAGCAAATAAAAAAACAGATAAGATGAGAAATAGGTAAATAAGATATGTATTGCACTGTATGTGTGCTTTTGTGTATCATTAGGGGTGTCTGATAGATGTAAACAGTGAGAGATTGTGTGGCTGGTAGTGGCCGTAAACAGCGAGAGATCGTGTGGCTGGTGCGACGCTTCGCTTAGCCACGAGCGCGCTCCCTTACGGGAAAAAGAGCAAATAAAAAAACAGATAAGATGAGAAATAGGTAAATAAGATATGTATTGCACTGTATGTGTGCTTTTGTGTATCATTAGGGGTGTCTGATAGATGTAAACAGTGAGAGATTGTGTGGCTGGTGTGGCTGGTATGGCCGGCGCGACGCTAACAGAGCCACGACCGCGCACTCCCATATACGGGTAAAAAGAGCGAATAAAAAATAAGATTTAGTTGAGAAATAGGTAAATAAGATATGTATTGCACTGTCTTTGTGCTCTCGTGTATCATTAGGAGTGCCTGAAAGATGTTAAACAGTGAGAGATCGCGTACGTGGCTGGTAGTGGCCGTAAACAGCGAGAGATCGTGTGGCTGGTGCGACGCTTCGTTGAATCGCTTAGCCACGAGCGCGCTCCCATATGGGAAAAAGTGCAAATTAAAAAAAACAGATGAGAAATAGGTAAATAAGATATGTATTGCACTGTATGTGTGCTTTTGTGTATCATTAGGAGTGTCTGATAGATGTAAACAGTGAGAGATTGTGTGGCTGGTCTGGCCGGCGCGATCCACGAGACGCGCGCTGCATTTGATTGTTTTTTTAAACCTTACATATTGTGTAAGTTCGAGTGGCCGGCGCATATATCCGTGACTGGTCGAGTGGCCGGCGCATATAAAGCAGTGGCAGGCGCATATATCCGTGACTGGTCGAGTGGCCGGCGCATATAAAGCAGTGGCAGGCGCGTATATCCGTGACTGGTCGAGTGGCAGCTCCCCCTGCCACGCAAAGATTTTACCCCCTCTCGAATTTGTCCTCTGTATTTAACTTTGTCCGAGTAAAACTTGATTTAGTTTTTATATCTTCTAGTTATTCCGGAATGTTATGGTACTGAGGCATTTTAGATATAATGTATTACAAATGTTAACAGGACGTTTACAAGGTGTGTCATAGCCTACTAGCCTACTTGACTGGTTTTCAGATGTATTTTTGATAACTTTTGCATTCAATCCTGTGTTGTATTTATAGCTTTAATAAACTGTTACTGATTGAAATTAAATCTGACATTTTCCGTATTCGTGTCATATCCAGCATACGTTCATTTTGAAATATAATATTGTGCTAGACTTGAATAAAAGTTTTCCTGAATTTAAAGCTACTGAACTTAGTTTTTTAAAACAAATTTATCTGATTTTAGCAGTTTTTTTGAACAATATTCTAAGGTAGAGAAACAGAGGACGATCTGATCGAGATGCACATAGGAGAGACGATAAGGGCACTTGTGTTTTCCTCTTCAGAGTTTATGATCGCTGTTGCCATGACGATTCCATTTCCACAGACATGCTGGAACAACGGCTCCAATCACTGAAACAATCTCAGTGTTTTTCAGTTGATGTTGAATGTGTCTGTATGAGGGAATCTCAGTAGGACGACTGAGAGCTTACAGAACATAAAACATCTCAGCATCTTTGAGAAAGAGATGAGCAGCTGTTGAAGTGTCTTCCATACGTGTTCACTAATATATTACACTTCACTGAGGTTTGTTTTGAGGAGAGAAACGTTTAATATTTCTGCACATTATAGCCTGTAGATTTAAAGAATTTCATTTCATTAGAAGAACGATTCAAAATGTCAATTAGCCATTTTATGAAATCACTTTCATCATTTTAACTCATTTGATCTGTTTTCATGTACAAGATATTGGTCTTCAGCACCAGCAAAGTACTTTTGCATTTATGAAAATCACACAATATTGAGAAGCTTTCTCCAAATCAAACACATTGTAAGGTCATAAAGAGCTGGTTCAGTTCGACCAGAACAGATTTCCTTAAAGGAGAACTCCGGTCAATTTTAACATTGAGCTCATTTTTTTGTACATTTGGAGTGCTGTCAGTAGGCTACAGAGAACAACGACAAAAATCGGTGTTGCCTACACCGAGTTATCCTCTTTTTAAAATTTGCACCCTGTTGACTTCAATGGGGCAAGTTTTAAACCTGCTTTTAGCCTCTTAACATCCTTGATGTGTCATTACAAGTGCACAGGTCATGTGAGTGATTCTTTCGGAGTGAACGCGAGTGAATCTGACTGCAGTAGATGTGAAAGATATTAATAAAAATGATGTTTATTCAGCCAGTGCACATACCTGTATTTACATCCTGTTTTCGGTCGAAGTCCACAGTAGTCAATTGTCGAGTTCACGCGCATAGGTTTAGTAGCCTACCTATGATCACGCGCGTGAACTCGACAATCGACTACTGAAAGCAAAAGACAGTGTGTTTAAAAATGTTGTGAATGATTTTAGCAGTTACGTCTCTCATCTTCAGGCTTTTAACCTTTAACTAATATTGAAAACTGTAAAACATATGCAGTTAATGTAGTTAATGCAAATGAAATGCAGTAAATAAAGTTATTAATCTAAATTCTAGTTTTCGATTCCGAAACGTTTCTCTGATGGTTTTGTTCGAGCATCATTTGTTGGGAGTCTGTCTTTAACTCTTGGAGAAGCAGAGAGTCCTGACCGGCTCTTCAATGAATTATTCAGCTTCTCCACTTTGACCGTCTGTGGGCTTGTTTTTAAAGTCTTCTACAACCTTCATTTGCTTTCAGAGACCCAGCAGGTGTTTCAGCACAAACTGGCTTCTCGTACTCTGGGTTTTCTGGTGTATTTGTATGTGGGAAAGGATTGTGTGGCACTCTGACATTCTTATACAAAAGCTGCAGGAACTAGTTACTGCTTCCCAGTGTTTATGTAATCTCAAGGTTTATGTGTATTTTTGGAGTTATGAGTGATTGTTCAATCCCATCCAATAAAACAATATTTGTTATGCTTTTTTGGAGTCAATTAGGGTTTGACTTACAACTGCTCACTTTCTAGGTCAGACAGTAAGTTTACACATCTATTTACAAATACTACAATACAATTTTTTTTTTTTTTTTACACCATTTGAGAGCAACTTTGGGCTCTATGAGGTTCATGCTTGAAACCAAGGGTTAGATCATTATTTTTTGAGTCACAGATACTAGGATACATATTGTCCAAATGTTGCTCCAACCAACAGAGTCTGAACAATGCAACAATGCTGCAGATTTGTTTAGAGTTCCCAGCATGCATTTCTGCATGAATAAATCATGTGGTTACTTTTATAGGATCCTTTTACTCTTTGCTGGCTGTTAGTTTCTTGTTGTGTGATGTTCAGAGTTCATCTTTTTACATGATTATGTATATTGATTGTCAATTTTCATGAGGTTCATGAGGTCCCTGTGTGTTGTCTTAAGAATGTAAATTATTTTTTTTTATTTGCATTTCCTGTGTTAGATAATCCAGTACAGTGTTGCCTTTGTTTAATTATTTGTTTGTTTATTGTATCTTATTAGGAAAGGAAAGTAAATATCTTTAATAGACATTTTCTGAAGTCTTTTGCTTTTTAGTTTTTTTTAATTCAGAGGAAAGATCCCAATAATCTCACACATTTCTTCATAAAAAAAAAAAAATCTGAATAATGTATTAAATTGTGCTCCCAAAGTCTGCAGTTTATATTTTATAGCACAATATCTCCTGAGTGATCTTAGGTGTTTTAGTAGAAATGTCTGAGACAAAGATGATATGATTCATTAATGTCTCCTGAACTACGAAAGAGAAATAACATTATATATATATATTTTATTTATTTATTTTTTCACACCGTGCAAGTGAGTTATTACATTTAAGTCATTTAAGTCATATACAGCATGTATATCATATACATATGATATACAGACTTTTACAGTAAAGTCATATGGATTTGAAATGACATGAGAGTGAGTAAATGGTGACAGAATTTTCATTTTAAGGTGGATTGTTCCTTTAAGTGACAGTCATTCGTAGGGAAGCACACTCTTTATGTTACTGTGGCACAGAGCTGATTAATCGTCCTCCTCATGAGCTTCGCCCACAGAGCACATCCCTCTCTCCTCGACCCATTTCAGTTTCTGCTTTCATCTGCTCTCCTCTCGGGAAGGGTGAATTGTCTCATATTGTCTTAAAGCCCTAAACACGAAAGCAATCTGCTCAGCAACTGGTACATCAGACAGCATGAGGCTTTCCTCTGATAAACATTGGCAATGTTTGATTGCATAACATTTTAAAATGTCTATTTTTAAGAGTGTACTGGGGGTTTTAAGGCATTATTCTCTGTAATGAACAATATAAATGGTATATTTTTTGTGAATATATTTGAGCTGTGGACTTGCTACTGCTAATAGATGTGTGTGTAGCAGATCTAGGCAGGTTGAGCTGGGGAGGTGGAGGGGTTCAGAGGAACTCTGATAGTTTACACTATTTAAATGTTGTGCAAGCAATCTCATTGGCTGCAGGATCAGCAGAAGCCAATCAGCTTGTGCCATGCGGTAATGATGTGATTGCTTGCAGATTGCATGTAAAGGACCGATCAGCCTGCGCCATTTAGAGTTTCATGACTGAACTAGATATGTAAACTAATTCTAATATCAGAAGGTACATTGACTGTTTACCTACTGGATATCAACTCAGTTTTAGATGTTATTTCATATTCAGGTCAGGTCAGGTCTTCTATAAGTCCCCTGGTTAGAGGTTGCAGGACTGCTGTAGTTTGATGGCAGAGATGCTGATGTCTGCAGATGTTTTAGCTAATGCTGATGAAGCTATAGAGCTTTCAGCCGTCATGATAGATGGATCTTTCTAACCTTCATCTCTTTTAAATTCAGTGAAAGTGCAGATTATAGAGTCCACTTACAGCTTCACCTTGCCATGAACTTTCACCTGATTACCTGATGTACATCACCCTACAACATAGAACAATGCAGTTCATAGCACAGCAATAGTGTCAGGAAATTCTTTATGAACATGTATTGCAGTCAAATATGGCTGTTATAATGGAACAACAATTAAACCAGCTGTGTTTGTATATTTCAGTGAAAGCTTCTTGATAATGGTATTATAGTGACGATAATGGTTTCACTCCAAGTTTGAGTCATGGATATGTCGGTAGAGGTTTATGTGTGCCTTTATGATCCATATAGAGTCATTTGATGTGAGCAATAGGGCTATACGGCCAAAATACAAGCATCATTTTGTTCTTTTGTGGTTATATTTGCAACTATTGTCTTGCAGTGCCCTGCCATCAGTCATCCCGTCAAATTAATTCCCACCTCAGCCGACCGTTTCCAGTGAGTGACCACTGATAAATAAACCTGTCTTTAGCTTCAGTATAACCTGGCTCTTTATGAACATACTATATGCCAAATAATGACATACAATTTAATTTATTTAGTGTAGGCTATTTATTTAATTATTTATTTATTTATATACATACACACACCCATTATACACACTTATTATATATTTTCCTCTTTGTTCCAAATGAGTGTGTACTAACTATATATATATATATATATATATATATATATATATATATATATATATATATATATATATATATATATATATATACTCATTATCTCCATAATAATTTTTCATGATTCTTATAGCAAAATCCTCCAGTTTCTTGGTTCCTCTAGTCTAAATGCTCCATCTTTCACATCCTGAGGGTTTTGCCTGTTTGCATGAGATTTGCTCTGGCGTGACTCACAAACACTTTCGACTCAGATTTGGACCATGCTGTATTCAGAGGAACCCAGAGAGCCCCAGGCCTTGAAATATGACATGCTTCCACATCGCCCAACTCACATCTGCTCCACAAAAAAAAAATCTATTTTCGTGGGACAAGCTTTAATCCAGAATGTCATAAAAACTCTTTTTTATATTTAATAATAACATATTTCCAAATGATAATTAATTATTTTTTAATTGGATATCAATTATGGTGTAAAGTGGATGTTTCCTATTGGTGGATATAGACAACTACTTTATTTTAACTTTTCTTTCCTTTTTTAAAATCTATTATTTGTTGTTTTTGAACGTTTAATATATAAATGTGCAAGCATTAATTTACAGCATCAGGTTTTGTAGATGTTACTGGTTTGTAGATGTTTGTAAAAAAGCCATTTGTGATAACAGCAAAAACAATCAAGTTGGTTTCAGAGACACCACTACAAATACATCACTTGTAAGTAAATGCAGTCAATTTTGATTTCATGTTGCATTTAAAGTTATGGTAATATTGTTAGGAATGACACTGATTTTGATGACAGTATGGATGAGTGTAAAATAATACTATTTTCATGGCGTAATTATCAATTTGAAGTGAATATAATGCAGGAATGCTCACAAAGACCCATGCTCAACATTTTTTTTTTTTTTTTTTGACATATGAAGTGTGCAGTGAAGTGCATTAGTCCCACTACATGCACTCACACATGAACATACATACACACACACTGGGTTTGCCTCTCATGCCTGAAATATTCATTCAGTTGCATTATGGGATGTTTTAAAGCAGCCATGCATGCTGAGGGTGGACAGAGGAAGATTCCTGGCCATTTTTCACTCAACTTTCCTCTGATGTCTGTCTCTCACATAATGAAGAAGATCATGTGGGTATGATTTAAATTAGCTGGCTGTTCAAGACACAATCTGGATTCTCAATGAGCTGCCAGCGAAGAACATCCAGCCCTGTGCCAATGATTCTCACTAACAGACGTGTGTGTGCGTGTGTGTGTGTGTGTGTGTGTGTGTGTGTGTGTGTGTGTGTGTGTGTGATGTTTTCAGTCCTTTAGGAAGTGAGATGTCTTTATTCTTTCTATTAGACACCACGCACTGTTCAAAAGAAGCTGTGAAATTCATGATAAAATGTGACTACCATATTTTTTAAGGGGTAAAGTGCAAACTTTTTTTTTTTTTAGGTTTTACAGCTTAAACTCAAATGAACTGTAAGAAAAGTAACTGATAAATGTTAATAAAATACTAAAATAATGCTTTGTACTATTATAATATACTGACGTTCATAGCTTTTCAAAATACTAATATATAAAGATATCACACAAATATAAAACAGTCACACATTAAAATAATGCAATAAATATTAATTTAACAACACAAGATGTAACAGTGTAAATTCTGGCAATGAATTGGTTTTCCACTGTAAATTATATAGGATTACTTCTTTTTCACTTCCAAAAACTGTGAATTCAACTGTAAAATCACACAAAATCTCTTCTTACTTGAAATGTGCTGGAATTGGATCATGACATGAGGTTGAGGGAGCTGATAAAAAAAATGGCTGCATTTGTGATCATGAACGTAAGAAAGTAAATTTAAGGTTTATAGTTCTATAGGATGTTAAATGTAACCCAAATGAGAAAAACCGGCCTGTTAAGTTGCAATATGTTAAGATATAAAAAGCTGCTCTCTAGAAATGTGTTACTTCCACTGGGAGACACTAGTTACTTGCTCCATTGTGATCTACCGGAAAAGCTGTAGGAATACAACCTGTCCATTCTGACTGTTTGCTAGCTATGACCTCTTTTTTGTCATGAATTTTAATGAGGGAAGGCCGTTCTGTCGCATCAGTGTAGTCCGCATCAGTTCTCCATCTGGCGCTGAATAACACGCATCATTTCCCATGTGGCAGCAGAAAAGAAAGATGTTTTTCTAGGGGACGAGGTTCTACAAGATCTTCTGAAACAGGCTCTAATGAAACATGATGTTCATTTAACCATAACACTGTGGGAGAGAATGAGTTGCACCCGCTGATAGTGTCATTTATTTGCGTAAGATGTTTGCGTCGCTTTAACACTTAATTCACTGAAGAAATTATGCAAATCCGACAACAGTGAAAATGCGCCCATAAAATCTGTGCTGAACTCAAGTTGCATGGCGCAATTCCCCATCTTGTGCCTATAGTTAAACTGAGTTGTGGGTGGTTAGTGAGTTTCACCAAAATATTATAGTTATGGGTAGGCTACTTCATCAATGTAAGTCCATGGGATTTTTTTTGCAGAAATCATAAATCAGAGGGTTTAGCACAGATTTCCTCAAATCTCTTAATTTCAGTCTGTAGTACAAAGTTACACTTTACTATATACTGTTAGTGGTTTGTTCAGATCTATAAACCTAAAGTATAAACATTAATATGCTTAAAAAAAAAAATGCTCAGAAACAGAACTGGTTCAATTTCTAGTGCTGTAAATATAACATCCATGCTTTTAATATATTCATGATTTTGACCTTTTTGTTTTTATTCTTCCTTCAGGTCTTGGAAAAAAATAATGCAGTCATTTGCTTGTATACAGCTGACATATAGAGCAGAAATATGAAGCATTTAAGGTCTTTATTGATTTTTCTCTCCCTCCAAAACCCCCTTACTGGGATGATCAAGTGTGAGCAGCACCGCCTGACTGAATACAGGACTCAAGGGATTGCTGCCTGACAAGATGTTAAGCAGAGCTGTCCAATCACATACACACACACACACACACACACACACACACACACACACACACACACACACACACACACACACACACACACACACAGTCTAGAAGTAAAAGGTTAAGTCACATTTGCACCCAATGGACTGCTATAATGCACATAAATCACCCTTGAGACATGCAAGCTGCTTTAGTTTCAGATTTCATTTGCATTTGCTCCACTCCGTGATGTCTTTGCTATCTGCAATTAACATTAAAAGAATATCCAGAAGGTTTTATAGCAAAGGTTTGGTACTTTAATCTCTAAATAAATATTGCTAATGTCTGAAAAATATGAGAATGCTTGCACATGCAAAACCCATTCTGGATGGTTAAGGCATTGCTAGGTCCATCCTTAAGTCTCCATGATATTCTGGTCCTTCGTATGTTTTATTGTCCACCGGACGCAAATTGAAAATTTGAGCCCTTAAATGAAGGTTCACCCCAAAATGTCAGTCTCAAATGCATGTCATTCAAATGCATTTAATTGTCTTTCCTCTGCAGAACAAAAGTTATGTCATGATAACTCTCAAGTGTTTTTTTTTATTAATTTTTTTATGGTAATGGGTATGGCAATGTTGATATGTCTGGTCATGGTGTAACTGTAACAGATCTGCTGTTAGTAAGGGACTTGCTACTGGCCACCAATACATGCACGACATGAAAGTGCGTATCTATAGCACGAATGATATTTCTCGTATCATTTATACGCCAAAACGTGTTATTGCGTTCAAATGATACGCCCTGTAAACCCCTTGAGTAGGATTGGGGTGAGGAGAGCGTGCATATTACCCGCCATAAAGTGCGTATCATATGCACGCGAAAACTGCGTATCATATGTACGCAAAAACTCATTTTGGCGTATAAATGATACGAGAAATATCATTCGTGCGATAGATACGCACTTTCATGAGATCGGGCTCATATTGGCTTGGTGGGTTTCTGAAAGTGCACTGTAGCCTACTGCCAAGGCAAATTCTGACCAGGGTTGAGCTGTGAGCTCAATCAGCTCATTGGCTACTGATACAACAGGAACCAATCAGCTGTGCCCTATAGAGAATGATGTGAATGTACAACCCGATCTCACGGCAATTCGTTCGTATTTTACGAAGTGGCTAATTAGTACGAATTCATACTACCTCATTTGTACAAATTTGTACGATTTTTGCTTAATCGTACATATTTTACGAGTTGCTCAATTCATATGAATTTGTACGAATTACCTACCTCTGACCCCACCCCTAAACCTAACCATCACTGGGGTTTAGACAAATCATATGAATTCGTACGAATTGTTCGTGAGATAGCGTTGGAATGTAAGCAGGTTGAGTGAAGGAACTATTAGCCTGAGCCATCTAGACTTTCAAGACAGAACTATATATATTTTGAAGACAAAACAATATTGGACTTTTATTGTGCGTGCAGTGCACACACACATACACACACACAAAAAAAACATTTATTTTCTCAAAATATCATCTTTTGTGTTCCTTCGAAGAAAAAAAAACTCATAGAATGACATAAGGGTAAGTGTAATTGGTGATAGTATTTTACCTTTTGAGGGAATGATAGAGTACCTTAAACTCATTTTCACTGCTTATGATAAACAATAGACCATAAGTCAGTCGTTTCGAATGAAAAGTTGCATGGAAAAACTGTGGAGTTTTGACTCAATTTGATCAGACTTTATCCTAAACACCTGCTATATCTGTAGAATGGACTTGTGGGTACGGAAAGTATTCAGACCCCCTTAAATTTTTCACTCTTTTTCCTCATTATTGTACACACAGCACCCCATATTGACAGAAAAACACAGAATTGTTGACATTTTTGCACATTTATTAAAAAAGAAAAACTGAAATATCACATGGTCCTAAGTATTCAGACCCTTTGCTGTGACACTCATATATTTAACTCAGGTGCTGTCCATTTCTTCTGATCATCCTTGAGATGGTTCTACACCTTCATTTGAGTCCAGCTGTGTTTGATTATACTGATTGGACTTGATTAGGAAAGCCACACACCTGTCTATATAAGACCTTACAGCTCACAGTGCATGTCAGAGCAAATGAGAATCATGAGGTCAAAGGAACTGCCTGAAGAGCTCAGAGACAGAATTGTGGCAAGGCACAGATCTGGCCAAGGTTACAAAAAAAATTCTGCTGCACTTAAGGTTCCTAAGAGCACAGTGGCCTCCATAATCCTTAAATGGAAGACGTTTGGGACGACCAGAACCCTTCCTAGAGCTGGCCGTCCGGCCAAACTGAGCTATCGGGGGAGAAGAGCCTTGGTGAGAGAGGTAAAGAAGAACCCAAAGATCACTGTGGCTGAGCTCCAGAGATGCAGTCGGGAGATGGGAGAAAGTTGTAGTAAGTCAACCATCACTGCAGCCATCCACCAGTCGGGGCTTTATGGCAGAGTTGCCCGACGGAAGCCTCTCCTCAGTGCAAGACAAATGAAAGCACACCTGAAGGACTCCAAGATGGTGATAAATAAGATTCTGGTCTGATGAGACCAAGATAGAACTTTTTGGCCTTAATTCTAAGCGGTATGTGTGGAGAAAACCAGGCACTGCTCATCACCTGTCCAATACAGTCTCAACAGTGAAGCATGGTGGTGGCAGCATCATGTTGTGGGGGTGTTTTTCAGCTGCAGGGACAGGACGACTGGTTGCAATCGAGGGAAAGATGAATGCGGCCAAGTACAGGGATATCCTGGACGAAAACCTTCTCCAGAGTGCTCTGGACCTCAGACTGGGCCGAAGGTTCACCTTCCAACAAGACAATGACCCTAAGCACACAGCTAAAATAACGAAGGAGTGGCTTCACAACAACTCCGTGACTGTTCTTGAATGGCCCAGCCAGAGCCCTGACTTAAACCCAATTGAGCATCTCTGGAAAGACCTGAAAATGGCTGTCCACCAACGTTTACCATCCAACCTGACAGAACTGGAGAGGATCTGCAAGGAGGAATGGCAGAGGATACCCAAATCCAGGTGTGAAAAACTTGTTGCATCTTTCCCAAAAAGACTCATGGCTATATTAGATCAAAAGGGTGCTACTAAATACTGAGCAAAGGGTCTGAATACTTAGGACCATGTGATATTTCAGTTTTTCTTTTTTAATAAATGTGCAAAAATGTCAACAATTCTGTTTTTCTGTCAATATGGGGTGCTGTGTGTACAATAATGAGGAAAAAAAAATAACTTAAATGATTTTAGCAAATGGCTGCAATATAACAAAGAGTGAAAAATGTAAGGGGGTCTGAATACTTTCCGTACCCACTGTATAAAAACCCAGAAGTATATGAACTGTTTAACACTAACATGTTTCATCACATTATTATATGGGTCACTGTTCGTTCATCATACTGTATACTACTATCAACACTCCTTGACAGTTGTACTGATGTATGCTATAGCAAACACCACTAATGAGTGTAATGTAACTGTTCATTTTTGATATTATAGAGACCGACATGCTTGACAAGCATTGACCTATTGCAGAACAATTTGAATATAACATTAACCTACATTCACTACAGCTCAGACTGTTACCTGAATCCTCAGAGAGAGAGAGAGAGACGCGAGCTTGAATACAAATCAGACTCTCCGTTGCGCACACGCGCATTCTCTGCAGCCGCACTGGAGAGCTGCGGTTGAGGTGACGATTTAATCTCTCACGCCTCATTAAGCAGGATCCGCCTGTGCATGCGAGTGCGGTTTACACACAGACCGTGAGCGCATCTGCATGCGCTAATGTGAGGAAACACTCCACGAGAAAAAATCCTGTGTGGGTGGGAGGATAAGAGGAAGGACGAAGAGAGGAAAGCTGGATCGGTTCACAGGAGCTCCATGGCAAACGCGCGTTATGGCCACTGCATAGGAATCTATCTATCGTGACGGCTGCAGGGTGTGAAGTAAGTGGCTATCCATCTAATTATGCATGCAAACGCTTCTGGTCACCATTACGCGAGGGTTCTTCCACTGTGGACGGTGCATGGCTGTCATTTTACGGTGAGTGTGGCCGCTTTGGTGAAGCACCCTGGAAGGATGAGTGATGTTTCCTGCCCCATATCGCTGGAAATCAGAAGGACATTGAGAAGGAGGGTGTTGGTGTGGTATTCCCCAAACGCTAGCTCTAATTACCCTGTATAGCGAAATCCCTTTAGGGTTTTACGCTCTTATTGCCTTCGCATACATCCCCCACCTTTAATAGCTTGAAATTGCGATGCTGCCGGATGATGTATGTGGTGATTTGAAACGTGCGTGTGTTTTGGGGGTGTTCGAAGCCCTGAGACACGAAATCAACGATTGACAGTAGAGCAATAGACACGTACAGTACACAGTGTAATCCAGGTGCTTACATCAACAGCGCGCCAGCAAGAGGATTACGCGCTTGAGCATGTGGTTTATTGTTGTTGGGTTGGATAAATGAAGGAATGAATGCAGAGAAGAGGGCGAGAAAAGAGACAGAGTAAGTCGTGCATGTCTTCTTGGTATATGTTTTTGAGTTTCATTTGTGTATGTATAAGGGATGTTAGTTGATGGGATAGTTCACCCAAAAATGACAGTTCTGTCGTTATTTTCTCACCCTCGTGTCGTTCTAAAAACCTTTCTTGTGTGGAACACAAAATATATCTATATCTCATGTTGGGTTGTTTTTATTTTTCCATGCACTGAAAGTCAGTGGGTTCATATTTAGTTTGGACCCAAACGTCCTTCATAATATCTTCTTTTTAGGGATGCACGATATTGCATTTTGGCCGATATTCGATATGCCGATATTTTCAAACTAATTTTGTCCGATGCCGATACCGATACCGATATATACACATTTTCCCCCTGATATATTTACACTTTAATTTTACTGAAGAGAAATCCAAGTCTCTCTCCTGTACTACCTTTACTGTATTACACTCATGTGTTGTAGATAAGGCAATTTACAAGACAAACAAAACAACATTTGATTCTACCATAAATGTATAATTTTACAAATGTAGACAGACATTCACCCCTGAAAAATAGGTAAATTATTTATGCCATTGCCACAGTTTATTTTTAAGTTCAGACATTAAACTTCAGTCCTTAGAAGTAAAATAAATAGAAAAAAAAATTCAAATAATTTTTTTTTCCTCTTCTCCTACTTGAACAGGCTAGGTCTACCAAATGCTCCCCTGTTTTCGGTGCTGATGCGGTGGTGACCCGTTCATGTACTGTAACATGTAAGGGTGGCGCTGCCAATAAAGCAGTGTTGGGAAAGTTCACTTTCTAACGTACATGAACTAGTTCAAAGTTCAGTTCACAAATTTTAAAATGAACTAGTTCAGTTCATAGTTCATATACTCAAAATTTTGAACTAAGTTCACAGTTCCAAAAATGAACTAGTTCATAGTTCTTTTTTTCCATGTTGTTGCGAGATATTATTTTTCAAAATGATTACCACAGCCCCCACAGACAATTATTTTATCAGTTTTAAATGCGTCAGATTTTTTCCCATCTTCACCGACCTTATCATAAAACTCGTTTAAATGATCATACGACGCCTCCTTGCTGCTTTTTGTTTTGATTTGTAACGTAAGTGATGAGTCGTTCATGAAAGACTCGAGGTGAAGTAATTATTTATGTTCCCTGTAAACGATTTTTGACTGCATTATAATGATTTCTTAATTCAGAATATGATCAAGATTGCGTAGGTGGATGTGTTCGGGGAATTTGCCAGTTAATAGTAACATTTAAAGCCCCTTAAATGAACGAAATGACTCGAAAAAAGATTTGTTCATTTTGATGAACGAGATCGAACAAGAGGTCGAACACGGGTGGCTGGTGTTGCCAGATTGGGTGTTTTTTCCGCTACATATTAAGGGCGGTTTACGGTGGGTTTTAGCCTGGAAGGCTTTATAGAAATCTGGCATCCTACTGAACGAAGTTAAACTGAGAGAGCGTGCCGTTCACAGACACCAGAATGAACGAGTTCACAGTAACGTTCATCAGGCAGTAATGCGGTACGTTCAGTTCACGTTCGCCCAAAATATGAACGAGTTCATGAACTATCGTTCAATGAACGCGTTCAGGCACAACACTGCAATAAAGCAACTAAAAGTTGTCACAGAGAAGCGCAAAAGTAATGATTATGAATATGTCAAATATAGCAAGGAGACATTTTAATTGTTTATTAATAAACAAGTGTTTTCTGTGTCGGCTGCAAAGATGAAGTTGACTGACTCGCGATCTTCGGAGTAGGCTCGCGAGTCAGTCAACTTCATCTTTGCAGCCAACACAGTGAACGCGCCAGGGAGAAATGCACATTTCGGATTGCATAGTTTTCTTTCGTTTTGAATTGTTATGTTTAAAAAATATGATTTCAAACGTTCTGTAGATAATAGATATATTTATCAGGTCTGTGAGGCAAGTAAGCTATATGCTGAGTTTCGTTTCATTTATGAGACGAACTCCAGTTCACGCGCGCGCCTCTGTGTCGTGATATCTATTATCTGGTTTACTTATTATTTATTAGGCTAAATCCTTTTAGAAACATTTTTTAAAATTAAGATACAATTAATACAAAACGAAATTCACTTAGCTTTGTGCTTTCTGTTTGAGGTCTCTGTGGAAGTTTTAAAGCAGTCTCTATCAGTGCCGCTTTCAGAGCGTTCACGTCTGTAACCGAGAACTGTCACTGTTTTTCCTCATAAATGCCAACACGAAAAATAAAATAAAATGAATATTTTATGCTCTGTGGAGAGCATAGTAGCTTGGAGAGTTTACATTAGTAAGCTACAGGACATCGTCTTTCGAAACATGACCTGCACGAAAGAAAAAAAAAATACTGCGGCATTCTACCTGCACTTGCGAATGCGTCTCTGTCCCCAGCACATCTCAAACCAAACTGATGCTCATGCTAGAAATGCCTCCACATGTTGGAAGTTTAAGTTGCTGGCACTCATGCTATGTTCACGGTCGTCACGTGCACATAGGAAACACGCCACCCTATCGGCAAGGCTCATCGGCAGAAATATTATATCGGCCGATGCCGATGATGGTCATTTAAAGCTTTTATCGGCCGATACCGATGTTGTGCCGATATCATCGTGCATCCCTACTTCTTTTGTGTTCTGCAGAAGAAAGATATGCATAGAGGTATAAAGCAGCATGAAGATCATTAAATAATGGTATTTTCTGTTTCCATTGCTCCATTGAGTGGCATAAATCCTGCATCATTTGTGCTATAATAGACATAAATTTGTTGATGAGAGGTGAGCTATTACTTTTCTAAATTTTTTCCCCCGGGATTTATGTTGTTGCCCTTAATAGTCAAAAGAAGCCTCAAAAGAGTATCTATGATAAGCAAACACTTAGCAAACACCCAAAACACCACAAATCTACCTTGTTCTGCGACACTCTTGATTAATTTAAATGAAATTGAATTATTTTTGTTATGTATATTCGATTGAAAAACTTTAGGGCAGGACTTGATTTGGTCCATGGGTAATTGATTGGCTGGTTGGATGGTTGTGGTTTGCTATTGGTGGATCTCATGTGAGTGACAGGTTGCCCCGCCCTCACGCCAGTAAACACATCATAAGAGAAGAGATGAGCTGCAGGGAGGGAGGGGAAGTGATTCTGATTAAAGATCACAAGGGCACAGAGTTTTTAAATAATGATGTGCACGGATAAATAATTGACTGTATAATAGATATTGCAAGATTCCATATTTCATGGTGACTTTAAGGTATAAGACTGTAAATAAACTCACATATGCGTATGCATCTTGCAGAACTTTTGGCGAAAGGAGTTGGACCAGGCAAAAACCTCATGTTTTCTCTAGACATACAAACATATGTTTTACATGTTTCAAACATGTAAAACATGTACCATGTTTTTGTTGTTAAAGTCAGGTTGTGCTGGTGAAGATTCTGTAGCTTATCCAAATATTACCACACTGGAAAATTTGTTCCATATTTACATTGCATATAATTTTACTAAAAATTGCTGACAATAATGTGCAAAATGGCATGTATGCATGCTTGTCTTTCCAAACCATGCCTGTCTTGTCTTTTGTAGGTTGTAAATGTCAGTTTGTATTGGTGAAGACAAGTAATGCTCTATTATAGGATTACCTGTAGATGCAAAGCTAAAAACATTGTGGAGACTGTTTTGTTTTACTTTTTTCACCATCCTTTAGTAACAATCATTCTGAACGCTAATTTAATATGAAAGCTGATTCAGACTGTCTATGTTTTAATACATGAACCATAATGGAAAGCCAGGGCAAGCTTTGCATTGTAATGGAGTTGGTCTAATTGAAGCTCAAGTGTCCTCTGAGGATATAGGAGCCTAATCTCAAATTGTGGTCATCCAGAAACCCTCCATCTCTATTTTTGAAGTGTCTCTTTCAGCATCATTGATTATTTTAGTCATTGCCTTTGTGTTTGTTTGTCAGCTTGGCTCTGTTGATTGTATGACACACATGAGTTAGTCATACAAAGCCAGACTTTTGACTAATATCAACGAAGTCTGGCCAACTTTGCAGCTTATTCTGCTCATTTAGTGGCAACACAAACGCATGGAAAAAATGGCAGCTTATCTGGCCAAACAATGGTACTTCAGTCTTTACAAATAGGCATTTTTAGGCAATTTTTAAAGATTATTTAAAATGAACCTATTCATTATAATATGTATACTTGGCTACTGTTTGTGTTTTGAACTCTTCATGCTTTAAGGACCGTTATTTTCCCCCCTATCTTTTAGAGATTCCATTTGTTTAAGAAAATTGCATGTTTAGTTAGTTTTTAGGCAAAAGCATAGTCACATTGTGAGTTTACAGATTCACACTAGTTCACTAGTTCTCACTGTGCATTCACTTCATTGTCGGCAAATGTAAGTTGTGATAGTTGTAAGTTAAATTGGCCAAGTTGAATTGGAACGACGGGAAGAGGAATTTACTGAATTTGCACTTCAAAGAAATTCACAGGTGAAACATGATGAAATATAAACTACATACAAATATAGGCCTATATAGGCTATCCTAAGGCTTTATCAACAACACTCAAAATGTCTTAACATAGTAACTAGTTAAAAATTAGTTCAGCTGTCATACAGTACACACAGAGAGAGAGAGAGAGAGAGAGAGAGAGAGAGAGAGAGAGAGACTATGTATAGGTATTTTACCATTATAAAATGAACTAACCAGCTTGTTTTAGACAAACTCTTAAGAGCAAGAGCAGTAGGATTCTAGCTAACAATTGTCACTACGATCTTGAATTTTGTGTGTAAAACGCAACAGACGGTCTGTAATGTGTGCATGTAGGCTGTAGGCATCCCGTCTGAGTCTAAACATGAGTGGACCATATGCTCTTCCAGACACTTTACCTGCATCATTTCTTTCAAGCTTCAAGCATCTACATAATTATCAAAGCACATGTTAACAAAAGCGAAAGAGACCCAATTTGTTCTAAAACCTTCTTCCAGATTGTAGATTACAGTTATATTTGGATGAATTTACCCCTGGAGTCTTACATTAGAGCACACCTCTCTCATGGATCATGCACTTTAGCTTTCTTTTTCCTCAAAGACATTAAAACGACACACAGGCCGAGTTTTTAGAAAAACCTTCCAGTGTTGCCCAGCAACGAGGAAAGGTCTCAAAAAATGCTGGGCTCCTTTTTTAATATACATTATCTGAGGACTCGCACACTGACAGATGTAAAATGTTGACCGCTGTGAGCGTAAGGCACACTAAAAGCGGAAGCATGTACTAGATGCTTTCTGTCGTTGGGCTTTAGTGCCTGGCTTCATGTGATATTCATTTCCCTGTCCTGAACTCAGAGGTTTACAGTGTGATGTTGAACAGACCCTCTGACAAAACGCTGCTCTGTGGTTCACGGTCGAATGAAAGTCCAGTCCTAGAGAGTTGTTGTAGGTTTAGACCAGCTGTTTGCAAGTTAATCCTGAAGTAAATGGGGCTTTGTAACTAATTAGATTTTAAGCTGCTAAAAATGGTTGCACTTCTTGATCTTAACACACTTGTTAATCTTGTAGGTCATAAGCTCTCTGTAAAGTAATGAGCAGTCACTCAATAATGGCATATACCTTAATTGATCCAATAAGCGGCCTTAGTTGGTAAACAGCAAGTCTTGTAGTATTTCAGGTCACCATTTATATTTAAAACCTTTTTGGGTCATGTAACTGTCAGTGGTAATAAAAAAAAATGTCTATAAAGGATACACAAGAACAGGAAATATGATAAATAATGAATCATGAAACACAATATAGCATATTTTAATATGTAAATAATAACTATTTTCCATTGCAGGTTTGGGGGATGTTTTGTTTTTGAGATCAGCCGCTGACTATTTTAAATAATGGCCACAGTTTTAAAACATAAATGAGCCTGAAAATCATTGTCAGTGTGTCACAAATTGGATTAATTAATCATCAAATTTGGCTGAGAAATTACCCCCAAAAGATCATTTAAAGTCATTATTGTGTTAAATGAGAAAAACACCAAATAAACAATACAAAAAGTAGCTTTAGAAAGAAATTTTAAAAGGCTAATCAGCACGGAGCAAAAGAGTATTAATACAAATACTTTAGCTTAAATAATGTTTTTAATAATGTCTAAGGTAATACTTGTTCAAAACAATCACTTTAGCAAAGTTTGTACTATTTTCTGTTTATTTTGAAAAATAAAATATTTTTATGTTAATAAAAAAAATATTTTTCAAAATACATAAACAAAATTATTTTAAAAAGTAAAGATTCTGAAGGCGTTGAATGAGATCTCATAATAATTGAATCTAGATTTACAGTAGTAACATTAAATCATATTTTATTGTATGATATGATTAATATCATGTTTTTAAATATGATGGTTTCATTATAAATATGGTGATTATCTCTAAGGTGCAGAGTAGACCCAATTTGATATGATTTTTGATCCCATCTGAATCTAACCATGTCATGTCAACAAATGGAAAAGTCAGATATTTATTATCATGTTAATTATTGTCCTTTTTACCCCAAATACCATACTTTTACATATTCTTCTGTTGCTTTAATTAGCATGAACAAATTTTAGCGATTCTCGTTTGCTACTTAAATCCACAACATTTTTTAAAACATCAAATATTAGATCAAAGTAGCAAAGAATCAACTTTAGCCAAAAATCCACGTGCATCTTGAAAAAGGATAATGAGAAAAATAAAAGATTAAGCACATACGTTTTTATAGGGAAACTACACTAAGTTTTAGTCTTTTCTTAGGTTTTGTTCTTCACCAATCAACTGAATGTCGTGCAAGAGAGGTAGCCTAGATGTACAAGGACAAATGAGTTATTGTAATTGAGTTATTGAGTTTTCTATCACCTGACCTGTTCTTTCCTCCTCTCTCTTTCATGTGTGAAGACTAAAGTGGGAGTGCGAGAGGAGAAAGAGAGCAGAAAGAAGAAGGATCTACAATGGCAGCAGAAGAGAAGCCTGCTGTGAAGAGCAGTAGCTCCATTGTACCATGTTTCCTCTTTGTAGAGGTGAGTTATCATAAACATAAATAATCCTGAACCCTGACTATAATTAGGACTTTATCAGGAACTTTTATGAACTCTCAATGGGCTTGCAGTGAAAAATATGAGGTTATGCCATGACCTGAAAGGAAGTGAAGCTCAGATCAGATATGGAGAAAGGCTGCACATCAACAATTTACTCAGTATTACCTGAAATCAGCTTCACTTTGAAAAAACAAATGTGTAATAATAAATGCATCTCCAGCACAGCGAAGCGTGGAGGAAGAGTGTCATTGTGTGAGGAGTCTTTTTAGCTGCTGGCGTTGGTGAGATGCTTCACTGTGAAAACTCATTAAATGCTTCGGAGTACACGAGAATATTACAGAATGCTTCCCACAAATGAAAAGTTGTTATCTAAAGAGGAATTATCAGATGTTATATTTCAACAAGACACACTGCAAAGACAACCAAGTGTCTTGAGAACAAGTCCATCAGGCTCATGTTTTGGCCAGTCAGAGTTGTAATGAATAGTTGGTCTCACATTAAACTCAAACAGGGAGACGTTGTTTAACTACTCATGAACGGTTTGAAGCCGTTAACATTGAGTGAAACAACACTGATTCTTCTTCCTGTAAAAATCTGTCTGCACGTTGAGGAAGGCTGTTCTGTTGCTTTGTCTACAGTATTTGTGCAATTCTTGCTAATTTCCTGACCAGTGATTTGTGATTGAAATGGTAAAGACCATTAAAAGACCACTAAATATTTAGCCATTTTTGGCTTGGCCTTTTTGCTGCCCAGGAGTGTATATTAACAAATAATAATTAATGTTAGATATACATACAGTATTTAAAAAAAACATTGAATGATATATACTGTGCTACCGTTAGGGGTTGCTAAGATTATTTGAATGTCTTTGAAGTCTCTTGCTCTCACCAAGGCTGCAAAATACAGTAAAAACAGCGATATTGTAAAATAATATTAACTATCGATTTAAATAGTAAAATGTAATGTATTCCTGATCAAAGCTGAATTTTCAGCATCATTACTCCAGTCTTCAGTGTCACGTGATCCTTCAGGAATCATTACAATAGTTTGGGGATAATAGAGTGGGGTAAGATGAGTCAGTGGGTAAGTTGACAACTGTACACTTTTATTGTCATTTGACCATTTTTGAATCACCCATCATTTTTGTCATGTGAAAAGGATTAACACAAAGGAGGAGTGAAAGCATCCATTTACTTAAAACGTAAAATTTTAGCATAACAGATGTAATGGCTGTTATATCAAAGGAAATTTGTCCAGTTCTTAAAATATTTATGATCCATATTGGTGATTTAGCAATGTATAAAACCATCCAAATCATTTAGCTAAATATTAGTCTGAATTCGCAAGCTGGCTAGTTTTGTCCAAAATGGCAGCTATGGGGCAAAGTGAGCCAAATGATGTGGGGTAAATTGAGCCAGCATTTTAACTTACTCCATAAGGCACTATAGTTAAGTTAAATCTCTGAAATATAAACTGGTATAATATCAGTTTAATATTACACAAACGGTTTAGTTTATTATTATTATTTATTTTTTATTTTTTTGCTTGAGTTTATTTGATAGGAACAATGTACAAGTACACCAAGTCCTTCTCTGATAAGAACCAGAAGATGCTTAATCATCTATACTCGGATCAACTTACCCCTAACTTGGGGTAAATTGAGCCACATGAGCACTTTTTTAAAAGGCCATATTTTTAGAACCCTTTGTCATAGATGCAGTCTGACCATTTAAAAATTATAGGAAAGATTCTGAAATTACTTTAGATACTTTATAGCACTTCTACCTCATTTTCCCTTATCTTGAGGACCACATAAATGAACAATGGCTCATCTTACCCCACTATACAGACCCTTTCCAAAAAAATTGAATATCATGGAAAAGTTTATTTATTTCCATAATTCCATTCAAAACGTTAAACTTCCATAGATTATAGATTCAGAGCCCACAACTTAAACGATTTCAAGTATTTAGTTGTTTATTTGTACATAATTTGGGCTTCCAGCTCATAAAACCCACGAAAACAGGATTTAAAAAAATTTTTGAATATTACATGAAATCACACAGTAATTACACAGTAATATCATGGTCATTGAACCAGGTTTTGGTTCTTTTGGCAGTGTGGGCAGGTGCAAATCCTGCTGGAAAATGAAGTCAGCATCTCCATAAAGCTTGTCTGCTGAAGGAAACATGAAGTGCTCTGGAAATGTCCTGGTAAACGGCTGCGTTGAGTGAACAGCACAGTGGACCAACACCAGCCGATGACATGGCTCCCCAAACCAACACAGACTGTGGAAACTTCACACTGGACTTCAAGCATCTTGGATTGTGTGCCTCTCCATTCTTCCTCCAGACTCTGGGACCTTGGTTTCCAAATGAGATGCAAAATTTGCTCTCATCAGAAAAGAGGACTTTGGTCCACTGTGCTTTATTAAATCCAGAGTCAACGCAGCCGTCTACCAGGACATTTTCAGAGCACTTCATGCTCCCTTCATTTTCCAGCAGGATTTGCACCTGCCCACACTGCCAAAAGAACCAAAACCTGGTTCAATGACCATGGTATCACTGTGTAATTACTGTGTGATTTCATGTAATATTCTAATTTTTTGAAATCCTGTTTTCGTGGGTTTTATGAGCTGGAAGCCCAAATTATGTACAAATAAACAACTAAATACTTGAAATCGTTTAAGTTGTGGGCCCTGAATCTATAATCTATGGAAGTTTAACGTTTTGAATGGAATTATGGAAATAAATAAACTTTTCCATGATATTCAAATTTTTTGGAAAGGGTCTGTATATATAATTTTATTTTATAAATTTATAATAACATTTTATTAAATGATTTCTATGAAGAGTAGTCTTCAAGTCAGTTCTAAATGTCTAGTTTCTTTCATTCTTTGTTTTCCTGAAGGATGGGATGTTATTGTGTGTGAGCGCGCGCACTAATGTTGCGTGTGCATTACAAACACATCACGACACTTGCCTCCGCTGTTGTTACTATGGATACCAATCAGCTGGATCTGGATCCCATCTCTACGCTATCATTTTTAGATTCTCTCCCCCACAAGTGTAAATCTTCTCTATGCTTCTGCCTTCTGCTTTCCTCCAGTGATTCAGCCGCTCATGCATTCACAGGCAGATCCAGTGTGCTCTTGCAGAATGCATGTATGATTATTTGATAAGCCACATTGATTTTTTTTCATGTAGCACATTCAACTGCTGCTATGACTCACTTTAGCAAGGCGAAGCAAAAAGCACGGAAACTGGGAATGTGAAAGAAACATCATAACAGCCAGTTATACAACTTAATGGAAGGGTTCTCTGAGTGTGTGTGTGTGTGTGTGTGTGTGTGTGTGTGTGTGTGTGTGTGTGTGTGTGTGTGTGTGTGTGTGTGTGTGTGTGTGTGTGTGTGTGTGCGTGCGTGCGTGCGTGCTAGAACCTGTTATTCACTTACAAATTTTCAATGAAAAATGTCAATGTACTCTTTTTTTTTTTTCATAACACAAAAGGGGAAATTTTGAAGAATGTTCACGCTGCTCTTTTTCATACTATGAAGCAAATAGTGAGCAGGGATATATTTTAATATATGATGACAGAATTCACAGTTTTATGAAATTGTTGCCTTTGCCTCTGTAGGTTTGTGATGCTGAATGAGAAATGTGTTGTGTAGCTCCTGTAAGATCCAGCAGAGGGCGAACACTGCTGCGCTTCAGTGAACTCTAGGTGAATTTTGTAGTTATTTTATCTATGGACTTAAAGGTTTGTTTGCATGTCTCTGTGGGTCTGATTTGGCTTACATTGTGTTGACTAAATGTCCACTAAGACAGTAAAGTAAAACCTAATATCAGCTACATTGTTATAAGGACATTTGAGGGAAATGGTTTAAAAAAAACACACATGAAATGCTGTTAAAAATAAAAAGCAACAAGTACTGAACAAGCAAGATTAAAAAAAAGTAAAAGTTAATTTATAGTTTCCAGACATGTGACTGGTGAACTGCAGGACAGGCCTGTCAATTTTCCATCTGGTTGAAGCCAAGTATTTAAATCACCTCTCAAAAGAAGAAAAATTTAATTATCTGAACAAAATGCAAGTTTTTTGCACTTGTGATTCATATACAGCACCTGCCACAGTATTTCAATCACTGGAAACAGCGGGATATTAACGTGAAAAACACTTGATGTACTAACACAGTGATATTAAAGGCATAGTTCATCCCCAAAATGAAAATGAAAATCATTTACTCACCCTCTAGTTGTTCAAGAATCAATACCTGTATGAATTTATTTCTTCTTCTGAACAAAAAAAAAAGAAGATATTTGGAAGTTTACGAGTAACCAAACAGTTGATCATGGACCATACTATCTGGAAGTCAATGGGGTCCGTCAACTGTCTGGTTACCGACATTCTTCAGAATATCTTCTTTTGTGTTCAGCAGAAGAAAGAAACTCATACAGGTTTGGAACAACTTGAGGGCGAGTAAATGATGACAGAATTTTCATTTTTGGATGAACTATGCCTTTAAAAAGATCAAATTCATATTACCCTTATTGATGATGCACAGATGAGCCCTGAATATGAACGCAATGGTTCAGCGTTTTCTTTATAATGGTTTTCTATGGATAAAAATCTGCAAGTAACTGCACATCCTTGCCTGCACATATTAATAAGGTGTATATTGAATTTGGTATTTTAATATCACTGTCTTGCTACATTAATACTTAGCACAAACCTATAAGGGTGTGACGTCATGTGAAAACTATGAATAAAAATAAAGGTTATTTTATTAGCATCCTTCAATACACTGTAAAAACAAACCTATAGAATCTACCCAATAAAATTGAGGTAACAATTTGCACTCACTTTGTTTGGGTAGATTTCATCCCATATTTTTTAATAAAGAATACCTACATTTAATGGCTATGACATACTAAACAAAATTAGGTAAAGTCTACCTAATATTTCTCAATACATTACACAACTAATTACTGAGTAATAATTACTCTATTGTTAGCAGGCAAAAGTCCATCTACTTAATTTTTATTAATAATAATAAGTCAATAGAAATAATTAAACATTACTTATTCAGAGATGGTTAAATTTACCTAAAAATGGCCAGACACAGGATATTTCATCTATTACTTTTTTATTGACCAAAAAGCAAACATTTCAAACTAACAAAGGAACTACAAAAGAGCCCTCTTACATTCATATAACATACAACTTCTTCAAAACTTTCCATTAAAAAATAATGGGAAGTCAGAATATACATTAAAAGCAACAGTCTTAAATCTCTCTCACATTTTGTTATTTCAAACAGATCTCATTTACCTTAATGGACTGACATGTAATATGGATACAAACAAACATTAAATTTGTTATAAACTTAACACAAATTAATGTAGGTAAAAAATAACCGCTATTCAACATCCAATTTTAAGCGACATACAACTTCATTTCACTCACGTGATAACACTTTACAATAAGGTTTCATTAGTTAACATTAGTTAAATGGTTATTCACCCAAAACTTTAAATTCTGTCATCATTTAGGCTTCTCACCCTCATGTCGTTCCAAACCCATAAGACTTACGTTCACAAATAAAGATCTTTTTGATGAAATCTGAGAGATTTCTGTCCCTCCATTTGCAGTCAACTACTGTACCACTTTGAAGCTTCAAAAGTTCATAAAGAGATCGTAAAACTAATCCTTATGAATTAAGTGGTTTAGTGCAAATGTTCTGAAGAAAGACAATCACTTTATATGATGAACAGGTTAAATATAGGCTTTTATTCACATATAAACATTCATCAACTCAACATCAGTTGTGGTAAACGGAAGCTCAAACATGTTCCCTTGATGTGCGAGAACCAATGAGGTTCATTCTCCTGTTACACAGCATGTTTGAGCTTCAGTAAGAACCAATGAGCTTCTATTTGTTCGCTGAACAATGTTTATGTGAAGAAAAGCCTAAATTTAATGTTTATCATAAAAACGGATCATCTCTCTTCAGAAAATTTTAACTTAACCACTTCATTCATATGGATTCGTTTAACAATCTCTTCATGAACTTTTTGAAGAGTCAATGGGGTGGTTGTAGACTGTCAATGGAGGGAGAGAAATCTCTCAGATTTCATTAAAAATATCTTTATTTGTGTTCTGAAGATAAAAGAAGGTTTTACATGTTTGAAACGACATGAAGGCAAGTAATTAATGACATAACTTTAATTTTTGGTTGAACTATCACTTTAAAGGGTTAGTTCACCCAAAAATGAAAATGATGTCATTAATGACTCACCCTCATGTCGTTCCAAGCCCGTAAGACCTCCGTTCATCTTCGGAACACAGTTTAAGATATTTTAGATTTAGTCCGAGAGCTCTCTGTTCCTCCATTAAAAGTCAATGGACGGTATACTGTTCACGTCTTTTCCGTCTTTTTCGTCTTTTCAAGTATTGCCTTTCTGGACGTGAACATTATACCGTCCATTGACTTTTAATGGAGGAACAGAGAGCTCTCGGACTAAATCTAAAATATCTTAAACTGTGTTCCGAAGATGAACGGAGGTCTTACGGGCTTGGAACGACATGAGGGTGAGTCATTAATGACGTAATTTTCATTTTTGGGTGAACTAAGCCTTTAACTACTTTAGTTAACATGAACGAAGAATGAACAACACTTCTACAGCATTTATTAGGTTAATCTTAGTTCATGTTAATTTCAGCATTTATCAATTAAGTATTATAATAAAAAGTTGTTAACATTATAATGCACTGTGAACTAATATGAACAATGAACGACTGTAGATTAGTAAAGATTAATACTGTATTGCTCATTAATAGTCCATCTTAATTAATGCATTAACTAATGTTAACACAAATGAAACCTTATTGTAAAGTTTTACCACTTACGTTATAAAACTTCTTCAACACTTCCCATTCAAAATAAACGCCTTCATGGGATGAAACAGTCTGTGGCTGAACTTATAATATTCTTCTTGCACGGTCTTCAAATGTTTTCATAAAGATTTTTCTGTGGAAGAAAAAGAAAGTAAGAAATGTTTTAATTATTAATTTTTGATTATAGATTTAATCAAGACATAAATTAAC